>NC_133653.1:238520766-238841576 GCF_009905375.1 Apium graveolens
TCACCTCACATTCTTTACATGATCCTACCTTAATAATTTATACAATATCTAATAATCTCAACTCAAACTCTACATGAGTTTACTTAAGGTCTTCCTTATCTTATATGACCTTCCAATCTTATCTTAACTCCCACATATACTTATTTCAGGGTCCAATAACCTGTAGCTCTGATACCAACTGTGATAGCCCCCAAATCCAGGGTCAGGATTGGGTGTCACTAAACACTTTAAACAATATAAACATGTATATTAAGATAGATATACAGATGACCCCTCAATTCTGGATCGATTAGAAGTTATGGTATAAAACAAGAATCTGAACATCTAAATTTTTATAACAACTAACTCAAACTTCATTACCTCTTTACTAACGTCTTCATCTTATCCACTCTGACATATCCAACTTCCTGAAGCTGGGATCTCTCTATTTCGCTGCCTACTATGAGCTATCTATATTTATCCTCAAGTGATACTGAAAGAGTAAAAAAATAACAAAGCAAGAGTGAACCAAAAATGCCCAGCAAGTACCATAATTTGGTTTCTAGGTATCAATATCAAAAGAAACAATTGGAAACAATTTTTTTGAATGGTTTTATAAACATAATTGTTTATTTAAATAATTGATCTAATAAAACATCAACCCTTATTAGCCTTCAATCATAGATCATATTTCTCTGGAAAAAAACAACGAACAATTCACTGATTCATCTCCTGAATCAATTATTTGTTCGATTTTGTAATCATGAAACTTTCAAAGAAGCAATGTCGTTAATGGCGATCAACAATAATTTAGACTGGACATTAAAACCAACATATGTACTATACTCTGTGATCAATCAGAATATAGTATATATCTATGCCTATCTGCATAGACCCACCATCATATCGGGTACCTAATTATAAGGTCCAGTCCATCACTGACTCTTTAGTTACCATCCAGTCCATAGAGTATTTGATGAAAAACCATTTTGATTAATACATCATAATTTGGGGTTCGCAAAAAACCCCGAGCAATATGTATTTGCTCAAGAGATCAATAAATAATAATGAAAGAACAAAAAAAAGTAATAGTTGCATAATCAAGATTTATTACAACGAAATATAAAACAATTAACTATTTTGAATTTAGAATAGGGGAGAAATACTTGCCCCAATTGATCAACTATCTGATCTTTAACCATCTGCCACATCTTTCAATTCTGGTCTATCTGTATCTCCATCAACAAACTATTTGACCTTTACTCGTCAGTCACCATTCTATGTTCACATCATCTCTGAATCTACTTGTCTCAGGTTTCACATACAAACAAGCTTTACTTTTAATCATAAAAGATACTATCTTAATCAACCAATAATATATAATTGTTTAATTCACATGTCTATCCTTATCGTCTACCTACCCGATGATAATAGATAAGAATCATATTTAATTATATGAAATTTAAGAGACACGTGGACACAAAATTCACATAGCACGTAATACATAAGGCACGTAACACATAACTCAGTTCGTCAAAATATGTGGCTTAGTGTGTTTAAAACTGAACTCAGGTCAATATACGACCTTTCAAAAAATATTTAACTCAAAAGTGTTTGTAAAACAGTCTACCTTTTCGTTACAAAATAATTTATTCTTATTTTTATTGAAAGTAGAATAATTTTCTGAGTTTAGACACATTTGTTTCATTTAAAACGGATAATAGGTCTAATTGTTATCTAGTTGTTACGAATAATTCGATTAATCAAAATAATTCATTAACTATCATTTTAATCAAATAATAATTTAAAACAAAAATAAATACTTTATCATAAGAAAATATTTTGAAATAACGGCTTTCTAAAACGGATTTTTCCCCGGAATCATAACTCCTCAATATCAATCCCAAACACCACCATTCAACTATAACGCAATAAAATAATAAATTAGAAACACACCATAATTTATACTTACACATATAAACTCGCCGAAGCAAATAATACGACCAGCGAAGCACAAAATCCGACCAACAACTACTCTTCCAACGACTTCTAAAAAATTTGAAATTAATATATATACACTAACATGCTATAATATAACTAAGTACAAATCAAAATCTCGAAATTCTTACTTCAACGTTAATTCTGGTCACCCCAAGAGGTTTTCTGATGTCCAAAAAATATTTTCAGAAAAATCTGAAATTAATACACATAGATACACACGTGTTGAATTTCCTTGTAGATTAATCCACATCAACAAACTTCCTTTGTATAGCCCAAAAATATATTAAAACGGAAGATCTTTCTTGAATTTTTTTTTCTTGAAAGCTTGCAATATCCATGTCTAAGGGTAGATATCGAAGAGCTGGTCATTCTGTATATAGATATTGAGATTTGGATAAAAGGTTTGTAAGATATGAATTTTTGAAGTTTTTAGATATATAAATATGTACAGAAGAGGAGGGAGAGAGATGAAGGCGACAGATGAAAAGTGGGGGGTGTACGTAAGAATATATATTTATTTATTTATTTATTAAATTAAAATATTAACCCCTTAAAATTCTCTTGACCTTAAATTCCATTTAGCTAGCCCGAAATATTAATCAATGGGGAGTAATTTTTAAAACATTATTTTCAAATTAATATAATAAATATACCGACATTCTCAAAAGATTATGAACTTTTTAAAAATGTGAAATTAAAGACTATTTGAAAGTCCCGTAATTTTATAAAAACACGAATTTTGTGGACTTTGAAGCCCCGATAGGGGTCCGATCTGATAATTTTTCATAAAACGAAATATTTTTTAAATTAATAATATACCTGAAAACACATATTACGAGTGACAACTCACATAAAATAATTCCAAATACACCATTCATTATAAAGACCATCAAAATTAATTTATGTAGCGTAAAATTTTATATAATTACATTTTAACACATAATAAAATTTTTGAAAAATATTCTTACCCTCACGGGACCATATATAACATACAGCACGTAAGATGTATTATCAGAAGCATCTCAAACTGAGATAAACATATAATATTTCAATTAATATATCATAAAATAGTCGCGAAATTCCTGGACCTTACACTTCCTAAAAAATTCTCGAAAGTATGTGTGTGTACATATATATATATATATATATATCGGACAATACCTATCAAAAAGAGTTGTGCTTGGGGAACTTAAGTATAAGTTCCAAATATATGATAGGATTCTTAAAGAACAAGGAGGGGCAGACTCCACTACCTCGGGTCTTGGGGAGACTAATGAAAATTATACCGCATGAGAAGGTACCATAAATACCGAGGGACGTGATGATGAACGCCCGAACGCGGCTAGGGTGATAATTACAAATGAGGGAATCATCCGTCTACTAGTAGAGAACACAATATAATACTTTTATAAGATTGATCATCGTATAGCAGGGGCTCCGGTAAATGTCTTATTCCTCAATTTTGGAATTATTTTGCAATACTGTAACTAAACCCAAGGTGCTTAGTTACCGAGAGTATTAGCAAGATATTTTTTTATAGATAAATTCCAATGTGAATGAAAATGAGAAGGTGTATATTATCAAGATTTTATTCTCCTTATTATACGAAAAAGTATGGAAGTATTACTTTACTTTAATAGTCATTTCCATACTGTTTTATATTATGACCGAGCATTACTTCTCACTCTTACTTTCTTTTAAATGTCACAACACAATAGATAACCAGTAAACCGGTGAGGAACTTAACCGAATGCAACACGTGAAAAATACATAGGCTTCCCGTAAACTCCTTGCAGCTTTGCCTCAGGTGGGCTAGAGCATTTAAATAGGTTAAAGTTATTAATATAAATTACTACACCTTCATGTAGAGATTTTAAGTAATTGTGTAATGGTCCTGGAATGTACATTGGGTTTGTAATAATCAATGTTAAATATTCTCTATCATTTCTAAGTCTATATTTGTGTGTGTGTGTGTGAGAGAGAGAGAGAGAGAGAGTTGAGGTCTTTTATGTGGTTTATTAGATTATTGTGTTAATACACATTACACATGATTGGAAGATTATGTGACGACCCAGATTCATGGCGTCTGTTTGGGGGTGTTACAAAGGGTTTGGGGTTCACTTGAGGATTTGAGAAGATATGCTTCTCATATAAAGTCCTTGTTTGTGCAACTAGAATGTGATAGAATGTCAAGGGATTAGCAGTATTCTCATTAGCATTGGCACCCATAATATTCATTTTTACTCCAGTTGTATCGGCATTTCTTTCATGTTCTCTATTTCCATGCATCAAGGGCTCCCCCTGGCTCACACACCTCACACCCTCACCTTCACCTTATAGGGTGGAACTCTCTAAGTCACTTGTAAGGCTGAAAGAAATAGCCTGCCTCTCATTCACACTCTCTCCTTTTGCCTGTTGTAAAACATCGCCTCACTCTTATTGGTTCACTCTCTTCCCTCAATCCTAGAAGTATTAGAGTAATTGTTTGATCATTTGCACTAACTAGGGAAAAGAATAAGTGAGAGAGTTGAGACTCATCAAATGTAATTAATACAGAATGAATACCTATCAAATGTTATAAGATACCCATTGATTGAACAATTAGACCTACCAACGGCTGTGCTGTTAAGCTAACCGTTGATGGACTACCACTTATCAATGGCTGGTAGATAGCCATTGATGAAGAGAATGAGATAGCAATTGGTGTTATCAATATAGTTGAATCTGTGAAGATTGATGTGACATTTAAGAGCACAAACTATCTACTATTGACTGGAATAAAAGACCGATGCTCCAACAAATCATCTAGAAGATGAGGAGTATCAGTTTTAGAGTTGGACTTCTCCATAAATTCAAGAGATGAATAATCATTTTAGGAAGTTAAAATTAAATCAACATTTATGTGAGAAATAGGTGAGCTGTTTGTGTGTGTAGTTATTTCAAAAGTGATTTGTGAAGAGTGGGGCTGTGACTCCACATTTATAAGAGTCACATTAATCTAAATTTGAAAAGGTATAGACTCAACTGGTGAGATGCCTCTTGTTCTGAAATGAACGATTGAACACACAAGATGAATAATTAGAATCAGAGCATTCTTGCGGTTATGTGGATGTGTTCTTCACTTTCATGAAGCTCTAGTAAACTAAAGGGGATTTGAATACATCTTCCACTCAAATAGCATTCTCAAACCTTGGTTCCCTTTAGAAGGGACCACCACATCTGTGAAATTCTTATCATTGATAAATCAAGATAGTTTGACTTTTTTTCTCAATATTTCAAGGAAATGCATCTTAGATAATATGTGAGGGATGTTCTTCAGTCAAGCTGAATCTCCATTTTGTTTGGAGTGGAATTGAATGGTTTTCCCTCAGAAGTACCATTCTCAAATCATGTAGCCATTACAGGTCTACTTGTACTTAATTTGTGTTGGAACTTCAAGGTCTTCACTAGAAAGTGGCGAATCCCTTGGTTTGATCGGAACTGAGTACTGATAACTTCTTCTGAAAAATAAAAGATGTTTCAAGTGATGTGCTCTCATTTTGACATGTGTAATCTTCAATATTAACTCCTTTGATTTGTGAAGTGATTCCTTAAGGCAAGAGCAGATATTCAATTAAATCACTAGTATCTTTTGAGAGACAAATAGTGTTAACACTCAAGTGTCAAAGCCTAGTCAACTTGTCTTAGAGAGGCACACTCTTTCACTCAACTCACGGGTTCTATTTTCTGGTTTGTGTTTCTTTGCAATTTGATCACTTATGGTTCAAGAGGAAACATAGTGTGGTTAGTAACTTATGAGATGCCTTAATATTACCCTCATAAGGCCAAGTTACTTAATTCTGATAGCCATAAGTATCATGAAAATATTTAGTCTCTTTGAAATAAGATTGTCAAGGTAATGTTTTAACTATCAAGTCTATTTTGCTGTTATACCTGTTTGTCATAATGCTCAAAATAGATATTTGAAATCATGTCAAAATTTAATCAATTAATTTATCATAATCATAGATTAATATAAGCTGATGCTCAAAAAAATTTATCAAGAGTTTGAGTAGTACACTTGATTATTCCAGTATTATCTCTGAATTAGACAAATTGATTATGGATTTAAACATTGATAAATTTTGAAGAGCATGTGTAATAAAGCAAATTAGATCTAAGATGTATCATTTCATTAACAATTATTAGTTATTAAGTTTCATTTATCATGCACATTTGTAACCATTTAAGCATATGATTAAATATGACAGAGATTAAAATGATAAATAATGTCCGTAAGAAATATTTTGTCTTAACATAACATTTAAGGCACATTAAAATAAATGATAACTGATAACGATAAGCAAGAAAGAGGATTTTTTTTATTGATGAATAGAGATTTTGAATTACATGAAAGAGATTCCATAAAAGAAAACATAAAATCCAAGTCTAGGTTGTCTTCTTCTTGTTGGCTTCTCTTCAGCTTGCTTCCACGAGGATAGAAAGTCGGATGATCCTCTCTTGTTGGGCTATCTATTCTCGCTCTCCCCCCCCCCCCTTCTGTCTCTCTCTCTCCCCCTTTCTTGGTCTTAAAAAATGAAGAAGTTCATTTCAAGAAAATGAACTTATATTTAAAGATCATAACGAGAGAGAAAAAAAATTACTAATGGAATTTCAATCATATGGTAGAAGGTTCCGTCAATGTGGACTCTGAATGTGGCATATTAGGTTCTGAAATCCATTATAGAGATGTGTTTAAAGATTAAAAAGAAAAATATTTGTATGAAATAGAGAAAATAAAATGGTTTATCTGAAAATGAGAGGATAAGTGGTAAGCCGGTTGTATATAAAGATGAAAGAGAGGGAAATATGAAGAAATACGTTAATTTTGAAGAGAAATAACTAATCAGATTTCTATAAGAAATTAGATTAATTAATTAGTCTCCAAGATTAGAGACATGGATAAATAAAAGATATGCTAGTACACATAAATCAAGATTAATCAGGTAAACACATAGCATGCCAATTCATTTATCTAGTCATCCACTTTTAAACTCATCATAAATAAAATAAAAACTTATCTAAGAATAATATTTTAAATCTTGATTAATCAATCTCATAAAGATCCTCTTGATAAGTCTTTTCCACTTTTCTTCTTTTGGCTTATTATTCTGTTACCCTGCATCATTCTCTCAAGCAATCTTCAAACCATTCGTTAGTGAGTCACATTGTAAAGTCCAGAAGATAAACATTTAAGATTTTTGACTATACAATCAAATTTCTATTATTCATTCAAGAGTGACAATTTTCATGAATCAATCATGAACAAACCAAACAAGTATTTCCTGATTAGAATAACAAGGATGTAATAACCCCAATTTTTGAGAAATTTTGAAACCCTTATGAATAGTGTTTTTGCTGAACGAGAAAACTTTTCATGCCACACTATGTAGGGGTTCTGTTATGGATATTCTGAGATTTTATTAGTACTCTATATGGTATATAAGTGTATGTAAAGATCGTCAGAATCCAATTCCGAACACTTTGGTTTTTCCCGGAAATCCACTAGATACGGAGAGAATTGAGTATAAGGTAACAGGATAAAAAGGATTTAAATTAAAGGATTATAAGAGAGGATCATAAAAGGAATACAATATATTGAGAAAGGTTAAGGGAACCTAAGTAATAAGATCCCGGGTATGATCCCTCAAACGATAAACGAGAACGAAAGATAAGCGAACTGTAAAACAAATAAGTGACCAAGAGACAAGCTTGTACAAGAAGCCAGGGACTGTGACATCATCAAACCACAAGGTGTGGACAAGTGGGAGCATTATGACATGTGCAAGGTGACATAGGCATGACAAAAAAGGAAGGAGATGTGGTGACTTTTTAACCACACAAAATCAAGGGCAACTAGGTAATTTACTAAATCAAACACAAAAACAAGCCAACCAAGCCAAGCAAAATCATTTTCATCAAAATTAAAAAGAAACCAAGGCATGGTTCATCATGCTCTCGGCTTTTACTATTGCAAATGGGCAAGAATTCAAAAACTCAAGATCCAAGCCTCCTAAATTGGTGAGTTAATTCCCTAATCATCTTCATGCTTAGTTAGGGCTATATCATGAGTTTAAGCCATCAATTCCTTCTCCATCTTCTCCATTTAATCAAAGAAGAAGACTATGAATAGTGTTTTCAAGTTTTTAACTTGAAGTTTTTCTTGTTTTTCTTGAAGATCCAAGCATTCTTAAGACTTCTCAAAGCTTCTTAAGGCTTCCTAGCTCCTCCCACCACTTCAAGGAAGGTATACCATCTCCAAACCCTAGATTCCTATGTATTATAAGATGATTTTGATTAGTAGGATGATATTGTAGCTTGTTGTTGTGATTTAGAGTTTGGGATTTGAAATGGTAGTGAAATGGAATGGTGAATGTTGTGGTTTTGATTAAAAGGACTTAAGTATGATTAAAGTTAAGCTTAGGCATAAGTATGAATGATTAAATTGAATTGGTTGGGGTTGTTATGATGTGATAAGGATGGATGTTGGTTGTATGTTGGATTTGAGGTTGATTTGGAATGGGTTTGAATGGTTTAAAATATTGGAAATCGCGTAAACATAGCCGTCGTAACGTCCGATTTTCTTTGGACTGTTTTTGTGCATAACATTAGGACCCGAGAACCCCCTGCTAGATTATGACCACTGCCATGTTTAGATAGCTCATTTTACGAGCTTCGTTTTGATATGTAGTTCGTTCGATTCCGATGCACGGTTTAGGAGAAACGACCGTTTCAAGTAACGGCGTTTCGCGAACAAAACTTTTCCCCTCGCCTTACTTTGAAACATAGGTTAAAGACCAAAAAGGGTTAATTAATGTATGAAACAGTTATGGTAAGTGTGCTAGGCAGTTAATAAGACACTCGCGAAGGAATCGCCTTAAAACTCGTAAAGGTTAAATTATTAAAAATGGTGGAGCCGAGGGTACCCGAGTGACTTAAGCGAATCAGTAAGCGCAAAACGAGCGTTAGAGTCTGAGTTGGTTAGAGTATAGATTTACAAGTGACTTTGGTTTAATTCCAACTTACTTGTTGCTTATAGGTTACCAGACTCGTCCCGAGCCATTCGTAACCCCCAGTCGCTCAGGCAAGTTTTCTACCCGTTATACTGTTGTTGTGATGTAAATATATGTATATGCATTATCTTGTGATATTGAATGATTGTTATTAGCAAATTTTGTGATATATTGGAGCATGCTGATATGGTATATATGCATGTCTGTTTCGTAATCTGGTTATCTATCTGTTGATTTCAATGCTTATAGTTGCATAATACCTATGCTAGAAATAAGCAAGTAGTTGCGTATACCCTTAGTATAGGGGATAAAAGGTGAACATATTTCTAAACCGGGAGTCGATGTTCCCGAGTATATTATATATATATATATTTATATATATATGGATATAGTTTTTAAAACTATTGATCGAATAAGGTTTATTCGATACCTTTATTTTACTTAATTGAATATTATTTTGAATATTCATTCGAGGGCTTATGACTCAGTTTATTTTATTATTTGAATATTATTTGAATACTCATTCGAGGGCTTATGACTTAGTTTATTTTATTATTTGAATATTATTTGAATATTCATTCGAGGGCTTATGACTCAGTTTATATTATTATTGAATATTACTTGGATATTCATTTGAGGATGTATGACTCCTTTATTTTATGAATATTATTTATAGTATTCATTCGAGGTATTATGACTCCGCTTATTACTTAATAATATTCTTTATTGTATTAAAGAATAAGGTGTCGACAATCAAACTTATTTTTGATTATTCAAATAAAGATATTACTTTCGTATAAGTATATCTTTGATTTGCTATTCATTTCAAGTATAAGTTTTCCAACTTCTACCTCAATTATTCTTTATGGGAATATTATTTAAATAATAATATTCAGATATTTCTTTTATATTGAGACTGATTTACTTTATTAAATCAGCATTATTCCAAACACTCTTTAAAGTGTTTTCGAGTCTTCAAAATGATTTTAAAAGTTAGAGCGGATCCCAAAACTCGTTTTCCGATTTAAGATCTTCCTTTCGAAGGAGACTTGAATATTCGCTCAAAAATCTCGGGGATCCGGCTCTGTGGTGTATTTTATATTCGCAACATGGTTGCTGTTTTGAGAAAACAATTTGATTACTTGCCCAATGTTCGGGAAGTAAGTCCATCTGATTGAGTCGGCATAAGCGACAGGCCGGGGTACGGTCTATAAAGTGTAAGTGGCTGGGTGGCAGTCCATCAACGCGTAAGAGGCCGGGTGGCGGTCCAGCACAAGGTCCTTATGTGGCCAGGGTGATGACCGGTGGGGGATTCATCCATCTACTAGTAGAAAAGGTTACTTATTGGTATCTTTGCCTGATCAGCAAGATATCTGGTTTATGCCAAAATTCTTTTCCTTCCAAATTCATTGGATATTGCAACTCTTTTCATACTTTACATGACAGAGGTTTTCAGGAAATGTATGGGAGATATATATATGAATATATTTATATATCGGGACTTAATGAAGTATCTCGTAACTTCATTATTTATAATGATATTCAAAGATTGAATCTATTCAAATCTTGTCTTGTAGTCTCATCTATGTGATGAACCTTTGAAACTGATTATAACTTGAACGAGGGTAGTTCAAGTAGTATTTGGGAAAGATATAAGTATATTGGAGTACCTTATAACTTCATCTTTTAAACTTATATCTAGTAAATGATTATCTTATGCATGACAAAGATTTTCAGAAAAATGTTGAGACAAGGTTAGATATATGAGATCACCTTGCAACGATATTTTTATACAGTTATACACTGGAACTCTGTGTATATTATGCATGGAAGAGGACTTCCCATATTTTGAAAAGTATATATGTATATATATATATACTGAATATTTTGCGACTTCATCGCATTAAGATATCAACTTGGTTCATTTCTTTTGACCAAGACTTTCATGAGTGCTATGAGAAGGCTCATATATTGTTAATCTTTATACATATTATTTTGGTGGGCTTGCTGCTCACCCTTGCTTTCTTCTTTCATCACACAACAACAGTTAGGAAAGATGGCCAGACTCCAGCAGACCCAGCGCAAGCGCGTGGGAAGCGTTCCGCGGCTTCCCGTTGATGTTGTAGCTGCTATAGCTGCAGAGGTAGACCTATTGTAGATCAGACCATCTACTTTTGAGAATCAATTATGTATAATTATAACTTGTGGCAGATAATGGCAATTAACTGTAAATTTATCAAGTAATCATTTTGGGTTGTAATAACTTTTAAATTGTGGATTCAAAGACTTGTACTTATTTAAATTTCATCTCTGAGACTATAACGGGTTGTGGTGTGTGTTAGTGTGGGGTCACAGCATAAGGTTATTTATTATTAATTAAGTGAAGTGATATTGTGGAAAGAAAGACCGTGACGACCCGGATCCCCGACCCCGGATCTGGGGGTGTTACGGAAATGGTATCAGAGCTAAGCGTTATAAACCTCAGAGATGATGGGACGTTAAGATAATAAGTTAACTAAGATAATAAGAACTCTTGCCAAGTTCATAGTCGGGCTACCTAACGTAGCACTGACAGTTAAAACCCTTATGGGAACCCTTATAAATATCGTGATAGGAGCGTAGTTCGTTATCGTATATGGTAGCGGGACTCCGAACCCTGAGGTTGAGGAGCAATATCGCGATGATATTTTATTACTAATTGGAGATCGGATTGTGGATCCGATAGAGTGTCCTAATGCAGGACCGGATGATGTTGATATTGAGGATTTAGCGGTTGAGGATGTTGTCCTAGAAGGGATAGTTGTTGAGGAGGATCCCATGGAGGATCCTGACAGGATTGGATAAAGGACCACTGATGAATTGATGACCATGGTTTGGTCGACTACCAGAGGTAGGATTGGCCGGTCACTACCGGAGGTTCGTTCAAGTTGTAAAGATAGTAGCCCCTTTAACGCGGCTTACTCGTAAGACTGAGAAGTTCGAATGGACAGAGAAATGCGAGAACAGCTTCAAGAACTGAAGCAGAGGTTGGTGATGGCCCTTATGCTGGCATTGCCGGATGGAAAAGGAGATTTTGTGAAGTGTAGTGACGCTTCGCACAAGGGCTTAGGGTGCATGCTTATGCAGCACGGTAAGGTAATCGCGTACATGTCAAGACAATTAAGGTAATATGAAATTCGATATCCCCGCTCATGAGCTTAGGCTCGTGGCAATAGTTTTACCCTAAGGATTGGAGGCACTACTTGTATGGAGAGAAGTGCGAGAATTACCTAAGCCATAAGTGCTCTAGTACATTTTCACGTAGAAAGAGCTCAACATAAGCCAGAGGAGGCAGTTAGAGCTAATCAAGAATAATGATTGGGAGATTCTTTATCATTCGGGGAAAGCCAATATGGTGGCTGATGCCCTTAGTAAAAAGGAGAGACTCAAGATGATAATGTCTTTTGGAGAGTTTATAAGAGATTTTGAGAAAATGGAAATAGTAGTGAAGGTAACCGGAGCCGGTACCGAAAAGCTGTTTGAGATAGCAATACAGCCCGAATTATTGGAAAAGATCATATTGTGCCAGAAAAAGTTATGAATGAAGGCAGAGAGCCAACAAATAGATAAGAGGTTAATACCGAGAAAGATGAGAAGGGAATAATGAGGTATTCCTACAGAATTTGGGTTCCAAATGTTCAAGAGCTTAAAGATGAGATCTTAGATGAAAGCTAGTTTGAGGAATAAGATTTAGAGCAAACCCTGAACGTGATAGTCAGGGAGGTCGCCATCAAGATAGAAGGAACCCATGACATAATGGAGTGGAAAATGAGGATTTTAAATTAAAAGATGACCCCAATTATGGGGAGTAGGATGAAACATTTCATACTAAGGAAACAAAAAGTCGAGTAAGGAAAGGAGACCCGAGATGGTACCCCTATACGACAATTCATGGACCTGTCTAAAGAGAACTTAGACTATTATCCCCAACCACCACCCTGAGGAGACAGTACGGTGAGAAATTCTTTCAGGACCTGTAAGTCGCTAAGCTCTCAGAGTTCCATGGAACAAGCTGACCCAGCCGAGGCAAGAGCCTAGCTAAAGGAAATAGAGGAATCATTTGAGATTCTAAATGATTGATGAACCACAAAGGACTGTTTTTGTCAGTTACCCTCCTAAGAGAGAGGCCACCCACTGGTGAAAGACCAAGAAAGGCACGGAGCCAGAGGTTATAATAAACTGATTTAAGTTCAGTCAATTGTTTTAGGAAAGTACTTCCCAAGGTTATGGAGATAGTGTAAAAGCTTTAGAGACAGAACAAAGGCAGACGAGTATGATGAATTATGAATCTAAGTTGTAAAAGTTATCAAGATTCGTTCTGAGGACATGAATCCAGAATGACGGGATGTATGAAATCAATGTTTATGTTGTGTTGGTCCATGAAATAATGATAAGAGAAAGGAAAATAAAAAGAAATTGAAGTGGAAAGGAATATAACGGCAATAGAGTTTGAGGAATGATAAGGGAGTTGGGTATGAGGAAACCCTAAAGACTCGTAGCAATAGACATAGAAAAGTATGCATTCGTGAGGATGAGGGTGATTCACCATGAGTTAAAGTTGATGGTTGAAGGCATAAGAGATATATATAGTTTACCCCCTGTAAGTTGGGAGGATTTGAGGAAACCTTGAGATAGTTTGAAGGATAAATAATGAGACGCGGATAGACTGAGGAGACAAGGAAGTAAGAAAGTAGGAAAATTGGATGAAGGAAGCGACCTTCAAGAATGTGAAATGTAAGACCGGTGGCTCGATACCCAGAAAGGGAGACGCCAGGTATGAGAGATATCCCAACATTGAGATGACTGTTGGGATAAACAACAAAAGTAAATAAGGAATTATTAAGAAGAAGTTCACGTTGAACACGACCAATATCTTCCAGAATATCCTTGTTATCGTTACCAAATTAGGCAAGAAAAGCGGATAACCGTTGTTATCTTTTGGAGGCCATACTGATTGACCTCATTTTGAATACATATGTTATTGTGAAATTAGGCATATACTATCGAGGTGGGAATGATTGAATAAGACACCCTTATCAGGGATATATGACTTGATTTATCCATGGAAGGATGCTTGTACCTTTTTAAAGGTGGAATTAAGGATAAAACATCGGTAACTTAAAACGAATCCTAGGGGAATGCATAAAGGTTGGCATTTCACCCTTAATAGGGATAGTATGAGTTTTGACAGTATGAATTGGAAAGGATTAAGGTAATAATAACCTTTAAGGATCAGTGGAGAAATTTTTCAGAAGTATATAGACAATGGTTCTAGTATCAGTAAATGGTATTTTGATATGCCCTGTATATAGGGAATACAGGAGGAACGATTGAAGGATAACCTTAGAGGTTTTACAAGGAGAAAGGAAATATTCGAAATTCTCAAGAATAAAAATGTTGATAAAGGAAATATGACATAATTATAATGATGCCAAGTGGGGCACGTGTTAAACCACGAGAAAGTATGGATCGAACCAGTAATGGTCGAAATTGTTCAGGGCAATTAGGACTTAAGATAAAAAAATGTTCTAAGTATGATTGAGAGTCAGTCTTGACAGTGATTAGCCTCTAAAGACTGAGGCAATAACTTATGGAAAAATGGTGATATTTTTTTTTCCCATCTGATTTTAAGGAAAACATCTTCACTCAAGCAGTGATCGGAAATAAGGTAGAAAATTTATTTGGAGGTGGTTAAAATGACATTGACTGTAAGGAAATTTTACTATCAGGAAAGGCCAAAGAGGTGGCCGACACTTTAAAGGTAAGTGGATAATTATAGGCGCGTGTGCCAAAAGAATACAGTGATGATGGTTAAAAATGTGAAGGTTGAATTATGGTTTGGAAGATTGACATTCCTTCTGATGATTGTGCAATACCCAACCGTAATAGTAGTTGGTAAAGGTTTAATTCGTGTAATCGCCAGGAACGGGCTATCTATCTTAGGAGGTCCTATCTTGGGATAAGCCAGGACCATATTTCCAAAAGGACTAGACGAACCTTTGAGTTAAGTCTTCTATTTAAGGCATATGATTAAGAATGGTATTAACCTGCTATCGTTGCTTTGATTGAAACTCTTCTGCAATTTTTATCTGCTTCACGTCATGAATGTACGTCAGGATCAGGAGTGTTCTTCATGAATCAAGAACGGTGATCATGTTACCTCCTTAGAAGAATTCGATATGATATGAATGGACTCCGTATGGTTAGCTATTAAAACTTCATGGAAAATGAATGACTACAGTAGGTCAACGGTGGGCCATAGTAATGTAGGAATGATTCTGAGAGTAATGAGCTGATTACTTACAACCATGAGAGTTGTATTGGAATGGATGTTGAGAGTAAGTACCACTAATCGGGTCGTGGTGGTGTATAAGTTATCATTGATAGACTAATTAAGTCAATTATCTACCTATGATATATTTATTCCATCTTATCGATAAAGAGTAGTATTACCCATACGAAGAAGGTTGCGGTATAGAAATGGATTCTAGTAACGATGAGGTCTAGAATGAGATCCCAGATTCGATTTTCGATATCGAGGGAGTTTCAAAGGTGATTGTGTATAAGCTCGAGGAAGAGCATGGGTCCATAGAATGATGGACGGAATAGAAATATTTAGGCATGGGAAATACGATGCTATAATACTTGATGCTGATATAAATATGTTTATGTTTTGTTCTCCTATGACAAACCTCTATAATTCAGAGGTAGGTTCCAAGCCAGATATTTTGTGGCAGTATATATTTTTTTTTATATACAATTCTCTTCAGTTCGTTCTTTTCTCTTCTTTTCATTTCATGTAATCTGAGAAGAACAACCCTTCCAGAAGGGGAGGTATTGCCGAATGACTATCTATCTGTGTGATAGAAGCCTAGTAGGATACCATCTATTGTTTAATTGCTTGTCAAGTACTAAAGGCTGGCCACCTTCTGTACTAACTATGCGATATAACAAGTGTTCATGATCATAGTGATCTCTCAACAAATTCCTTTACTTCTATTTGATTGATCAAATTTTGGAAAATAGAAACAACTGAAAAAGGAGTAATAAAGTAGTGGTAGTATGCGGAATGGAAACACATTCGTGATACTAAGGTTGTCGTGGTCATTAAAAGGTTATAGAACGCTAACGAGCAAAAGTATAACTAGTATAATATTAGGAACGGAAGGTTGTAGCGATTACGAACTGGGAAAAAGGATGGGTAGTGAGAAGCAAAAGCTTTAATGCTAAAAGCTATAATGAGAGTCTGTGCAATAGACTTGAAAGAAATTGGAATGATCACTTAACACGGGTTGAGTTTTCTTACGACAATAGATCATATGTCAGTATTGAGGTATCGCCTTATGAGATCCTTGAGGGAAGATAATGTCGATCTCCCTTATGTTAGGATGAAGTTGTAGAGCGCAAGATACTCGGACCCGCAGTAGTCCAAAGGACCAGGGATATAATAGATCTAATCAGAGGACGGCAGGTAGTAGCCCAAGATGGACATGATAAATATGTTGATTTGACACGAAAGGACAAAGAATAGGAAGTAGGGGACCTAGTGTTGTTATAGGTATTCCCTTGGAAAGGAAGGATGAGGTTCGGAAAGAAATGAAAGCTAAGTCCACGAATTGTTGGACCCTTGGATATATTAAGACATATTGGGAAGTTATCATATGAGCTAGCCCTAACCCCGAACATGTAACAAGTTCGTAACGTGTTTCACGTATCAATGTTAAGGAAGTGTAATTCAGATGCCAGGGCATATGAGCGCATAGACATGCAACCCGACGTAACCTATATGGAGCAACCAGGAAGGGTTATAGAGTGAAAAGGAACAAGTGCTTAGGGGAAGGATTATCAAACTAGGCAGAGTTTGGTGGCAGGACCACAATGTGGGAAAATTGACTTGAGAGTTAGAAAGTGCAATATCAAGAAGGTATCCCTATTCATTTCTATCTGATTCCGGGACGGAATCCTTTTAAGGAGGGGAGACTGTAATAACCCCAATTTTTGAGAAATTTTGAAACCCTTATGAATAGTGTTTTTGCTGAACGAGAAAACTTTTCATGCCACACTATGTAGGGGTTCTGTTATGGATATTCTGAGATTTTATTAGTACTCTATATGGTATATAAGTGTATGTAAAGATCGTCAGAATCCAATTCCGAACACTTTGGTTTTTCCCGGAAATCCACTAGATACGGAGAGAATTGAGTATAAGGTAACAGGATAAAAAGGATTTAAATTAAAGGATTATAAGAGAGGATCATAAAAGGAATACAATATATTGAGAAAGGTTAAGGGAACCTAAGTAATAAGATCCCGTGTATGATCCCTCAAACGATAAACGAGAACGAAAGATAAGCGAACCGTAAAACAAATAAGTGACCAAGAGACAAGCTTGTACAAGAAGCCAGGGACTGTGACATCATCAAACCACAAGGTGTGGACAAGTGGGAGCATTATGACATGTGCAAGGTGACATAGGCATGACAAAAAAGGAAGGAGATGTGGTGACTTTTTAACCACACAAAATCAAGGGCAACTAGGTAATTTACTAAATCAAACACAAAAACAAGCCAACCAAGCCAAGCAAAATCATTTTCATCAAAATCAAAAAGAAACCAAGGCATGGTTCATCATGCTCTCGGCTTTTACTATTGCAAATGGGCAAGAATTCAAAAACTCAAGATCCAAGCCTCTTAAATTGGTGAGTTAATTCCCTAATCATCTTCATGCTTAGTTAGGGCTATATCATGAGTTTAAGCCATCAATTCCTTCTCCATCTTCTCCATTTAATCAAAGAAGAAGACTATGAATAGTGTTTTCAAGTTTTTAACTTGAAGTTTTTCTTGTTTTTCTTGAAGATCCAAGCATTCTTAAGACTTCTCAAAGCTTCTTAAGGCTTCCTAGCTCCTCCCACCACTTCAAGGAAGGTATACCATCTCCAAACCCTAGATTCCTATGTATTATAAGATGATTTTGATTAGTAGGATGATATTGTAGCTTGTTGTTGTGATTTAGAGTTTGGGATTTGAAATGGTAGTGAAATGGAATGGTGAATGTTGTGGTTTTGATTAAAAGGACTTAAGTATGATTAAAGTTAAGCTTAGGCATAAGTATGAATGATTAAATTGAATTGGTTGGGGTTGTTATGATGTGATAAGGATGGATGTTGGTTGTATGTTGGATTTGAGGTTGATTTGGAATGGGTTTGAATGGTTTAAAATATTGGAAATCGCGTAAACATAGCTGTCGTAACGTCCGATTTTCTTTGGACTGTTTTTGTGCATAACATTAGGACCCGAGAACCCCCTGTTAGATTATGACCACTGCCATGTTTAGATAGCTCATTTTACGAGCTTCGTTTTGATATGTAGTTCGTTCGATTCCGATGCACGGTTTAGGAGAAACGACCGTTTCAAGTAACGGCGTTTCGCGAACAAAACTTTTCCCCTCGCCTTACTTTGAAACATAGGTTAAAGACCAAAAAGGGTTAATTAATGTATGAAACAGTTATGGTAAGTGTGCTAGGAAGTTAGTAAGACACTCGCGAAGGAATCGCCTTAAAACTCGTAAAGGTTAAATTATTAAAAATGGTGGAGCCGAGGGTACCCGAGTGACTTAAGCGAATCAGTAAGCGCAAAACGAGCGTTAGAGTCTGAGTTGGTTAGAGTATAGATTTACAAGTGACTTTGGTTTAATTCCAACTTACTTGTTGCTTATAGGTTACCAGACTCGTCCCGAGCCATTCGTAACCCCCAGTCGCTCAGGCAAGTTTTCTACCCGTTATACTGTTGTTGTGATGTAAATATATGTATATGCATTATCTTGTGATATTGCATGATTGTTATTAGCAAATTTTGTGATATATTGGAGCATGCTGATATGGTATATATGCATGTCTGTTTCGTAATCTGGTTATCTATCTGTTGATTTCAATGCTTATAGTTGCATAATACCTATGCTAGAAATAAGCAAGTAGTTGCGTATACCCTTAGTATAGGGGATAAAAGGTGAACATATTTCTAAATCGGGAGTCGATGTTCCCGAGTATATTATATATATATATTTATATATATATGGATATAGTTTTTAAAACTATTGATCGAATAAGGTTTATTCGATACCTTTATTTTACTTAATTGAATATTATTTTGAATATTCATTCGAGGGCTTATGACTCAGTTTATTTTATTATTTGAATATTATTTGAATATTCATTCGAGGGCTTATGACTCAGTTTATTTTATTATTTGAATATTGTTTGAATATTCATTCGAGGGCTTATGACTCAGTTTATATTATTATTGAATATTACTTGGATATTCATTTGAGGATGTATGACTCCTTTATTTTATGAATATTATTTATAGTATTCATTCGAGGTATTATGACTCCGCTTATTACTTAATAATATTCTTTATTGTATTAAAGAATAAGGTGTCGATAATCAAACTTATTTTTGATTATTCAAATAAAGATATTACTTTCGTATAAGTATATCTTTGATTATTTGCTATTCATTTCAAGTATAAGTTTTCCAACTTCTACCTCAATTATTCTTTATGGGAATATTATTTAAATAATAATATTCAGATATTTCTTTTATATTGAGACTGATTTACTTTATTAAATCAGCATTATTCCAAACACTCTTTAAAGTGTTTTCGAGTCTTCAAAATGATTTTAAAAGTTAGAGCGGATCCCAAAACTCGTTTTCCGATTTAAGATCTTCCTTTCGAAGGAGACTTGAATATTCGCTCAAAAATCTCGGGGATCCGGCTCTGTGGTGTATTTTATATTCGCAACATGGTTGCTGTTTTGAGAAAACAATTTGATTACTTGCCCAATGTTCGGGAAGTAAGTCCATCTGATTGAGTCGGCATAAGCGACAGGCCGGGGTACGGTCTATAAAGTGTAAGTGGCTGGGTGGCAGTCCATCAACGCGTAAGAGGCCGGGTGGCGGTCCAGCACAAGGTCCTTATGTGGCCAGGGTGATGACCGGTGGGGGATTCATCCATCTACTAGTAGAAAATGTTACTTATTGGTATCTTTGCCTGATCAGCAAGATATCTGGTTTATGCCAAAATTCTTTTCCTTCCAAATTCATTGGATATTGCAACTCTGTTCATACTTTACATGACAGAGGTTTTCAGGAAATGTATGGGAGATATATATATATATATATGAATATATTTATATATCGGGACTTAATGAAGTATCTCGTAACTTCATTATTTATAATGATATTCAAAGATTGAATCTATTCAAATCTTGTCTTGTAGTCTCATCTATGTGATGAACCTTCGAAACTGATTATAACTTGAACGGGGGTAGTTCAAGTAGTATTTGGGAAAGATATAAGTATATTGGAGTACCTTATAACTTCATCTTTTAAACTTATATCTAGTAAATGATTATCTTATGCATGACAAAGATTTTCAGAAAAACGTTGAGACAAGGTTAGATATATGAGATCACCTTGCAACGATATTTTTATACAGTTATACACTGGAACTCTGTGTATATTATGCATGGAAGAGGACTTCCCATATTTTGAAAAGTATATATGTATATATATACTGAATATTTTGCGACTTCATCGCATTAAGATATCAACTTGGTTCATTTCTTTTGACCAAGACTTTCATGAGTGCTATGAGAAGGCTCATATATTGTTAATCTTTATACATATTATTTTGGTGGGCTTGCTGCTCACCCTTGCTTTCTTCTTTCATCACACAACAACAGTTAGGAAAGATGGCCAGACTCCAGCAGACCCAGCGCAAGCGCGTGGGAAGCGTTCCGCGTCTTCCCGTTGATGTTGTAGCTGCTATAGCTGCAGAGGTAGACCTATTGTAGATCAGACCATCTACTTTTGAGAATCAATTATGTATAATTATAACTTATGGCAGATAATGGCAATTAACTGTAAATTTATCAAGTAATCATTTTGGGTTGTAATAACTTTTAAATTGTGGATTCAAAGACTTGTACTTATTTAAATTTCATCTCTGAGACTATAACGGGTTGTGGTGTGTGTTAGTGTGGGGTCACAGTATAAGGTTATTTATTATTAATTAAGTGAAGTGATATTGTGGAAAGAAAGACCGTGACGACCCGGATCCCCGACCCCGGATCTGGGGGAGTTACAAAGGATTTTGAGCAACTCAGTACTTTGGATTAGTCTATCGTGAACTTTTTAAATATAATGCATTTTGAGTTCAAAATACATTATATCATGAAGTCCTGATATTTTATATCATGAACTAAAAAATGTACCATTTTAGGAAGTTCAAAATTACTTTTTAGCAAGTCCTTATTTATCTGAGATAAACTATTGTTAGATATTGAGTGCAACACAGGGGGTGAATGTGTATCTTGGATTTTTGGCCTTTTTAAAACTTGTTTGAATATTGTGCGAATAAAGTACTGTGTATTTGCAGAGATATTGTATTAACAGAAATAAATCAACAAGCACAATATTTCAAAACTCACTTAATTTGTATTAATTAAGTTCGTCTTACTACAAATTCCGTGTTCTTAAAAATATAAGAACTCGGCTCCTTCCTTGAGAGAATACAAGAAAATATGAATCTGTTTGTTACTCCTAAACTAAGGACCAGTGCCTACTTTATACACTAGCAGCACGGATTTACAAGACTTGCACTAAAATATACAAAACTACTTTCTAAAGCAACCTTATTCTATTTACATTTCTAGTTAGCAAATCTATGCAGGATCTTGAAGGTCGGTGACCATCCTTTGTCCAGTTAATCTAGGCCCTTGATCTTGTATTTTACCAGCTACTTCGTAGACTTTTCAATCTTGTGAATAGATCATTTTTTGACTGATAATCTTAAATCTTGAACTTGTCTGCATTCTGTATTTGAGAGGCATATCGAGATCTCCAGTTTGTTCTATAGAGAAGTGACATCTCGATAAGTATAATGACTTATCGGGATCTCTGAGTACTCTATAGGTATATTTTACTTGTCGAGGTCTCTTCATCTTTGCATGTGAAATGACTTGTCGATATGCCTGAGATCTCTACATGTTTAAGTGACTTGTCAATATCTATAATTCTTCGCATCTTCATTTGACTTATCGATATCTCTGAGTTCTCTACATGTAGAAATGACTTGTCGATATCTCCAGTTCTCTACATCTTCATCTGACTTGTCGATATCTCTGAGACTTCTCTATAAGGCATTTTAAACTTCTCGATTAGTCATTCTGGAC
Organism: Apium graveolens; assembly: GCF_009905375.1. Taxonomy (NCBI): domain Eukaryota; kingdom Viridiplantae; phylum Streptophyta; class Magnoliopsida; order Apiales; family Apiaceae; genus Apium; species Apium graveolens. The sequence goes on from NC_133653.1 coordinate 238,543,071, forward strand.
TTCTCGATAAGTTATTATGCTTCTCGCATGACTTCTCGATATTGCTTGATCTGTGATTTGTAGATTTCTTGACTTAGAACATTTTTCCTAGAACAACTTTATTCAACTCCAAGCTTCTACACTTTTCTCTGAGGCATGATCATGGATCAATCTTCTTCCAGAATTTATTCCTTAGCTTCTGTTCACAGAAAAATCCTCTAGTATAATCTTTTAACTTTTTTACAGACTCAAGGAATATAATAAAGAATACAAAATTGATCATCAAATAATTAAATCTCAGGGTTGTCAATGTGACTTAGTCTTGTTATGATTCAGGCATTTCTTGCACAACAATCTCCCCCAATTTTTGAGAAGATTGCTTAACACAAATTCATGCCTGATAACAAGACTAACCCTAAGCTGAAATCAATTACATAAAAACTGACAGATTGACAAATAAAAACTTTTATACATTTGATGATTATATAAGTTCAAGAATTACAGCCATCAAGTAAATTTTTCATAGCCTGGTATTTTCCTGATGAGGTCCTTGAGATTTACAAGTACTTGGAGTTTCTCTATTATTTCTGTCCCTCTTAAGGCTTCCATCAGCTTGAGCCATTCATCCAATGAGTAACTGTTAAGGTAACCAACTCTGAATATTGAGAATCTTCCAATTTGAATGTTCAGGAAATGTCCATATTTTGATAATCTACTCAACCCCTTGCCTTGAGTTCATTTGACCTCTTTTCAAACATCTCTATCTCTTTGGCATACTTCCTATCCCTTTATTCCTTTTCAGCCTTTAGTCTTGCATGTCTTTAATTTCTTTCTTTCAACCTCTCGGACATCACAGCCTTCCACATCCTTGTACTTGAATCTTTGTCTTTCATTAAGCTAATTACCCTCTTCAATTCTATGGTTGAAAATGTTTCCATTACCTCCCTACTAAGAAAAATGAAGGAGCCATCCAAATAGTATATTCAGACTTCTGCTATAGAGAAAACACGAACTTTGACAATTTCTTCAGATAAATAATGAAAATGGTCATCATCTGTAATGCTAATGTTCAGAAGCAGAATATCATCGTGATTGAAACAATTCCAGATGGCACCAACATCAGCTTGCATTTTCCTTTGTTTTCTTCCAACATTCTTGAAGTGAGTCTTGGTTGAAGAATTGAATAAAGGTAGGTTTTGATTTTCTTTAGTGTGACATGGCTGGATCTGATTAGTATTTTGAGTAATATGTTTGCAGTTTGTTTATACAAAAATTTTGGCTTTTGAGGTAGAATTGGTTGAGATGGTGGTTGGCTAGGTTTTGAGGTTTGAGTTTGTGAGATTTGGATTTGTTGGACATTTTTCTTGGAACCTTCTTCTCCTCCCCTTTTCTTCCTCCTACTTTCATCTCCTTTCTTCCTATCATCCTTCTTCTTCTCATCTACCTTACGGCTAGTTACCTTGGTAGATTGACTTGGATTTGATCCAGAAGGTTTTTGCTCATCATTCTTCTGCTCATCATCATCCAAGTCATCTTTAGTGTTCAATTGAGTATTTGGCAACATGGTTTCAGCATTTTGCAAATAACTTCCAAAATTCTTATCATTTCTGCATCTTCCTCTGTCTTGTTCTTCTTTGTTTTTAGATCAGTTTTCAATGTCATGATTAGTTTGAGATTACCCCTAACACAGTTTTTGGGGATTGTGAAGTATTTGCACTTTCTGGTTTGAGAACATATGTAGGCCACCCCTTGCTTGGATGAAGATAGGCTTCAAGAAAAGCGGCCATCTGAGCCTTTTTGAGTTCATTAAGCAATTGAGTGTCCTCTGGAATAACTGGATTGACCCTGTCAATTATGACATCCAGCTTAGATGCTCTCATTGATTAAATATTTGAGAGAGACAACAGTAGACACCTATCTAAACCACAATTATTGACATTAGAAACTATTTTTTTCTCCAGAATGTTACCCTTTTTCACTAACACCACTCTCTGAAAAATAATTTTTTGCCCAAAGCTCTTTTATAGGTGATGTAGTTGTTATGAAGAGAGACTCTCAACACAGTGAGTAGCTCATTGAACTCTTTGTCTTGATAAGGTCCTTCTGCAGCTTTTTGGAGTCTATCTTTACTGACATCTTGAGAAATTTTAACTTGAGTAGAGCTTTGGCCAGAGTGTGAGGTTGATTTTTGCAGGCTAGCTGCTTTTGATTTTTGTATTCTAGTTGATATCCCCCCCTAGTCTTGGTAGCAGGCAGAAGAAGAGGACTAGGAATTTCTGGCCTTACAGCTTCTGGAAATGCAGGTAGAGGAATGTTCAAAGCACCTATAATAGCTCCCAAAGAGACAGAGTTTTGCATTTATAGGTGTCTGTGGGAGTCTACTAGAGTCTTTATATCCTGTTGTTGATTCTGCACCAATGTTGTCAGTTGGGAAACTTGAGCAGTCAAAGAATTATTGGAAGATTGAAGAAAAGATATTTGAGCTTGTAAATTTTGGATTTGTGGGGATGTAGATGTAGATAAAGGTTGAACTGAGCTTGATGCTACCACATAACCAACAGAACTCTGCACAACATTTTCACCTCCACTTTGACATTTGTGTCATTGTATTGAGTAATTTGATTATGGATCTCTTCATGTAGAGCTATGAAATATTCCCTTAGCTTGGCCATATTTTCTTCTATAGGAATGAGAGAGAGAGAGAGAGAGAGAGCTTGTAGTCTATCTGAGAATCTGTTGAACTTGGTCATGATGTCCTGAAAAGTAGGCATCAATCATGTCATTGAATATCTTTTTGACTTTATTTTTATGCTTGACCAGAGTGCTTTTCATAGCTCTTCCAACATGGTGAATGGCCTTCAATTAAGTTTTATACACCTCTGTCACAGCTTCATAAGCCTCCTGAGGAGTGAGCACCTTAGCATTGCTACTTAAAATTGTGACATATTCCTCTCTGAACTTTGTTAAGGCCTCCTTCATGGTTGTTGTGAAGTCCTTTAAAAGCCATGTATCCACATTACCATCTGCTTCATGTACAATCTTTTCTTATTGTTCCTCAACATCCTCCTTGTATGAAAGTAGTATAGCTTGATAGTCTTGGTTTGACAAATCTATTGTAAGGAGTTGTTATGTAATTTTGGCTAGGCCTGCAAGCTGCTCAACTAAAAGATCATTTACAATTGTTGGTTGGGCTTGAACATCTTGCAACCATTGAGCTAGAAGGTGAAAAGGTTGCGGTGTCGTGTTTGATATAGAAGGGATGTCTGTTTAGTTTGAGGTGGATAGTATGGTGGTGGTTGGTAACCCTGTGACCAGAGTCATAGTTGAACTCACAGTTTGAACTGTGGTTTTGACAGTGTGCTGTTCACTAGTTATGGGAATCTCCATTTGAAATAGAGGGGATTTGACCAGGTTACTATCATGTACCATGACCTCAAACCCTTGTTCTTCTTGCAAAGAACTGGAACTTGAATGTGCTTGACTTGTCTTCCCAATAGTTGGATCATTGAAAATTAGACTCCCACCTTCAATTGACAAAGCAATTTCAGCTAGGATTTTCAGGGGAGTTGTCCCTACCTGAGGAACCTCCAATTAAACTAGAGAGGATTTAGATAGCTCCCCCTCAGGAGTACTACCCTCAAACCTTTCAATCTGTGAAAATTGATTTGCACATGTAGGTGCACTTGGTACCATCACAGGGTCTTCAATAAAAACTGATGAAACCCCCTATATTTTGTTGGTGTCATCAAAGTCTACCCCAACATGTAGCCTCTAACCAACTGAATGTGGTTCCTGGGTGGTGATCACAGTTTATTGAACTGTGTCACTTGATATTGGCAACACTTGAGAAGTAGATTCAAGTGTTTCATCGTAAGTAGAAAAAATTTGAGATATGAGATTAGAGATTTGAGCATTGAGTGTTGGCAGCTCTTTCTGAATAGATGAGGGAGCTTTATATGATGTGAACTCAAAATGTGTGCCATCCTTATTTCTTCTTTCATAAACTTGAGTGTGCACAAGTTGTGGTGTAGACTCTCTACAAAGTACACTAGTGAGAGTGCTTTGTTCAATAGAGACACCATGTTGAGAGGATGCCTCTAGGGTCTGTTTAATTCCCTCTATTACAAATGCATCATGTTAGGAAGATGCAGAGGTGCCTAATTGAGTGGTCAGCTCAGTTTTCTTTACCTTCATTGGCTTTTTGACCAAGGTAGACTCTAGTTGTATTTAGTCATCACCACTCTCTTTGACAATAGTTAAGGGTGCCTGCTTTCTCTTCTTTTTACTCACTCTACCCTGTTGAGAGAATGAAGTGGTTGGTTTGCTAGCTTCTAATTGTAAAGAAGGAAGGGTCTCAGTTGTGGAAGGCCCCTGTTGGTGTTCCTGTGTTTATACTTCCACAGGTACAGGAGCCATAACTGTGCTAGATGTAACATTAGACCTCATGCCAGACATAGGGTAAGGGTAAGTCCTGAATCTATCTAACATAAAGTTAGTGATTCTCAGACTTACAGGTACCTTATTTTTTTTAATTAGTGAACCAAATAATATTTTGGACACTTGTTTACAGTTGCCTATTTTGGTTCTGTCAATACCATTAAGTAAATGTATGTCTTGAACTTTATGATTTAAAGTAGACATAATAAACCTAGGAAATAAAATTTCCTTACCTCTTGTGGCCAAAGGCATTGTGAGGCTTGTGCTGAGTCCCTCCAGGATCAATAGCCCCACATTAATGTGCCTGTTGTGAGCCATAGAGAACACCAGGTTTTGAACCACATTGGATATATTGTCATACCCAGTCTTCTTGCAGGTGAAGGCTCTCACTATGGAGTCAAACATGAATGACAATTCCCTCCTCGGATGCTTCTTATACAGGCTAGCAAGATTGATCATTTCACTGTAATTTATGAAGTCAATAAATTTAGCTAGCTCATGTTGGGTAGGTACCTCCATCATGCTATTAGTAGGGATTCCCAGGGCCTTGTTGATATCATCCTCATTAAAATCCATTTGTTGGCCTTGGATTGAGCAGTTTACTACCAAATATGTAGCTTGATTCTCATGCACAACTGTCCTGGACATATATGAGTTCCAGAAATCATTGAGAATATCCATGTATAGAATAGGATTTACAGTCAAAGCATCTGCAAAGTATGTCTCAAATAAAAACTTGACAAAGATCTTGAAACTGTCATGAGCTTGGTTAGCATCTGTGAAACCTAGGTAGTTGGTACCATCCTTAGTGATAACAACTCTAACAGTGTTTGATGCTATTTGAAGTGTTTAAATTTGAGCGGGTAAGTGATTTGAAAGAGAAAGAGTTTGAAATGAGAGAGAACAGTTGAGGTTTTCAAAAACGAGGTCAGTTGAGATCTCGAAAGCGTAAAGTGTGGTTATGTCGAGATGTCTGGGTATTTATAGAAAAAGGTAAATGACTTGTCGAGAAGTAGGAATAAACATTTTGGATTTGCTTATCGAGAAATCACGTGCGAGAATAGATACATATCGATATGTCACTTTCCTGACTCTTATCGAGAACTAGATAGTGACTTATCGAGATGTCAACTAAATACCCAGTTTGTCCTGAATGGACTGAATTTTTTTTAAAATTTTTATTTGAATAAATTAGAATGCTTCTATATCAAAAGTATTTTACTAAAATAATTTATTAAATTAAATTATTCTAGTTCTAAATTATCCAGAAGTCTAAAAAGTGATACTTGTAGAGAACTCTATGAATTAACAGAAGGGTTTCGAACAAATAAACGCAACAAAAACAATAATTAAAAACGTGAAAAACTAGAATTTTCGAAACCCACCGCAGGACTAATACGAAAAATAGATATTTAATTCATAGATTAGATTGTTTACAAATTGGTTGAATAATGGAGATCCAAAGATTGTTCAATCATCACGCATCCCGCATTCGCGATCTACGCTCTATCGGTATATACTAGCATAAACTCGTTTCTTCTTACTCTCTCCATCTTCTCTCTTGGTGTCTAGGGTTTTAGTAAAAGTCTTGCACCCAAAATCATCCACACAAGAGATATTATATAGAGAGTAGAAAAATAATTATAACTCTTAACTAATTAGGAGTTATTATTAATTCAAAATTCCAATTTTTATAATAATTAAGTCACACTTACTTATTTAACAACTAAATTTCATAATTGATATTATTAAATTTGAATAGCATTATTTATCTAATTAATTAAGTCATACTTAATTAATATTATAAATAATTCGAACTACTTAAATATAATTTAAATCCAATTTAAATTAAATAATCCTTCAAGCATTCTTTGTGTGTGACCCTATAGGTTATTATTACGTTGGCAACGAATTTTAAATCTAATTTAAAATCGTAAACAATGAGCGGCATATAATAATACATCATTGCTACCCAAGTAATAATAATTGAATCGGTGATCGATTAAACCTTTCGTGAATAATGTACAATGCAATATAATCCCTTTAACCAAATATTATAGATTAAATTAGAGGCATGTATTGTGTCATACTCATCATAGTTTAATCCAAATTTCCTTGATCAATGAGTAGACTATCATATCAAATCAACATTTGAGCGTGGCCACACATTTCATTATCTAGCTCACACAAGAGGCCAATAATATCACTTCTAAAATAGGAGGGTTAAATCCCATCTAGATCATTCATATTTCTCATACGATTCATAATATACCCAATTCCCACTTTTATCATTACCCGGTCAAAGATAACTTTTAATGGAATCAATGTATATTATTTATCGTATAGAAATATAACAACTTCAGGTCTAAGGACCATTACATCATTATCACTGTGAGAATTACTTATGACATAACAGACATGTAGAATCTCACATCGGGTCTGTCTAGCACCATGTACATTTACATATGCATGTGTTTTTGACTTTAGTATCACTATACCTATGATCAATGAGATGTGATCATCAGTCAACAAACACACTAGTCATAATGCATTATTATTGTCCCCTAATAATAATACTCGACTAGGAACATTTAGGAATATTGATATTATTCTCATAATCTCATTTCTAAGTCACGTACTTCGAGATATAGAATTGCATATCATATTCCAAGGACATTTAATAATCTAACATATATATCGCAGTAAATTAAGAATTAATATAATTTAAAGGGAATAATCGATAGAACAGAAATATTAATAATCCAAATGTCCTAAACTAAAACACCATAGTGTTGTCTCTAGGGCACAAACACTAATATTAACATATGTCAAGTTCTCTACAAGATTTATCGAGAAGTCATAATGAGGCTTGTCGAGAAGTCTAAAAATTTACTTATCGAGAACTCTATCTAGAAGTCTCAAAATGACTTGTCAAGAAGTCAATTAGACTTATCGAGAACTCAGTTCTCTATATACTTTTGTTCTTTTTGGTTCTGACTTATAATAAGTTCACATATTGAAAATGTAAATTAATATTTAGACAGTTTCAGTTTTTCTTAGAATTTGAAAAATTCCAAGCTAAATTTTGAATTTTAAAAAATAAATATACAGAGAATTCTGAAATCTATACTATACTATAATAACCGGAATGGGGTATAATTCAGTTCAACGCACACTTTCTTGTTTTAAAAATAAATAAATAGTGTTATATATCCGCTAAACTACTAAATAGTTAAACTATTAGACGGAGTCTACTTATTCAACTTAAGTTATCCTATTACTTTTATTATAAATTTATAATTATTATATATTAACAAAAATATTTTAAAAATTAGAATATGATGAGATAAATAAAATTTGTAAATATTAACAATAACCCGGGTATCGCACGAGATTTAAGCTAGTATTTATAAATCATATTCCAGTTAATTTCCAATTAAATCAATTTAATATTGATTTATTAGAAATTAATCTGCTACAACATATTAGCTGAGTTCTTGCCTTTAGCATGAAGAATTTAACATTCCAATTTCACCAAAAAGTCTAGTAAAAGTTGCTTCATCCAAAGGTTTAGTGAAAATGGTAGCTAATTATTTTTCTGTTAGAACAAAAATAAGCTCAATAGCACTATTTACAGCATGTTCTCTAATAAAATGGTACCTTATATCAATGTGCTTAGTTCTAGAATGATTAACTGGATTAGCAATAATAGATATAGCACTAGTATTGTCACATATAATTGGAATTTTGTGTAACACTAGGCCATAATCCATTAGTTGATTTCTAATACAAAGCACTTGAGTACAACAGCTTCCAGCAGCTATGTATTCAGCCTTACATGTGGAAGTTGACACAGACTGTTGTTTTTTACTATACCAAGATACAAGTCTTAGTTCAAGAAATTGACAGCTTCCACTAGTGCTCTTTATGTCAACCCTGCATCGAGCAAATTCTGCATCTGTGTATCTAACAGCTTCAAATCCAGTTCCCTTAGGATACCACAATCCTATGTTTTATGTTCCCTTCAAGTATCTAAAAATTCTCTTTACAGCCATCAAATGTGATTACTTTAGATTGGCTTGAAATCTTGCATACAGACATGTTGCAAACATAATGTCTGGTCTACTAGCAGTCGAATACAACAAAGATCCAATCATTCCTCTATAACCTGAGATGTCTACACAAAACAGGCATAAACATGTAATCATCCTTGTCTGTCCAAAAATTAGGTTCCGAAACTAGCATCAGTGTAACCGTTTACAACTAGTTCCTTATCTTCTCTATACACCGAAACAAATCTTTAGTCCTCTTTAAGTACTTAAGAATATTCTTGAAAATTATCCAATGACCCTCACCTGGATTAGACTGGTATCTGCTCATCATGTGTAAAGCATACGAAACATCAGGATAAATACATATCATTGTACACATTGTAGATCCAATTACTGACGCGTCTGGAACTTTCTCAAACGGCCCTTATCATCTAATGATTTAGGGGGCAATTATTTTTTGAGATCACTATCCCATGAGACATCGAAGCATATCCTTTCTTTGTCTCTTGCATCATAAAATGATGTAATAATTTATCAATGTATGTACTCCGACTAGTTTGATTAATCTCTTCAATCTATCTCTATAGATCTTGATCCCTAATATATAGGTAGCATCGCTTAAGTCTTTTATCGAGAAATTATTTCTCAACCAAGTTTTAACAGCCTGTAGAGAAGGTATGTCATTTCCTATTTGTTATATGTCATCTACATATAATACTAGGAATATCACATGGCTCCCACTAAACTTCTTGTAAACACATGGTTGATCTTCGTTTTGAATAGAGCCAAACTCTTTGTCCGTTTTATCAAAATGAATATTTATTCTCCTTGAGGCTTGCTTCAATCTATAAATCGATAAATGCAACTTACAAACTATCTTAGCAAATGTTGGATCGACAAAACCCTCAGGTTATATCATATATACATCTTCTTCAAGGCTCCCATATAAGAAAGCAGTTTTGACATCCATTTGCCAAATCTCATAGTCAAAGTAAGCAACTATTGCTAACAGAATCCTGATGGACTTTACCATAGCAACTGGTGAAAAAGTCTCATCATAGTCTGTACCATGAATTTGTTTGAAACCTTTTTCCACTAGTCGTACCTTATAGGTCTGTACTTTACCATCCATGTCGGTTTTCTTCTTGAAAACCAACTTGCACCCTATAGGTTTTACCCCTTCGAGTGGATCAACTAAAGTCAATACTTTATTTTGATACATAGATTCCATCTCGGATATCATGGCCCTTGTAACACCCCAAATCCGGGGTCAAGATTTGGTGTTACTAAACCATTATTACATAAAGTAAAGAAATAAATAAATAACCCCTTGAGTCCGGATCTTTTACAGGTTATTGTATGAAACAAGAATCTAACCTTCTACAACTCACTTCAACTATAATACAAGTATATATACCTTTGAACTAATGCTCTTGTCACATTCTTCTAACACCTTCAACCTCTCGCAACGGAAACTTCTCTAACTTCTGCTGTCTATCAAAGCTATTCACTTTAGTCCTTATCTGTTTCTGGCAGAAATAAGAATTGACAAAGCAAGAGTGAGCCAAAAATGCCCAGCAAGTATATAATTTGAGTTTCAAATATTAATTTTAAAGAAAACTTCCAGACAAAATCTCTGAAATATTTTGAAGGGTGAAACACGAAATCATTTGAAGGATATATCTCGTTATCTTAAAATCAATTTGATTTGCATTGCTATGAATCACTTAGGACATAATGACATTTTTGTAAGAACTTTAGAGATCGCGTGTTTTCCAAATAGCTTCTGGTATCATCTCATAATTGAGCAATGGATGCAATAACTATTCATAAAACGACGTTCAAGAAATTCCTAACTATTCAGTATCCATCATTATCGACTAAGTTTCCATAGACTTAGCCTGCTAAACCAGCCTGATAAGGACGGGTTGAATAATTAAGAAGATCTCAATTCATTCAAGATTCTAATTATCACTGAGCAACTAATGCTGCAGCAACAATCTGAATCTCGAATATATTTAGAAACATTGTAATTTCCCGAAACTGAGGGCTAAGAAAGAATAACTTTAACCCATAATCACATTTTATTTCAAGAGGGAATGCCATTAATGGCGAACAACAATTAATTGGACTGAACACTAGAAACCAACATATGCACTATAACCTGCTGATCAGTCAGGAGATAGTGCGGATCTATACCCAACTGCATAGACCCAACCAACATATGGGGCACCCAGGCAACTATGGCCTAAAGGGTCCGGTCCATCTCCGGCCCATAGGATCCAGCTCATTACTGGTCCTTATATATATATATATAGTAACTATCCAGTCCGTGGAGTATTTTGATATCAAATCATTTTGATTTCAACACATCCCAAATTAGGGTTCACAATTAACCCGAACGAATGGGTATTTGCTCAAGAGAGCAATCGAATTATAGGAACAATAATTAAAAGAACTGGCATAATAAGAGTAATTGCAGCGAAATATAAAACAGTTAACTATTCTGAACTTAGAATAGGAGCGAATAAATGTTTGCAGTATTTAAGGAGAAAGGTTAGGAATACTTGCATACTATGATTCGAAATAAATATCACTTGAACAATAAGTGAAGTCAGGGGTACTTGCCTCAATAAGCTTTAACCGTTATTGACTTTAGTTCGACTTTGATCGTTCGGCTTTATTGACAAACTACTATTCGATTCTGGATACGATCCCAACACTCAGGTTCTTCGATTGGAACTTCATTAATCCCAACGTCTAATCACTAGATCATTCCTAGTCCAACGTCACATCTTGGGTCTTCCGTCTAAAACCTACAGGGTTGAAATATCCTAATTCAGATAATCGCTTAAACTTACATCAAATTGTCATCCTATTTTACCCATACGATTTCATAACTGAATTCATATTTATATGTATTATCGAAATACACATAGCAGTTGTGGTTCACATCTTCGAAATTCGGTTCGGTATTCATTTTCAGAAAATACGTATACTCGTCGTTTTCAAAAACAGGGTAATCGATTATTTATAAATTATCTTGTCTCAATCGCAGTCCAGTTCATATAATATAATTGTATATGATTATTTGACGTTTCCGATAATTATAGGTTACGTTCCCGATATTTCGGAATTAATTTCCCGAAAATCGGGCAGCGCCTCCCTTGTTTATCGGTCTACCTATCGAGATTAAATCGACGTCAATCACAACATAACAACAACCAATCATCCAATTCACAATCCATACGCCAATCCCAATCACCAATACAATTCAGTTATTAATTATTTTTGTTCATATTTTTATTCGTAGGACTCAGAACTGCGTCATCATAGTCCACCGTCGGCTCGCCGAGGCTCATTGCCGACGGCGGTAAAATTTACGGGTTCCCATTATATCGGGCATCCTACGTAAATTTCACCGATAATTTTATAATTATTCCCGCATAAATATTTTTATTTCACGAATGGCCATCAAACAATTTCTGCAGAAATTAAATAAAATAAATTAATAAATGAAAATTTCATTCGAGGACACAGAATCAGGCAACCAAAACCAGCAGCACACGCGCCACCACCAACTCACACGCGTCACACTCACACACCCAAACACCCAGCACACACACCCAGTCGATACACACATACAATCGATATACACACACAATCGATATACAGACATACACAATAGGTCACGTACACAGGCCACCTCGCCGATGGGAAATACGGCGGCGACCGGGAAAGAAAATTAGGGCGGCATCGGGAATAAAACAGGGGCAAAACAGGGCAATACTAGAAGAACCGCCGAAAACAACCGGCTAAACTCACCAGAAATTACGAGATGGAGCAAAAGCGAGACAGGGGAGAAGAAAAAGAAATAGAGACATGCAGGGGAGGAGGAAACGAGAGAGAGAGACTACATAGAGAGACACGAGAGAGAGAAGGGTGAGATCAAGAAGAGAGAGATGAGAGGCGGTTCAGAACAAGAGACGAGGGAGAAATAAATATTTGGGGGAGATAAATGTTTATCTAATTTAATTGTTTCCCGATAACCTGAATGTGCACCGAAATTTTAACATTTTAACGAATAATTCACAGATAATTGTAATCTGAAAATTTACAAAAGTAATTTCAAGAATCTGGGAATTATTCAAAATTAATAATATCAAATTTTCAAAAAAAAAAAATTTATATTGTTTTGTGGAACGCGCAACCGACCCGTATTTTACAATTAAATGGAGTCATAAAATCATTTTAAAATTAAATAATGAATAAAATATTGATTTCTAAATTTTATAAATCCCTAAAAATAATAAATGAAATTATAGAACAATAAAAATAATTTTAGAAGCAAATTTAGCATTTTTAGGAATAAATATTCAATATATTCACTTTAAAATGAATTAAATACATATAGCTCGATAATTAATTATCAAATTAATCCTTGCGTCCAACAAATCACGGAAAATTGATAATACAGCAACACATAGCTGACAGAATCATTACATATTTTATTTATGTAATAATTCGATAATTACATAATATTTCCCGAGCGTTACATTCTTCCCCCCTTAAAAGGATTCTGTCCTCAGAATCATGCTAAGGAACAGACCATGCTGCTTCTCAAGTATCTTTCTTATAATTTCTCAGTTCTCATCACATTAATCACAACTCAACGGCCTTTTACCGTCATCATCTCTATCAGTTGCTCATGCAACCCCTATCTCAATCTCTACTTCATACAATTGAAGCTAAATGAATTTTCGTAGTCATACACACATGAATGTCTTATAGATTCATTATACCGGTGACAACAAGACCAACTCATCCACACTTATTCTATCTATCTCATTGCCTCAAAGGACTAACTTAATTCATTCTAATTTTCTTTTCTTTCCACTTCTAATAGTTCGTGTTCATGAACTTTCTATTTTCACTAACTGTTTTATTCTACTTTTCATGTCTCTTTCTGTTCGATTAGCCTGACCTATGATCGTTTCCAATCGTATTTGAGAATTCTTAATCGGTCTCTTGCATTTTCTATCTGTCTGCACCCGATGTCCTGAGTTCATGATGTCTGATGCTTCAAAATGTTCTACATCTATTCAAAAGCTAAAAAGAAAAAAAAATTTCGGCAATTACATCTACTCACCATTTGGTAGCATATTTCTATTTCTTTTCAATCACTATCAAGTAGCTTCATCAAGCGAGAATCCCCTAATATCTAAAAGAAAGTACATTAATTGGGAATGAAATAAATTAGAATTTTGTTCAAAATTCGGTCTATTGGTATTAATATTCATTTTGTTGTTTTATCAAATTAGATATCAATACGAACTTTGATGCTCACATCATTTCATACTGAAGTCAACATCAATCATCTGCATTAATACCACCTTTGATATTCAACAACAAAGTGAGTATAAGCATAACCCAGAAGACGGATCAAAATCTATTCTTCAATTTCTAACTCTTTTTTTTTTAACCATTTCTCAACAATCTTAATGGTATTTACCCTTTTATTTCTATTTGAAACATCTATTCCTAAATGGGCCTTTCCTGTTTGGAGTTAACTACACACTGGAGCTCATAATCCATTATATTCATAATTCATATCTTTGAAGCTAAGAATGCAGCTGCTATTTTCCAGTTCTTCGCAAGCATATCTTCAGTAGTTCGACTTAGTCTTCCTTAGTCCTTGAATTGGCGAGGATGTTATCAATAAATACAATCACTCTATCTCAATACTCCTGGTACATTGTGTTCACTTAACCTTCAAACTTACAATTTCTAAGAATCGACGCGTATCCTTATATATCTATTTTCTTTTCCGTAACCACTTTTGTGCTTAGAGAAAAATACTTTTTTTATTTCTTTATTTTTACATTTCACATTTCTGAGGTTTTTTTTTTTTTTTTCACTTATTATTTCATCCCTATTGAGTTAGACGATATGGGGCCTTTGTCACCAGCTTGACTCTGTGTAGTAACCGACGAGAAATCCTCACCTCATTCCTTGAGGTAATCTTGATAAAGCATTCATTCGAACCTCCGGGACTTTACTTTAGTTCTAAAGAATTCCATTTTGAGATTTATTGCAACGCGCTTCTCCAATCATTTGCCATTAATTCCTTTGTTTAATCATTCCTGTTTACACGCATTCCTTGAATGAAATTCCTATCTCCAACTATCGACGTTTCACCTTATTTTCCTAATAGTTCTGGCACAACCGACACACAACCGACATTCCAAACTTGCATATTTTCTGAGTTATTTTATAAAATTTCTTTATTATCCTTTTGATTCCACTTCTTGTCTTGATTAGTTCTTCATTCTCATTATTCATTATCTTTTCCATACATAACGATTTTTTTTTCTTAGTAATATTACTCTGTTTATTATTGGATAGGTCATTTCTGGAGTTCATACTGGAATGAAGGCTTTTATTTGTACTATTTAAATTCTTACTCACAGAATTATTGAATTCCCTCGGTAGCTAGTTTCTTAGCCTTACTTGACGTGTCACAAATCACGTGTTTGACTACTCTTCATTGATTCTCATCTCTTTTCCTGAGTTCACATGCGGACTTCATCAATCTCCGTCGTTCGTTGGATGCTTGAATTTGCGAGCTTTCCATCATTCTATAGCAACTTCTATTCAACCGCTTCAGGTCTTGAAATATTCTTCTTACTAGCATGAACCAATAACTTCCTATTCTTTTTATTCATCAAAAAGAGCATATTCTTCTGGATCACACCTTACACCCGATTACAATAACATCACGCTAATTGAACTAGGCCTTTTTAATTTACGGTAACGCCATTACTTTTTCTCAAATTTCTATATCTTTCATTTCGGATCTGGAAATTATGTTAGAGCTTGACTCAATCTAATTGGAATCAATTTCCATTTAACTAACCATTAGTTGGCAAAGTGGATCAATCAACTCCTTTAAATGATCACTTAAACCAAGTGCTAACTAGCTAACTGGAATCAAAGACCAATTACATAAAGTCAGTTTGGTCATAACAACTTTCTCAAGAACCGAGATTGCAATTATCTGGAATGCTGACGAGAATGACCATATACTTCTTTGTTCTTAACTATAGGGTAATTTCTGAAAATTTGGGCAGCACTTCCCCTACACCATTGACTACCAGTCGGACTCAAGCCGACACCATTAATCAACCAAATCATCAATTCCCACAATTCACCTTTGATCAGCATCTAACTAGTATAACATATCTCTTTTTAATTGGGATTGGATCTGAAACCCATAATTAATCGGTTTATCTTTTAATAACTGAGCATGGTCTTCATTATTATCGTCACAATCTCGTAAAAACTCAACCATTAGATTATTATTTCTAAAAAAAAAATTTCACATTCGAGTCACCATTGTTTCATCTCTATTTATAGCTTCGCATCGAACTTCTGTTACTGGCCCGGGTATGATCATTGGATTCATTATCACTTATTTACACAAATTAGAAAATTTTGCAATTTCTTGAAGAACACATTCGAAGTTTGATTATATTTAAGATTTCTTCCATCTTGAGTCTTCACGAACAGTATCTTCCAGCGACGGAGGGATGTTTCACGTCGTAATTACATGTCTGAGTCATTGTTCCGAATTTCCTTGATCTTTGATCGTCGTCCCAATACTTGTTTGCTCCGTTTGAACACATAACTTCACTTCCTTATTTCGTAATTAAGGTACGATTCGCTAACCATTCATTTCGCGTCGAAATCCTCTGGTTTAAAGCGCATTATGTTAACGCAATCGGCCATACTGACGAGATCCTCGTAACATGAACAACTGTTTGATATCTTGTCGGTGCATCCATTTTTTTTTTCCTCGCTCGCAGATGTCCACCATTTATCGATTTGCAGTCGTATCTATGTTCGTTGTATAGTTCCACGTATCATACTATTTCATTTCTTATGAAATCGTCAGAGAACAGACTTTACACAAAAGGAAAGTCTGGGAATATGATTTTGATTAAACTCGGAATAAGGAATAACAATGCAACATCCGATTGAAAAAAAAAAATTGTAAATCAGAAAATTGAAGAAAGAAAATGAGTGAAGAATGAGACAACCATATTCGTACTTAAGATGGCCAGTCTTTCATACTATATTGCATACAGCCCATGATTAGGTGGCGTCCCACCCGACTTTTCATCATTTCGACAAAACGTCATATCACAGCACTATTGTCTTAATCAAAAATCAAGGATTCGAAAAGAGAAACAATTCAGAAGGAATACAATAAATTTTCTTTCATTTTCGCCTCATATAATTTATCAACAGAAGAAACTCAGACGTATTCAAAAAATCAAGAAAAACATATACTGTCGTATTAGAAGAAAGAATGTTAATGTCGATCACCTCCACGCTTCACTTACGTATGTCTTCAGGATCGTGCGAATACAGGTTCACGATTCAAGTCACATCATTGCTTCGAAATGCTTCCTGGAACTGTCTTCACATCAACTACTTCAATAATTTGATCTTAATCGCGTCCTTCCGAAATTTATAACCATTGCTTTAGATTCCATTTATTCCGTATAAATAACCATCGATCACGCAACGCCTCAGTTTTGTCGATAACATATGATTCTTCTGCCTACCGTCTAGAAGATTCTGCCATTTCCTTCAATCATTCTGCGTCCATTCGAATCACGAATCTCGTTAAATTTTATTAATCTTATAAAGTGGGGAAATAATATTTTAATACGTTGATTCAATTATTAATTTTATTAAACAACGTTTACTTTCATTTTTTTCACAGCAACCTTAAACCTTCTTCCTGCTGATGGGTCTACTTGGCCCTTTGAATAACAACACTGAGTCTAATTCCATTCTTCTTTTTAGATCATTTTCTCTTTATAATAACAAGAACATAAGTAGTAGTTTGACAAATCATTTGTAAAATTCATTTCATGCAAAAATCTTCTGAAAGTTGATTAAGAAAATCTTTTCCAAAATCTCATTTTTAAAGTTTTGGAAATCAATTATTTTGGTCGTCATTACTATATACATTACTTGCTATTTTTATGGTTTACCACTAAAATATCTAATTGAAAGAATGTTCATATAAAGGTCCTTCTACTTCGGTACGCCTTCTATACTTTTCCTTCTATTCGCATTTCTTAGTCGATGAAACCTCATTTACCGTTGTATATCATTTTATTCATAGATCGACCCCAATGCTAACGCCTGTCCTGGTCTTTCATATTCTTGTCATCGTCCTTGACGTTATGCTTACAACCACGCATGCAATTCGAGGTTCTGTCTATAGATAAGGGCGCACCTTCTTGCTAGTCTTACCTCCATCTAGTAAGGTAGATATTATTCCTTGCGCAGTTCCCGATAAGTGATAAGAATCTTCTCGCAACAGTGATGCCTTCAAAACGTGCAACGTTGGTTCTTCATCAGCTTCCATTCACTGGTTGCCTCCGACGATAAGCTTTCCTTCTACCTAATTCTAAGTTAAATCATGCCATCACTCACCTAGTTTCCCTTACACAAATGCTTACGAGATCACCCGCATTTCCTTCAAACCACATGAAAAGTAGGGTAACATACCCAGTCTTCGTCGATTCCTTATTATTGTATGATCTGAGGTTTCAATATACCTATAATGTTGTGATATTCGCCTTAAACTTTTTCATCAATCCTATCTTACCGACTCCTTATCGGATCTGCTAACCCTAATTCGCACTCAACTCAATTTATCCTGAATATGTCTAGGGTCTTTCCTATCCTGTACGACCTATCATTCCTATCTTACTCTAACCTATTCTTATTTCAGTGACCAATAACCTGCAGCTCTGATACCAAACTGTAACACCCCAAATCCGGGGTCAAGATTTGGTGTTACTAAACCATTATTACATAAAGTAAAGAAATAAATAAATAACCCCTTGAGTCCGGATCTTTTACAGGTTATTGTATGAAACAAGAATCTAACCTTCTACAACTCACTTCAACTATAATACAAGTATATATACCTTTGAACTAATGCTCTTGTCACATTCTTCTAACACCTTCAACCTCTCACAACGGAAACTTCTCTAACTTCTGCTGTCTATCAAAGCTATTCACTTTAGTCCTTATCTGTTTCTGGCAGAAATAAGAATTGACAAAGCAAGAGTGAGCCAAAAATGCCCAGCAAGTATATAATTTGAGTTTCAAATATTAATTTTAAAGAAAACTTCCAGACAAAATCTCTGAAATATTTTGAAGGGTGAAACACGAAATCATTTGAAGGATATATCTCGTTATCTTAAAATCAATTTGATTTGCATTGCTATGAATCACTTAGGACATAATGACATTTTTGTAAGAACTTTAGAGATCGCGTGTTTTCCAAATAGCTTCTGGTATCATCTCATAATTGAGCAATGGATGCAATAACTATTCATAAAACGACGTTCAAGAAATTCCTAACTATTCAGTATCCATCATTATCGACTAAGTTTCCATAGACTTAGCCTGCTAAACCAGCCTGATAAGGACGGGTTGAATAATTAAGAAGATCTCAATTCATTCAAGATTCTAATTATCACTGAGCAACTAATGCTGCAGCAACAATCTGAATCTCGAATATATTTAGAAACATTGTAATTTCCCGAAACTGAGGGCTAAGAAAGAATAACTTTAACCCATAATCACATTTTATTTCAAGAGGGAATGCCATTAATGGCGAACAACAATAAATTGGACTGAACACTAGAAACCAACATATGCACTATAACCTGCTGATCAGTCAGGAGATAGTGCGGATCTATACCCAACTGCATAGACCCAACCAACATATGGGGCACCCAGGCAACTATGGCCTAAAGGGTCCGGTCCATCTCCGGCCCATAGGATCCAGCTCATTACTGGTCCTTATATATATATATATATAGTAACTATCCAGTCCGTGGAGTATTTTGATATCAAATCATTTTGATTTCAACACATCCCAAATTAGGGTTCACAATTAACCCGAACGAATGGGTATTTGCTCAAGAGAGCAATCGAATTATAGGAACAATAATTAAAAGAACTGGCATAATAAGAGTAATTGCAGCGAAATATAAAACAGTTAACTATTCTGAACTTAGAATAGGAGCGAATAAATGTTTGCAGTATTTAAGGAGAAAGGTTAGGAATACTTGCATACTATGATTCGAAATAAATATCACTTGAACAATAAGTGAAGTCAGGGGTACTTGCCTCAATAAGCTTTAACCGTTATTGACTTTAGTTCGACTTTGATCGTTCGGCTTTATTGACAAACTACTATTCGATTCTGGATACGATCCCAACACTCAGGTTCTTCGATTGGAACTTCATTAATCCCAACGTCTAATCACTAGATCATTCCTAGTCCAACGTCACATCTTGGGTCTTCCGTCTAAAACCTACAGGGTTGAAATATCCTAATTCAGATAATCGCTTAAACTTACATCAAATTGTCATCCTATTTTACCCATACGATTTCATAACTGAATTCATATTTATATGTATTATCGAAATACACATAGCAGTTATGGTTCACATCTTCGAAATTCGGTTCGGTATTCATTTTCAGAAAATACGTATACTCGTCGTTTTCAAAAACAGGGTAATCGATTATTTATAAATTATCTTGTCTCAATCGCAGTCCAGTTCATATAATATAATTGTATATGATTATTTGACGTTTCCGATAATTATAGGTTACGTTCCCGATATTTCGGAATTAATTTCCCGAAAATCGGGCAGCGCCTCCCTTGTTTATCGGTCTACCTATCGAGATTAAATCGACGTCAATCACAACATAACAACAACCAATCATCCAATTCACAATCCATACGCCAATCCCAATCACCAATACAATTCAGTTATTAATTATTTTTGTTCATATTTTTATTCGTAGGACTCAGAACTGCGTCATCATAGTCCACCGTCGGCTCGCCGAGGCTCATTGCCGACGGCGGTAAAATTTACGGGTTCCCATTATATCGGGCATCCTACGTAAATTTCACCGATAATTTTATAATTATTCCCGCATAAATATTTTTATTTCACGAATGGCCATCAAACAATTTCTGCAGAAATTAAATAAAATAAATTAATAAATGAAAATTTCATTCGAGGACACAGAATCAGGCAACCAAAACCAGCAGCACACGCGCCACCACCAACTCACACGCGTCACACTCACACACCCAAACACCCAGCACACACACCCAGTCGATACACACATACAATCGATATACACACACAATCGATATACAGACACACACAATAGGTCACGTACACAGGCCACCTCGCCGATGGGAAATACGGCGGCGGCCGGGAAAGAAAATTAGGGCGGCATCGGGAATAAAACAGGGGCAAAACAGGGCAATACTAGAAGAACCGCCGAAAATAACCGGCTAAACTCACCAGAAATTACGAGATGGAGCAAAAGCGAGACAGGGGAGAAGAAAAAGAAATAGAGACATGCAGGGGAGGAGGAAACGAGAGAGAGAGACTACATAGAGAGACACGAGAGAGAGAAGGGTGAGATCAAGAAGAGAGAGATGAGAGGCGGTTCAGAACAAGAGACGAGGGAGAAATAAATATTTGGGGGAGATAAATGTTTATCTAATTTAATTGTTTCCCGATAACCTGAATGTGCACCGAAATTTTAACATTTTAACGAATAATTCACAGATAATTGTAATCTGAAAATTTACAAAAGTAATTTCAAGAATCTGGGAATTATTCAAAATTAATAATATCAAATTTTCAAAAAAAAAAAATTATATTGTTTTGTGGAACGCGCAACCGACCCGTATTTTACAATTAAATGGAGTCATAAAATCATTTTAAAATTAAATAATGAATAAAATATTGATTTCTAAATTTTATAAATCCCTAAAAATAATAAATGAAATTATAGAACAATAAAAATAATTTTAGAAGCAAATTTAGCATTTTTAGGAATAAATATTCAATAAATTCACTTTAAAATGAATTAAATACATATAGCTCGATAATTAATTATCAAATTAATCCTTGCGTCCAACAAATCACAGAAAATTGATAATACAGCAACACATAGCTGACAGAATCATTACATATTTTATTTATGTAATAATTCGATAATTACATAATATTTCCCGAGCGTTACAGCCCTCCTCCATCTCTTGGAGTCTGGACGATTCATGGCATCTTAGTAGGTAAGAGGCTTTATCATTATCCGTAAGCATCACATCACCATTTTGAGTCAAAAGAAATCCATAATTTCTTCCAGACTCATGGTGAATCCTACTAGATCTATGAATAACCTATGTTTCTTGGACATGATTACTTTTAACATTTTGATGTACATCCTGATCTTATTCCAATTCTAGTTCAATGTTATCATGTATTATCCTCCCACTGAATTTGTTAGAAAGTAGTTATCCCTCAAGAAATACAGCAGCTCAAGCAATAAACACTTTGTTCTAGGAAGGATTATAAAAACTATATCCTAGTCTCACTTGGGTATCCCACAAAATAGCATCTATTTAATTTTTGTCCAAGCTTGTCAGAGGCTAAACATTTTACAAACGCTTCATGTCCCCAAATTTTCATAAATCACATGCTATGACATTTATCACTCTATATCTCATACGGAGTATTTTGAACCACTTTAGTCGGAACTTGGTTAAGTGTAGATGTAGTTGTATCTAGAGCATAACCCCAGAAACTGAATGAAAGATCCACTTGACTCATCATCGATCGCACTATGTCCAACAAGGTATGATTTCTCCTCTCAGAATCTCTATTCCATTGAGGTGTTTCAGAAGGAGTAAGTTGTGATACAATATCACACTCCTTCAAGAAACTCTTGAATATGAGGCTTAAGTATTCTCCTCCACGGTCTGATCGTAAAACTTTTATACTTTTCCCTTGTTTGCTTTTCTACTTCGGCCTTATATTCTTTGAACATTTCAAAAGAATCAGACTTGTTCTTCATAAGAACCACATATCCATATCTACTGAAATCTTCAGTTTATGTTATGAAGTTGTATAAGCCACCCCTTGCCATCATACGCATTCGACCACATACATCATTATGTATAAGTCCTAATCGTTTAGTGGCCCTTTCACCTGATCAGGTAAAAGAAGCTTTACTCATTTTTCCAACAAGACAAAGTTCGCATCTTCCGTATAATTCAAAATCAAACTTATCCAAGTATCCATCTATGTAACACAGAAATGAGTTCCTCATTAATATGTCTTAACGACAATGCTAGAGGTAATGTTTGATTTGAGTCATCTTAGAACATGTAAATCGTTAATTAATTGTGCAACATTAAAAGCCTTATCATTAAAATAGAATAAACAACTATTATTTATTTAATTAAAATAAAAACCTTTCTTGTCCAGACAAGAAATTGATTTAATGTATCCGCTAAAGGCAAGCACGTAATAACAATTTAATAAGTTCTCAATCTCGCCTTATGGGCAAAATTAGGTATCGAGTTCCTTCAACTAGAGAAAAAACTTTTGCTCCAATTCTAACCCGATACCTGAAGCTTGACCATTGTCGGTCTTCTTCTTTAGATCTTCCAAACAAGCTCGACAATTTAACTTCCAGTCATCCAGTTATTTCCACAAAAGTGACAATCATCTCCTATAGCAACACCACTATCAGGCTTCAAAATCCCTTTAGAATTGGACTTTGTTTTGGCACCGAATAAGATCAAATCATTACCTTGACTGTCCACTTTCCTTTCCCATTTGCATTATGTGTGTACTTCATCAATATGGACGTAATTCATGCCTTTACCATGTTATTTTCAGCAGTTCTAAACATGCTTAACAACTCAGTGAGTGTTTTGTCTATCTCATTCTTTTTGTTCTTAACAAACTAAGAATAGAAGTTGTTCAAAGATTATTTGATCAAATCAAACTGAGTCTATAGACTATTCTTGAAACCCAAAATATCAAAGTACATATACCTATCATCTTTGGAACATGTGGTCCAACCGGATATCATTCTCCCATTAATGCAAAAGTATAGTGCCTTATTATTGTCAAATCTTTCTGACAAGATTATCCTTCAAACATCCTTTGAAGGTGCTCAATCATATCATAAGAATCATTATACTCTTATTTCTTCTAAAGCTCAACACTCATAATTACAAGCACGAGACATGAAACATCAGTTGGATAATCAATTTGCTCTTGGTAGGCATTTTATTTAGCACATATTTCATTGTCATCTAGGAGAAATAAGTGAGGGGTTTAAGTGACATTCTTGAACCTGAGGACAATCCTCAATTTCCCATATCCATTGAGGAAATTATTTCATGTCAGCTTATCTTTCTCAAGGACTATTACATAGAGAAGTCATTTGTGTTATTTGTCATTTGATATCTATAGTATTAAAGTGCATAAAATGAATTAGTCTACAGATGATCATTAAATTATGTTCAAGTGATTATTCATATATATATATATATAAATAATATATATCTCCCACTATCTTTATCAAATAAATTGCCCTGATGATTAATTCGGAAAGAATATCTTTTATATCCTTTCTAGTGAGCCAAAATCCATTTTTCACCATGCGTTAGGTCAGCTTTGGCTTTCCTCTTAAAATATGATTATTTAGGTAGACAACATTTGTCAATTATATCAACTATATAACACTTGGATAGCTTGGCGGAACAACATTTATTCATATTTATCTATAAATCTCGCCAAACTCTATGCCTCTAAGTTCACAATCCTATTGTGGTAACTTAGTTAAGTCAAACCCAATAGTCAAAAGTATCAATATACTTCAACACATCTCCCACGATAGATGGGAGTACTTCACTTTGGCGAACCCACTCCTTATCGATCTAGGGGTTAACGTATTGGACTCATTGGAAGGCATCCGGTCAACTTAATATTAACTTTAATGTTTTGTTAATATTAAAACGATCATAATCTCATCATAAAGAGATTCCCAAATTTTCCTTGAATAAAATACTTCAAATCAATATTCGTCAATGGTTTGATTTCCAGGTAGTGAGGAAGTCACAACGGTCTCGCTTAAAACCCACAACCTTACCAGTTCAATTAACTCGCTTTTGACAAAATCGCCCTATATAAGAAATAAAGAAAATTTGTATTTTATTCCGTGTTTCATAAACACGAGAATCTCATAATCGTTTGTTTATTTTAAAATCTTGTGTCATTACAAATTTAACTTGTTTAGCAAGCATGGCATGCGTGTCATATCTAATACATACATCCTTAATCTAATTAAGCATGCATCTTTATAAACTACTCTACACATACATTCATCATATGAGCATATATATGTAAAGTGCGATAAATTAAATGTGGTTGGTTATGGCTTCATCCTATGTAATCTTTATCAAGCTAATGACAAAGATCTAGGTAAGGTGGAAAATAAATACAGGCTAATTATTACATGTCTTCTTTCTTGTATTGCTTCCTTGGATGGCCTCCGTGTGGGATTACCCTTCATTGATCTTCAAATTTTCATGTCTTCGTGTACATTACGAGAATGAAATATAAAACTACTGTAATGAACTTATAAGAAGACCTTGAGTTACATTCGAGATTAATAATTACAGGATCGAACGCCATGCAAACCGTATTTAAAAAAACTAAAACCATTAACCTAAGGTAATAAGCCATAATCATCCACCATGCTCAATTAACATATAAGAACATGTTAGAACACATAATCTGATCTTAACATATCATACCCATCATGATCTAATCATAAAAACCAAATATGAAAAAAATAAAAAAATTAGAAATTAAATCTGATAACATTAAATCATAGATTACAGGGTCTAAACGGCGTCAAACGCCTCACAGATAAGTTGAAGATGGCTTTAGCCATCAGTGCTGTTCAGACGCTCGATTACCTATCGAATAGAGTATTCGTTTGCGAAAATCGGACACCAGACCCAGATTTCAGCAAATCTGCTGTATCCGATTCAGAATCGTATCAAATATGATTCTTATAATAAGAAAAAACACAAAACATGTATTTATATTAGTATATATACAGATTATATAATCATCATATGATTATACAACTCTCATGAATATCATATATTCAAAACATATACATACATACGCATATATAAACATAATAACATATAAAACATACAAAATCACATACATAACAGTCATGGACGATTGTATACATGTTATTATCATAAAACCAGTAAATACATAAACAAATTAAACACTTTTCGCAAGTAGCTCTGATATCATTGAAGGGTTTTGAACAAATAAACGCAACGGATCCATGCGAAAAATAGATATTTTTGAAACCCACCACAGGATCCATGCAAAAAATAGATATTTAATTTGTAGATCAGATTATTTACCTTAAGAAGCTTTACAAATTGGTTGAATAATGGAGATCCAAAGATTGTTCAATCACCACATCCCGCTCTAGCGATCTACGCTCTATCGGTATTCACACAAATGCTTGAACTCAAGGATTGGATGTGTATGCACAAACTCGTTTCTTCTTACTCTCTTCATCTTCTCTCTTGGTGGCTAGGGTTTTAGTAAAACTCTTGCACCCAAAATCATCCACACAAGAGATATTATAGAGAGGGTAAAAGAAGAATTATAACTCTTAACTAATTAGGAGTTATTATTAATTCAAAATTTCTATTTGTATAATAATTAAGTCACATTTAATTATTTAACAACTGAATTTCATAATTGACATTAGTAAATTTAAATATCATTATTTATCTAATTAATTAAGTCATACTTAATTAATATTGTAAATAATTAGAACTACTTAACTTTAATTTAAATCTAATTTAAATCAAATAATCCTTCAAAAATTCTTTGTGTGTGACCCTATAGATTATTATTACGTTGGCAATGAATTTAAAATTGTAAACAATGAGCGGCATCTAGTATTACATCATTGCAACCCAAGTAATAATAATTGAATCGGTGATCGATTAAACCTTTCGTGAATAATGTACAATGTAATATAATCCCTTTAACCAAATATTATAGATTAAACTAGAGACGTAATGTGTCATCCTCATCATAGTTTAATTTAAGTTTCCTTGATCAATGAGTAGACTATCATATCAAATAAATATTTGAGCGTGGCCACGCATTTCATATTCTAGCTCACACAAGAGGCCAATAATATCACTCCTAAAATAGGAGGGTTAAATCTCATCTAGATCATTCATATTTCTGATACGATTCATAATATACCCAATGTCAACTTTTATCATTTCCCGGTCAAGGATAACTTTTAATGGAATCAATGTATATTAATTCTCGTATAGAAATATAATGACTTCAAATTTAAGGACCATTACATCATTATCACTATGAGAATTACTTATGACACAACAGACATGTAGAATCTCATATCGGATCTGTCCAGCACCATGCATATTTACATATGCCTGTATTTTTTACTTTATTATCACTCTACCAATGATCAATGAGATTTGATCATCAGTCAACAAACACACCAGTCTTAATGCATTATTATTGTCCCTTAATAATATTACTCGACTAGGGACCTTTAGGAATATTGATACTATTCTCATAATCTCATTTCTAAGTCACGTACTTAGAGATATAGAATTGTATATCCTATTCCAAGGACATTTATTAATCTAACATTTATTTCACAGTAAATTAAGAATTAATAAATTATAAAGGGAATAATCGATGGAACACAAATATTAATAATCCAAATGACTCGCATGTAGGATATGATTCAAAATCAAAGGGGTCAAGTAACCCTTCCTTATGCAATGTCCGCAGTCTATTTTCGCTAATATGACCTAGCCTACAGTGCCATAAATAGGTCAGATTTTCATCATCTCATTTTTTTTTATTAGTTTGTTCAATCTGAAGTAAATCATGCTCTACGTCACATACATACAGACCATTATTTAAAATACCACGTCCATAAAGAACATTATCTCTAAGAATAGAACATTCATTATTCTTAATAATAAATGAAAAACCATCCAAATCCAACAAAGGAATAGAAACAATATTCCTCACAATAGAGGGAACGTAATAACAATTATTCAGAATAATAATCTTGCCCGTAGGCATATGTAAACTAAATGATCCTACAGATATAGCCGCAACCCTTGCTCCATTGCCCATACGTAGAATCACCTAATCTTTTTCAAGAGTCCTACTTCCCTTTAGTCCTTGCAACGAATTGCAAATATGAGAACCACAGGCGGTATCTAATACCCAAGTAGAAATTTGACCTAGTGACATATTAACTTCGATCATGAACATGCCTGAATCAGAAGCGGTAGTCTCACTACCCTCCTTCTTCTTCAATTCTGGAAGGTACACCTTGCAGTTCCTCTTGCAGTGCCCCACCTTGTGACAGTGAAAGCAAACAGCTTTGCTCTTGGGGTCTTCAGCTTTTGGTGGAACCGGCTTTTTTTTTCACCGAACAGCTCCTTCGATATCTCATATCGAGCTGTCCTCCCTGCCACATCATACAACTCTTGTAGATGTATAAGGATAGTGTGAACATCTATATGCTCATGTTGCTTCTGTAGCTCAATGTTCATGGAAGCTAGCATGATGCATTGAGCAACATTTGCATCATCTATCCACTTACGATACACAACATGTTCATCATTATGTACATCGCTAGCAGGTTCAGTAGGCTTAGGTAAGTCAAGCACATATTCCAGCTTCTCAACCCTGAGAACAATTCTCAAGTTTCGAAGCCAGTCAGCAAAATTAGGACCAGTCAACTTGTGAGCATCTAGTATGCTCCGGAGTGATAGTGCAGAAGACATAACGAATATAGTAAATCTGTAAATGATAAACACATAACAACACTTAGCAAATATTCAATTTCATTTCAAAAATACTATATGAATCAGGTCTTTATTCATAAGTGGCTCCCACTAGTTTATCTAATTTATACAACCCCTAAGTGAAAATTAAGCATTCATAATGCTAGTGGGAATAGGGTTCCTACATTCCATCACACAACCTCGGCTGTAGCACGAAACGTCATGTGATGTTCAATAGGCAGACAACTCTTGTCAATTACATCTTATGTTATTCCCTAATATAACTTTAGCCTCTTGAATAATTGAGTCACGGTTGTAGCACGACAAACTCATTATTCTAAGTCAAGTCTAACCCAACATTTCGTACAATTGAATCAGTCTCCAACGGCCCACGGCTGTAGCACGTAATGACCTTTAGATTCAAATTCAATGTACACATCTCTATGTAATAGACAAGTATTTCTTATTTCAAAATCAAAGCCCTCGGCTGTAGCACGAAACGACAATGATTTAAAAAATAAGAACCACTTTCTACCATGTTGGAAGGCTATGACCGACACAAGCCCGTTGTGTCATTGGCCAACTACTACTTGATATTATTTAATTTTAGAGGGATTATATTACGTTACAATCATAATCATATTATAAAGAGATTCTTTCTTTTAAATTAAATATTTCAAATCAATAATCGATAATCAGATGATTCCCAGATCGGGTGGAGCATTGTCAAGAGGCGTCACTTAATAACCCTTTCTTACAGATAGAAATCTGTTGTTGATAGAATCAACCTTTCTCTCAATATTGAAAATTCATATTCAATTACGTGTTTCATAAACACAAGAATCTCATGATCGTATTCATAATATTTATATTAAGGTCTTGAAACAATTTCACTATACTAGATTGTCTAACAAATGCCTTATGTTAATTAAGTTCACCTAAATCTATCATCGCATGATAAACTAAGCATATATCACATATATAAGCATGAATAAATGTAAAGGTAGGCATGTTAAATCATGTAGCATATTGGTCTAAGCATTATACATCTCTATGTAATACATGAGGCATATAAAAGCAATTAAAACAGTCAAAAACAGCTTTAAAACACTACTGTTAGCTATAAATAGTCCGAAATAATTTCAGAAAATATCATATAATATACCATTAGATGCGTCTCGAAAAGACGAATCCAACGGCACCAAGCACGCCCCATTCTGACCCTCCACGCGCCCTCACGCGCCCCGAGAAGGTAAGCCACGCGCGGCCACGCGCGGCCACGCGCACACGCGCTGTCAGGCGCGTGTTAGTCTGTCGTCCACGCGCCCCCACGTGCACACGCGCCTCACGCGCCCAAAACTCTGAGCTGACATCAGCATAACGTCAGCATGAGCTCACTTATGATAACTCTTGGCGTTCTAAACATTGTGAATATCTGCTTATGAAGAAAATTTAGCACTACATTTGCATCATTAGTTGTAGAGCCTTGAATTTTAATCATTTAGAGAGATAATCAACTGCCAGCAAGATGTACTGATTATTGCAGGACGAGATAAATGGTCCCATGAAATCGATTCGCCAAACATCGAAGACCTCAACTTCAAACATCACATTCAAAGGCATATCATCCTTTCTGGTAAGATTCCCAACTCTTTGGCAACGATCACACCTTAAAACGAACTGATGTGCATCCTTAAACAACATAGGCCAGAAAAAACCTACTTGAAGAATATGATCTGCTGTCTTTTCACCACCATAATGTCCACCATAAACTGTGGAATGATAGTCTCGTAATATCCCCTCTGTCTCACAGAATGGGATACATCTCCTGATGATCTGTTCAGATCCTTTGTGGCGCCCTCCAAACCCGGGTCAGAAGTTTGGGGTCCACAACACATACATAATATATAAACCTGTATAAGAGATATTATTTATAATGACCCTGCTTCACAAAACCACGGATCGCAACAGGTTAAAGTATGAAAACAAGCCACAACCTTAACTTTTATTACAACGTACCAAATTCCCCTTTAATTTAACTTACAACTGATAATAAAAGTATTATTACAATTTGACTATCTTTCTACCGCATGAAGCTTCTGCTAGCTCGATCAAACTCAACTGGAACTTTAGCCCGCACTTTGGACTGAGGAACTTTACTATCATCCATATCCTTTTCAACTGTAACATATATAAAAAGATTCGCAAGAGTGAGCTAACTAGCTCAGCAAGTCATGATAACGATAACTAAGGTTAAACAATGATCAAATGAGATGATTCAAAGGAATCAAGTTTCTTTTTAACTAATCATTAGAATTGGATATTCATTTTAAGTTTTAAAAACCAAGGTTAGGCTGCTGATCAGTCACACACTAACCCCAAGCAAGCACACGGCACTGATCTAATTACTGGATCCAAGGCACACATTGGCCTAACTTGACCATTGGTATGGTCCGACCATGAATCTGGTCCACATATATAAAAACTATCCAATCCTAAAGCAGTTCAATATGATAAGCAATATAATTCGATAAAATAAGATCATAATCAATGATGGTTAAACACTTGAATAAAAAACGTAAGGAAACTCATGGATATCTCAAGGGTATATCAGGGTATGTATAAGAAACGGTTTTCAGTTTGTACAAGGGTCAGGTATTAGACCAGTAATGATTTTTCAGGATATGCTTCTTTGATGTTATAAAGAATGATTGGAGTATAAAAGTTTCTGGGTTTTCAAACCATTCTCTTTCAGTGTTTGGTGTTCCGTAATTATACCTTTGGGGGTAGTATTATATTTGTATGGTTTGGTGTCTGAGGATCAACAAAGGACGGATTACAAAGAATAAGGCTTATGGCTAAAGATCAAGAAAATCAGGGTTCAAGGTTAAATAGTTTAAAGCTCTTGCAATATAAAACAGGAGTTATTTTGAATAATAGCGACATGTTATAAAACAGTTCAAAAACATTGGTAATATATATCTTGAAGAAAAGTTCAGAAATACTTGCCTTACAAGGCTTTATAACTATTACTGATCAACTCTGAGCCGACCCTGTCGCTCAGGCTTTAACGTCCAACCACTAGATACCATTGGATTCGACTTCGACACTCAGGTTTTTCTGCTGAAACTCTACTGAGCTCATCGACTGATTGCTAGGTTATCTTTAGTCCATCATCCACTTTCAGTGTTCCCGACTATAACTTGTAGGATTTTATCTATCACGGAAGCATGGTAAAATAATTTTTACGATATAAAATCCATATAATACGAATACAGATCATGAATTATATCGAGGGATCGTTTCTAACCTTTAAAAGCGATCCAAGAACCACGAGCGGAGATCCTTAGCAGCTGCTCCTCAAGTGTGAAGCACTCCACCGGTATCCACCAAGAAATCGATGTAATGGAGGAGAAGGAGGTGGAGACAATTAGGGTTTTTGTAAATTTTTAGGTTGAGGCAAAAATAGGGTTTATAATAGTATATTTATAGGCAAATTTTTCAGCTGAAAATTTTCCCATAAAATATTATTATTATTAACCCTTTATTATTCTCACTAATAATTAAAACACCCTTTAATTATTAATCTTTTTTCTAAACACTTTAGAAATAATTCTCTCACTTGATTTAATTTCCAAAAATTAAATTCTTAATTAATAATATTAAGAACTTTTTCTTAATTAATTTATAATCAATTAAATCTCATTTAATCAATTATTAAATTTGTCAATTAATTATTTATTTCATAAATAAATAATTATCAGTCATTATTAATTAATTCCTCCACCATTAAATTATTCTCTTTTATGGTGTGACCCTGTAGGTTCAATATTAAGCCGGTAGTAGAAATAAATAATAATAAAACTATTTTATCATTATTTATATAAATTCTCTAATTCATTAAATATGATTAATTAATTAATCATATTTATTCTACATCGTGAGGGATACTTCTCAACATATCGCGACTATCCGGATAAGACGAATTCACTGCTTAGAATACCAAGAACCTATTCAGTGAGTAGTTACCGTACAATCAAATCCTTCTACCCTGTAATATCACGATTAAATACAAGGCATGGAACTTGTGTCAATCCTATCTTATTTAATCATTTGCTTTCCCATTCACTATGCTTAGTTCTATTTAATGTAAATTAGAAACTCCTTTCTAATTTCATTCACTCTGGCCAGAGATTCCTGAACTAGCATAAGTGGATCAGCATTGAACATTCTATTACTTCACTGGAAGGGGTAGATCCTTTATTGATCATACACTATCTTCGTGTACAAATTCCTATACCCGGTAGAGCCCTTATAATTGTCCCTGGAGACTAAGAACTAAACCAAAGCATAGTTCAGTGTACACAAGATGACTATGATGACCTCAAGTCTAAGGATACTTGTACAACTATCACTATGTAAACAACTGCTGATACGTGAGTGAACTCCATCAGTTGTTCAGCTGTGTGAGTCATGTTCAGTGAACTTATTCTATAATAAGCACCTACATACTAGCTATAGTGTCACCACACAAATGTCTATGAGAACAGACATCCTTCATAATTAAGCAAGCATAATATGTACCGATCTTTGCGGATTATTAATTACCGGTTAGTAATCCTATGACCAGTAACTATTTAAGTTTAGAGTTATCATCTTTTAGGTCTCATTATTATGATCTCATCACAATCCATAAAAAGCTTTACTCTAAACTGTGGTATATCTTATTTAAACACTTAAAATAGATAGAGCCCGCAATAAAAACAAAACAAGCCATTTATTAATATCAATGAAATCAAAACAGATTACATAAATGTTATTCCTAAATCCTCATACATGATTGGACTAGGACATATCTCTTTCATAACCTACAGGGTCGAAATACCCTACGTTAGACGTCTAGGTATGCTTGACATATCCTCTATACTAATTCTTACCCAACGATATTCAAACCCGACTCGTAATTATTCATATTAGAATAACACAGACAATAATTAGAGTTCACATTCTCGAAATCGATCCAGTGTTCGTTTTCAGAAAATACGTATACTCGTCATTTTACGAAATTAGGGTTACTGTGTTTTGGACAAAACATACAACACCACATATAATCAGGTTTTGTATAAAACATACGTATATGTATTTACTTATACTCGCTCGACGTCCCGATAATCCTCGGATAGGCTCCCGTATTTTCGTAGTTCGATTTTCTGGAAATCGGACAGCGTCCCCTTTGTTTATCGGACTACCCGTCGAAACATCAATCGACGTCAATTCAACAACAATCCAATTTAAAAAACGACAACCAATCACAACTCGTAAATTCCAACCACCGGCTCACCCCAATAATCAATCTAATCACAATTCGTCAACTAAATTACGTACTCGACTTTAATGTAGAATCAAATTCTTGTTTCAAAGATAATTTCACGAATTAATTTATTTATTTTAAAATATTATGACTCAGAATAAACATCATAGTCCACCGTCCGCTCGTAACGAGTCATCACGAACGGCGACAAAATTTCACGGGTACACGATAATTTTCCCGGGTTTCCAACCCGAAATTTCGTCGATTACGAAATAAATTCCCGCACGAATTATAATATCACGAATATTTACTCAACAAATTTCCTGCAAGAAAATTGGATAATTAATATTAAAAGGCAACCCAATAAACACACGCGCCCACACGCGCAGAACAGAAAAGAATAACGGGAACCAGGGGAGCAACCGGCGGGGGAAAACACAAGCACCACCCTCACACACCAACTGTGCACACACAAGCAATTTTAGGAGCAGAACACAATCGAGCATGATCGGCCCGAAACGAACGGTGGCCAACTCACCGGAACTGAAATTGCAACCACCAAAAATAAATAGGGGCGAGGCAAGGATAGAATAACAGAAAAGAGAGGGGAAACGGGGAGAGGAGAGAGAGACGGGGAGAGAGTTGAGAGAGGTAGAGATTGAGATAGAAGGAATAGGGGTGTACATCCCCTTTTATTTTGTTTTAATTGATTTTTTTCTTTCTTTCTTCTGTTTTCCCCAACTGAACTACATGTGTATATCAATTGTTTTTCAGAATTTGACACGTGGCTTTTAAGATAACTATGAGAGTTTAAAGTCCCGATTTGTTTCGACGCTCGAAATTATTGGACCAAGGTGCACATAAAATAACATCCGAAATCTATGAAAATAGTCCTAAAATATCATAAATATCCCGAAGTTAATAAAAACATGAATTTTGAAATTTTAAAACGATTTTTAAAATACGCTTTATACCCGCTTTTATCAATGAAACGAAACAACGCGTGGGTAAAATTAATCCTGAAAATTGCCAAAATAATTTTAAAATTCTCGGAATATTCCAAACTTAAATAAATATGAGTTTCATAATTTTTGAAGAATTCTAGAATTAAATAAAGATTTTACAATTAAATGTAATCAGAAAATCATACAGGGTTAAATAATTGATAAAATATTAATTTCTAAATTTTTTAAAATCCCAAAAATAATTATTGAAATTATAAAGTCATAAAACAAATTTTAGAGACAATCCAAATATTTACGGATTTAAAACTGTAATAAAATCACCTTTAAGAGTAAAATAGAACAATATAACTCAATCTTTATCTACACATTCCAATCCTTTACACCCATAAATCATAGACAAAAGTATATATCAACATACTGCTGTCAAAACCAAGACATATATTTTATTTAATTAATATTCCATAATTACATATTTAAATAATTCGAAAATACACGAGTCGTTATATCCTTCCCCCTTAAAAGATTTTGTCCTCAGAATCTGGTTTAACTAAATAAGTGAGGATATTTGTCAAGCATATCTGACTCTAGTTTCCAAGTAGACTCTTCTACTCGAGGATTTCAAACGTACTTACTATAGATAGATACTCATTTTCAATGACTTTTCTTTAACGATTAAGAATTTAGATCGATCACTATATACAAAATAAACTTGGACCAGAGCCCATTGGCTCCTGATCAATCACTTGATTCAAATCAGATACTTATCATATTAACCTTAACATGCAAAACACATTATATGTACATACTGTTGCGATGGTAACATCAACTCATGAACAACTTTATCTATATTTATTAATACCTCGAATGGTTCACTAATTTTTAGGACTTAACTTGTCCCTTCTACTCAAACTTATCCAAATTTCTTTCAAGACGACACTTTTACTAACACTACTGGTCCTATTTCTATATTCATACTCTCCCTTGATACAATTCCGCTTCTTTCTTTGTCTACTCTGAGCTGCTTCAATCAATATCATTATGCCCTTGGTGTGTTGGATTAACTTTGAATTTGACAACTTTCTTTCTCCCATTTTATCTTAATAAAAATGGCGAACTACACTTGCGTTCACATGAAGCCTAATAAAGTGGCATTCCAAAGCAGACATCGATGATAAATGATCATTCCAATGTTTCCTTAAAACTCAACTTCTCAACATATCTTACATTTCCTGAATCACTTCTGTACTTTGACTCTTCGTTTAAGGATGATAGGCAGTGCTTGTTTTCAACTTGGTTTCCAAACATTTAAACATCTCTTACTCTTTTCATCAGTTAGGGTTAAAAAAGTAATCTCATATATTTACGTATTATTACCTTTTAGTATTTGAACTTCAGATTCTACTCTTTCAAATTCGTTTATTAACTCCTCGGTGGTCTTAATTACATCCAATCCTTTCTGTCGGCATAAGGCATCTGTTATCATACGGCTTTGCTTAGGTAGTTGTTAATGGATTAATTCCGAATCTTTTGTTAACCTTAGTCAAAATTTCATTCTTAAAGACTCAACGTATAGTTTCCCTGAATAGCTGAAGATGTTATCAATAAATACAGTTCATTTATCTGAGTACTCCTTATACAACATGTTCCTTAATTCCTTATAGACAACTGATACACTTGTTATTTCACATAATATCACCGGAGCTTGTAATGCTCATAACTCACTTTAATCATAATCTCTGATATGTTCTCAGGTCGGATCTTAAGTTAATCCCCGAAATGTAACATACTTCTTGAATTAGGTCTCGTAAGTAATTAATTCTTTATAGGGATCACTTATTCTTATTCGTTGCTTTGTTAAACTCCCGATAATCAGTACATACTTTCATACTTTCATTCCTTTTCCTCCCTTAATATCACTGGTACACTTCCCGATTTGCTTTTTGTAAAACCACTTACTGGGTCCGCCTTATCTACTAGGCCTCCAATATTTCACCTTAATCTTTTGACGTGTCCACACTTCCTAATCCATTTTGAAATTTACTTCTTATACCTGGTTATCACTATTTTTCTTCAAATTTCCGTATATCTTGGCATTTCTTCAATAAATTAAATACTTTATATTGTGAATTCCCTGTGGAATCTCATTTCTTAATCCTTCTACTTATAGCATCCAGGTGCTGGAAGAAAACCTAGGAATATCATGATCGTTCTCTTGGGCACATAAATTTCCTTTTTCTAACCGCTAACATCGCGATCCATTATCTTCTCTTGACATCTCCTTATTTCTCCCTTAACAACTTCGACTGAAAGGTCATACTATCCATTCTTGCTTCTTTTTGGATTATAAACTCTGACTCCCAATTCCAACTTCTAAAATTCCATAGAAAATTATTCTGGTATAGTTTCTATGTTCGTTTTCTCCTTTTTTCTTATCGTTTTCCTCTATCTTTGCTTTTCCTCGTGAATACATACTTCAACCTCTTATGGTCCGTATAGATCTTACACCTTTCTCCATACATCTCATGTTTCCAAATCTTTCAAAGCGAATATTATTACTGTTAATCTCACATTATAAGTAGGATACTTCTGCTCATAAGGTTTTTGTCTGAATGCATATACCATAGCTTTATTATGCTGCATCAACACACATCCTATTTCCTAATGAGAAGCATCACTATAAACTACCAAACCTCCTTGATACTTTTAAATTGATAACACAGGTGTTGTAACCATTCTTTCATTTAACTTCGCAAAACTTTCCTTCACCCTTCTCCACTTCACAAAACTTCTTGCTTTTCTTGATTAGCTTCATCA
Source organism: Apium graveolens (assembly GCF_009905375.1). Classification (NCBI taxonomy): domain Eukaryota; kingdom Viridiplantae; phylum Streptophyta; class Magnoliopsida; order Apiales; family Apiaceae; genus Apium; species Apium graveolens. Next base: position 238,580,449 of record NC_133653.1, read on the forward strand.
AAGGTATTGCAGCTTTCAAGAAATCTTGCATAAATTTGCAATATAACCGGTCCATGGGAAAATTTCTTACTTTTATTGATGCTTTTAGCCTTTCTTTATTCATAGTAACTTTAATTTCTACTGGATCTCCTTTAGGGTCCTCCTCACTGATTACTCATGCTTTCTATCATCAAAACTTTCACCTTGCAAACCCTTCATACAACATCTTTCTTCTTGGACTTCCCGGCTATGATTAAATGCCTTGCATGGTCCTCCGTTGACTTTAAGTAACACAACTATAGCTTATCCAGATATTCCTTAAAGATTCTATCCATCAAGTTCAAATATTACTGGTATATTGGTTAATCCAAATGGCAATACAAGAACAATACTTAGTTCTGAAAATTATCTTTGATATATCCATAGGTTTAATCTTCAATTGGTGAAGTACCAAGTCTTAAATCAATCTTATAAAAGTACTTTGCTTCTTTCCTTTGATCAAACAAATCATTGGGTTGAGATAATAGATACTTGCTCTTGATAGTAGACTTGTTGAGCTTCCGCTAGTTGACACATAATCTCCTACTTCCATCTTTCGTATTAATAATTAATATCGGTGCACCTTATGGGGTATACTAGGTCTAATCGCTCCTTCTTCTAACATCTTTTCCATCTGCTTTTCTAATTTCCTCATTTTAACTGGTGTCATTTTATGGAAGGCCTTGGTCACTGGCTTCGTTTCAAGTGTTAAGTCAATCGCGAGCTTCAATTCCCTATCTAGAGAAAATCTTGGTAATTCGTCTGGAAATATATCTTGAAACTATAAAATCTTCAAAGTCTGTTTAATCCTGACTTCTATCTATAATCACCATAGTGCTTACCTCTTGGTCACCTTAACCTCTTAGCTTAAGTCATCGTTAACAAATTCTTTACCTTCTTTCATCTTCTGAACCTCACCACCTTTTCATTTGGCGTCCTCAGAACTATCTTTTCATCACGACGATCTATCTGGACATCACGCTTAAATAGTTAATTCATTCCTTAGAATAATATCAAATCCTCACAACCTTATTGTCAGAAATCTCACTTTCACCATTGATACTTATTTACTTAACAAATACACGTTCTTGAATTTTCTAGTCTTTTAATCAGAATCTTACCAATTCAACAAGGTAAATCTTTTTATCAACAATACCTTAGGGTATAAACAATCAAGTTACTTCCACCTCTTTCAATACTTTAACGCATAAGGTATTCACCATAATCATCTATATCATCACGTCCGTATTCTGAATAACATATTTCGCAGGAAAATCGCATATTCTCGTTCTCGAAGACGTATTCCTTTTTGGGGTAGATTACCTTGATTATTAGTACATCCCTGACTGGGTTAGTTTGCAATTCCCGTCATATGCCCTTGTTTGCTTCCTATACGTGAGAAGTAGATGGAACTTTGCCCGCTTGATCCATAATACGTTGATTTTTGTTTGAAAAACTCTTGCAAAGAATGACAGTACAACGAAGCAACTAGAAGGATTCACAATTTAACAAAAATTAGAGTTGAAAAGAAAGAAGAAGTAAGGATTTGAATATGAATGAGACAACCACATTGGTACTTAAGATGGCCAGTCTTTCATACCATGTAGCATACAGCACATGATTAGGTGGCGTCCCACTCGACCCTTCGTCATTCTGATAAAGTGTCTCATCATAACACTATTTGTCCCAATCAGAAAGCAAAACTTGAGGAAAACAATTAAATTTGAAAGGAATGCAATATCCTCCTTTTTGATATCATCATAAGGAGTTTATTAAGAAAAGAAGTTCATATATTTTTAGGGATTAAAAAGGAATATACGCTGCAATATTGAAGACAAGAACGACACCATTGGTCACCATTCACATTTCATTTGTATTCATCTTTCGAGCTTGATCGATCATATCCTAATTGCGTCATATAACAACTTTAGAAGGTACACTGAAATGCCTTCGCAAATTAAGCATTATGGTAGATTCCTACTTGTCACGTCTTGCGTCTTTAACATCGCACCTACACGTATAATACTTTAACAATTTAATCATAATGACGTTCTTACCAGATAACCTCAAGTGTCCTCCACTTTAATTTGGAATAACCATGAATTATTCAACATAGCGATCCTTTTGTTAATAATCTTTTTCTTTTGGAAAGGTCTGGAAATCTTCCCAATCTCCTTCGATCATGCCCAGGCTCTTTTTAAATCAATGAATTCTTTAACTCTAATGGTCTCTGCAACTGGATAAATAATTACTCCATACGCGGATTCTGTTATTATCCTTGTCAAATAATATTTACACCTTACTGTTAGGAATAATCAACTTCTTCATAATCGCGGATCACTTTATTCTCTGAATTAACAATACTGGGTCTAAAATAAGTATCCTTCCAGGTAATCCGGGTCTTTTAACGAACAGGAAACTCAAGTAGTAACTTCACAACCAATGTTTAAAACTTATTTTATTTAAAAAGGCTTTTGAAAATTTTGTAAGGGAAAATCTTTTTCAAAAACTTGTTTAAAATTTTGAAAATCACAAATCTGGTTGTCCTTACTATATGAGTTGGTTGTTGTCCTTCCTATAACCAGATACCAAGTTAAAGAAATGATGACACAAAGGTCCATTCACTTCCATTTATCTCCTCTCCTTCATTGGGTCTATTACCTTCCTTAATCGATGAAAACTTTAACTGTCGTTGCATATTATCTTATTCGTAGCTTCATTTCAAAGCTTCCATACTGGTAATACTCCTGACATTATCATTGCAGTAGTTAAGTAGAACAGGCTATTCAATAGTCAACAAATCGGCTGATGTCACATCACCTTGTTACTATAAATATATCATATGGTCATAACACCATTAATTATCTTCAAGAAAGCTCCAGAACCATAATCTCCTCTAACTCTCATTTCAATACTTATCTAATTCATTCCACAAGCTAGTCATGGGTGGCCTAATCTCTAATGGCTTCTTTTAATCTGGTAACAACTATCCTTCGGAATACCTAAATCTTCTTTCTAGACGTCTTCTCACCTTTATTTGTATCTCAAGTACTCACCATTCACTGTAACTTCCGAATTCATCCTCGTAGGTACTATTGCTTTATAGGACAAGTTTTAAACCGAGGGTATAGACCAAGATGTAGGGTAAGCTAAAGAGATACACTCACACCCGAATGTCCAGTAAAACAAAATTAAACAGAGGGAGGTTCTTGAATAGGTAGTCTCGTATCAAAAGGTAGTAGAATAGCTTAAAGAGGTGCGACTGTCATAACAGAAGGTAGTACCCTTAATACTGATGGAGGAACAAGGTGCAAATCAAATTTGATAGAAGATGACGATCCTCGAACGGAAAGCTTCGAACGATCCGATGATATAGGGAAATCAGGATCTGCCATTGCAGTTGTCTGGAAATCACGTCGTACACTAAGAATCCCGAATCGTAACACGAACCATACTGGAGACCTACTATACAATCGCACTCAACCTTACAACGTCTTATCTTTCTATTTCATATTCCTAGTCCTAACCCTCTACCCAATCCCGATAATCTAGGCTTGTTTCAGTGACTTATAACCTGTAGCTCTAATACTAACCTGTGGCGCCCTCCAAACCCGGGTCAGAAGTTTAGGGTCCACAACACATACACAATATAAAAACCTGTATAAGTGATATTATTTATAATGACCCTGCTTCACAAAACCACGTATCGCAACAGGTTAAAGTATGAAAACAAGCCACAACCTTAACTTTTATTACAACGTACCAAATTCCCCTTTAATTTAACTAACAACTGATAATAAAAGTATTCTTACAATTTGACTATCTCTCTACCGCATGAAGCTTCTGCTAGCTCGATCAAACTCAACTAGAACCTTAGCCCGCACTTTGGACTGAGGAACTTCACTATCATCCATATCATTTTCAACTGTAACATATATAAAAAGATTCGCAAGAGTGAGCTAACTAGCTCAGCAAGTCATGATAACGATAATTGAGGTTAAACAATGATCAAATGAGATGATTCAAAGGAATCAAGGTTCTATTTAACTAATCATTAAAATTGGATATTCATTTTAATTTTTAAAAACCAAGGTTAGGCGCTGATCAGTCACGCACTAACCCCGAGCAAGCACACATCACTGCTCTAATTACTGGATCCAAGGCACACATTGGCCTAACTTGACCATTGGTATGGTCTGACCACGAATCTGGTCCACATATATAAAAACTATCCAATCCTAAAGCAGTTCAATATGATAAGCAATATAATTCGATAAAACAAGATCATAATCAATGATGGTTAAACATTTGAATAAAAACGTAAGGAAACTCATGGATATCTCAAGGGTATATCAAGGTATGTATAAGAAATGGTTTTCAGTTTGTACAAGGGTCAGGTATTAGACCAGTAATGATTTTTCAGGATATGGTTCTTTGATGTTATAAAGAATGATTGGAGTATAAAAGTTTCTGGGTTTTCAAACCATTCTCTTCCAGTGTTTGGTGTTTGGTAGTTATACCTTTATGGAGTAGTATTATATTTGTATGGTTTGGTGTCTGAGGATCAACAAAGGACGGATTACAAAGAATAAGGCTTATGGCTCAAGATCAAGAAAATCAGGGTTCAAGGTTAAATAGTTTAAAACTCTTGCAATATAAAATAGGAGTTATTTTGAATAATAGCGACATGTTATAAAATAGTTCAAAAACATTGGTAAGTTCAGAAATACTTGCCTTACAGGGCTTTATAACTATTACTGATCAACTCTGAGACGACCCTGTCGCTCAGGCTTTAACGTCCAACCACTAGATCCCATTGGATTCGACTTCGACACTCAGGTTTTTCAGTTGAAACTCTACTGAGCTCGTCGACTAATTGCTAGGTTATCTTTAGTCCATCATCCACTTTCAGTGTTCCCCTTTATTTATCAGACTACCCGTCGAAACATCAATCGACGTCAATTCAACAACAACAATCCAATTTAAAACACAACAACCAATCACAACTCGTAAATTCCAATCACCGGCTCACCCCAATAATCAATCTAATCACAATTCGTCAACTAAATTATGTACTCGACTTTAATGTAGAATCAAATTCTCGTTGTTAAAGATAATTTCACGAATTAATTTATTTATTTTAAAATATTAGGACTCAGAATAAACATCATAGTCCACCGTCCGCTCGTAATGAGTTATCACGAACGGCGGCAAAATTTCACGGGTACCCGATAATTTCCCCGGGTTTTTAACGCGAAATTTCGCCGATTACGAAATAAAATCCCGCACGAATTATAATATCACGAATATTTACTCAAAAAATTTCCTGCAAGAAAATTGGATAATTAATATTAAAAGGCAACCCAACAGACACACGCGCCCACACGCGCAGAACAGAAAAGAATAACGGGAACCAGGGGAGCAACTGGCGGGGGAAAACGCCAACACCACCCTCACACACCAACTGTGCACACACGCACATATCACACATACATACGCGAACACAGATATATATATATAGATACACATGCACACACAAGCAATTTTAGGAGTAGAACACAATCGAGCATGACCGGCCGGAAACGAACGGCGGCCAACTCACCGGAACTGAAACTGCAACCACCGGAAATAAACAGGGGCGAGGCAAGGATAGAATAACAGAAAAGAGAGGGGAAACGGGGAGAGGAGAGAGTTGAGAGAGGTAGAGATTGAGATAGAAGGAACAGGGGTGTACATCCCCTTTTATTTTGTTTTAATTGATTTTTTTCTTTCTTTCAGCTGTTTTCCCCAAGTACTACACGTGTATATCAATTTTTTTCAGAATTTGACAAGTGGGTTTTAAGATAACTACGAGAGTTTTAAGTCTTGATTTGTTTCGACGCTCGAAATTATTGGACCAAGGTGCACATAAAATAACATCCGAAATCTACGAAAATAGTCCTAAAATATCATAAATATCCCGAAGTTAATAAAAACATGAATTTTGAAATTTTAAAATACGCTTTATACCCGCTTTTATCAATGAAGCGAAACAACGTGCGTGTAAAATTAATCCTGAAAATTTCCAAAATAATTTTAAAATTCTCCGAATATTCCAAACTTAAATAAATATGAGTTTCGTAATTTTTGAAGAATTCTAGAATTAAATATAGATTTTATAATTAAATGTAATTAAAAAATCATACAAGGTTAAATAATTGATAAAATATTAATTTCTAAATTTTGTAAAATCCCAAAAATAATTATTGAAATTATAAAGTCATAAAACTAATTTTAAAGACAATCCAAATATTTACGGATTTAAAACTGTAATAAAATTACCTTTAAGAGTAAAACAGAACAAAATAACTCAATCTTTATCTACACGTTCCAATCCTTTACACCCATAAATCACAGACAAATAGTATATATCAACATAGTGCTGTCAAAACCAAGACACATATTTTATTTAATTAATATTCCACAATTACATATTTAAATAATTCAAAAAAACACGAGTCGTTATATCCTTCCCCCCTTAAAAGATTCTGTCCTCAGAATCTGGTTTAACTAAAAAAGTGAGGATATTTGTCAAGTATATCTGACTCTAGTTTCCAAGTAGACTCTTCTACTCGAGGATTTCAAATGTACTTACTATAGATATATACTCATTTTCAATGACTTGCCTTTAACGATCAAGAATTTAGATCGATCACTATATACAAAATAAACTTGGACCAGAGCCCATTGGCTCCCGATCAATCACTTGATTCGAATCAGATACTTATCGTCTTAACCTTAACAGGCAAAACACATTATATGTACATACTGTTGCGATGGTAACATCAACTCATGAACAACTTTATCTATATTTAATAATACCTCGAATGGTTCACTAATTTTTAGGACTTAACTTGTCCCTTCTACTCAAACTTATCCAATCTCTTTCAACACGACACTTTTACTACCACTACTGGTCCTATTTCTATATTCATACTCTCCCTCGATACAATTCTGCTTCTTTCTTTGTCTACTCTGAGCTGCTTCAATCAATATCGTTACGCCCTTGGTGTGCTGGATTTACTTTGAATTTGACAACTTTCTCTCTCCCATTTTATCTTAAAAAAATGGGGAACTACATGAAGCCTGATAAAGTGGCATTCCAAAGCAGACATCGATGATAAATGATCATTCCAGTGTTTCCTTAAAACTCAACCTCTCAACATATCCTACATTTCCTGAATCACTTCCGTACTTTGACTCTTCGTTTAAGGATGATAGGCAGTGCTCGTTTTCAACTTGGTTTCCAAACATTTAAACGTCTCTTACTCTTTTCATCAGTTAGGGTTAAAAAAGTAATCTCATATATTCATGTATTATTACCTTTTAGTATTTGGTTCCCAAAAGTAGAATGCCTGATCTACCAATAGATCTACCTCTGCAGCTATAGCAGCTACAACATCAACGAGAAGACGCGGGACGCTTCCCACGCGCTTGCGCTGGGTCTGCTTGAGTCTGGCCATCTTTCCTGACTATTGTTATATGATGAAAAAATAAAGCAAGAGTGAGCATTACAGCTCGCAAGATAATATATAGCGTAAACAATAATGCAAGTATCTAAATGGATAACTTACTAGAATCCTTTATCAAGTGTAAGGTAGATACTTACTGGATATAAGCTTAAAGGAAGATGAAGTTACCAATTACTTCTTTATACTTATACCATTTTATAAAGCTACTTGAACTACCACTGTTCAAAGTATTATAGGTTTCAAAAGGTCATCCCATAGATGAGACCACAAGTTAAGACTTGAATAGATTAAATCTTTGAAATATTATTGAATGAAATGAAGTTACGAGATACTTCATTAAGTTCCGATATATATCTACATATATATCTCTTATACATTTCCTGGAGACCTCTGTCATGTAAAGTATGAACAGAGTTTGTAACATCCAATGAAATTTTGGAAAGAAAAAGAATTGTGGCATAAACCCGATATCTTGCTGATCAGGCAAAGATACCAATAAGTAACATTTTCTACTGTAGATGGATGAATTCCTCGCCGATCATCACCCTGGCCGCATTCGGACCTCGCGCTAGACCGTTACCCGGCCACTCACGCGTGGATGGACTGTCACCCAGCCTCTTACACCTTCATAGACCGTACCCCGGCCTGTCGCTTATGCCGACTCAATCAGATGGACTTACTTCCCGAACATTGGGCAAATAATCAAATTGTTGTCTCAAAACAGCAACCACATTGCGAATATAAAATACACCACAGAGCCGGATCCCTCAGATTTTGAGCGAGTATTTAAATCCCCTTGAAAGGAAGATCTTAAATATAAAAATGAGTTTTGGGATCCGCTCTAACTTTTAAAAATCATTTTGAAGACTCGAAAACATTTTTAAGAATGTTTGGAGTAATGCCGATTTAATAAAATAAATCAGTCCCAATATATTAGAAAATATCTGAATATTATTATTTAAATAATATTCCCTTAAGGATAATCCTTATAAAAATAATTGAAGTAAAAGTTTTAAAACTTATACTTGAAATGAATAGTAAATAACCAAAGATATACTTATACGGAAGTACGATCTTTATTTGAATAATCGAAAATAAGTTTGAATATCGAAACATTATTCTTTAATAAAATAAAGAATATTATTTAATAAATAAGCGGAGTCATAAGTCCTCAAATGAATATTCAAAAATAATATTCATTAAATAAAATAAACGGAGTCTTAAGTCCTCGAATGAATATTCAAAATAATATTCATAAAATAAAGTAAGCGGAGTCCTAAGTCCTCGAATGAATATTCAAAATAATATTCATTAAATAAAGTAAGCGGAGTCATAAGTCCTCGAATAAATATTCAACTAATATTCATTAATTAAAATAAACGGAGACTTAAGTCCTCGAATGAATATTCAAAATAATATTCATTAAATAAAATAAAGTTATCGAATAAAACTTATTCGATTTATAGTTTTGAAAACTATATCCATATATAAGTATATATATATATTATACTCGGGAACATCGACTCCCGGTTTTAGAAAATGTTCACCTTTGGGTCCCCTATACTAAAGGTATACGCAACTACTGCTTATCTCTAGCATTGGAATTATGCAACTTATAAGCAATTGAATCAACAGATATATATCAAGATTACGAAACAGACATGCATATATACCATATCACATGCTCCAATATATCGCAATATTTGCTAATTAACCATCATGCATCTATCACAAGATAATGCATATACATATGTATACATCACAGCAACAGTATAACGGGTAGAAAACTTGCCTGAGCGACTGGGGTGACAAATGGCTTGGGACGAGTCTGGTAACCTATAAACAACATAGAAGTTGGAATTAAACCAAAGTCGCTTATGAATCTCTAATTTAACCAATTAGACTCTAACACTCGCTCTGCGCTCAACGATTCTCTTAAGTCGCTCGATTACCCTCGGCTCCACCATTTTTAATAAATTAACCATTAAGGGTTTTAAGGCGATTCTTTTGCGAGTGCCTTACCAACTGCCTAATACACTTTATATAAATGATTAATACTCCAATTAGTCCTTTAAGGTCTTTAACCTATGTTTCAAAGTAAGGCGAGGGGTAATGGTTCGTTCGCGAAATGCCCGTTTTAAACGCCGTTACTTAAAACGGTCATTTCTCCTAAACCGTACATCGGATTCAAACGAACCACATATCAAAACGAAGCTCGGGAACTATCTAATCATGGCAATGGTCAAAACCTAATAGTGAGTCCTCGGGTCCTGATTGTTAAGAACAAAACAGTCTAAAGTAAATCGGATATTACGACGGCTATGTTTACGCGATTACCAATTTTTATCCTACTCTAAATCAACCACCAATCAACCACAATTCAACCATACAACCAAACTCCATACTTACAATGCTACAACAGCCCCAACAACTCAATATCTCCAAATTTATACTACTTCCCAACATGAACTAAAAGCTTTACTTAAGTTCTTTAACTAATCAACAAGATTTACAACTCCAAAAACATAATAAAACCAACCAATCTCTAAATACACAATAATCAAGCCTCTCATGAACTATAATACTCATATTAAGCTCTTAACATTCAATAACAAAGCTAGGTTAAGAGATTATACCTTCCTTGTGAGTAGGAGTAACTAATTAGCTTGGAATCACACTTGAAAGTCCTTACCCAAGCTTAATCTAAACAAAAACTCAAGAACAAAATTTTAAGTTCTTGAAAACACTATTCACCCTCTTCTTCCATGAATTTTAGGAAGAGATTGTGAAGGAATTTGAAGCTTAAACTTATAGGATAGCTATATCTATGCATAAGGAGTCTTAGATAATTACCTCACTAATTAACAAGGCTTGGATCTTGGATTTTGGATTTTTCTTTCTTGAAATATGAAAAGAGGCCAAGAGCTTTTCTTGAAGAAAAGTGAAGTCAACTTGTGTTTTGGTTGTGGCGCCCTCCAAACCCGGGTCAGAAGTTTGGGGTCCACACACACACACACGCCTTATTTATAACCTGCTTATAGCAATAATAAAGATAACAAAAATATGCAGTGACCCTATTTACCAACTACCACGAATCGCAACAGGTTAAAGTATGCACACAAGCCACACATCTACTTATATTACATACTGTTCAAATCCTAACTATTCCAAACTCAAAACTGAGTATTAAACATTATTACAAACTTTTACAGACTTAAATTATCCCAAAAGAAACCTACTAGCTTAGCTCGATCAACCTGAACCCCTAGCTCTCACACTGGACTGGGGATCCGCGGTACCAACTGGTTCCTTCTTAACTGGAAAAGAACAGAAACAATATCGCACAAATGAGCTAACTAGCTCAGCAAGTCACAATGACAGAACTGAGAATAATGATCATCAAGTGAACATGATTATGATACTAAGTGAACAATGGATTATGATTTAGAATTAGATATTATATTTTCATGTTAAAAACCAAGGTTAGGCTGCTGATCAGTCATGCACTAACCCCGAGCAAAGCACACAGCACTGCTCTAACTACTGGATCCAAGGCACACATTGGCCTAACTTGACCATTATATGGTCTGACCACGAATCTGGTCCACAATTTTAGAAAAACAATCCAATTCTAACATAATAATAGAATAAGCAATAATAATCAATAACCAAAATCATCAACAACAATGAGTGTTTAACAATGAAAGGGTTTCAATCCTTGTAAGGATCAATAAGGTAATTTCAAAGCTTGGATGTTGGGTAATGAAAGAATTGGATAACAAAGGAATCAATGTTTCAGGGTTTCAAGGATTTGGTCTTTCAAAGCATAAAATACAAAGATTTGATTGTGTAAGCAATCTGGTTCAGTGTTTAATATTTAGTTTGTATGTATTGTTGGGTCTATGGGTCCTGGGTTCACATTTGGGTTTGTATCATCTTGGTTGTTGTTGTTGGTTTCTTCATTCTGGGTGTTGGTGCGGGTATTTCTTCTGGGAGGCATTTTCTGTAAAGAATCAATCAACTTATTTAGCTTTTGAATCAATCTTTTGCATAAAAGAACAGTTTTACAAAACAGAAATGTCTCTTTTTGAAAATAGTTGTAACTAAGTAAATTGCATGCTTCTTTACAGAATATATAAACAGTTATCGAAAACAGGGTACATGGTATCACAGGGGTATAACTGGTGCAATTGATAAGGTAAGGTAAAACAGGTGCAATAAAATAAATGACAGTGCTGGAAAGGAAAAAGGTACTAATATACATAGATCAAAAGTTTTAGGTAGTACAAGCGTAAAGACGCTTCGGAAGTAAAAGCAAAAGGGTACAACAACCTACTCACTAGTCAGCATAGCTAGTCTATAAAGACAACTCAAAAGTCTACTGATACACACTACACACTACTGTACATACTACATAACCATAACAACACTGCTCAGAATTTCCATCTCTGAATCTCTGGCTCATGGAAAATCTGGACCTCCTATTTCCTCAAGCTCCTCTAGAACCCACTTAGCCCACTCCACTAAGAAATCAGGGGTGATGTCCTCATGTGTAGCCTCAACAATCCTCACAGCAGCTGCTCTACGAAATGCCTGAAGCCTCTCCCTAAGCCGCCTCTCACCACTCCCCATCTCTCTGGTACGTATGATATGCAATAACTCCTGGATCTGACCCTGTAGGAATCGCTGCTCCATAAGGCAAGCCTCAAACTGATGATATGGGACAGGATAGGAAGAGAACTGGAAAGGTACTCCTGTGACTGAATGACTAGTAAAGCCTGAATCAGCAGGTAGGGGTCCTCTGACAGGTGGCCTCATGCCTGGAGGTGGAATAGCCTGCAATGGTACGGGCTGCAACACAGGTGGAGGTAGTATTGCCAACACTGGTGGAACAACAGGACGTGGATCCGAAGACGGCACTCCAACTGAAGGCTCTGAGTGATCAGCTGATACGGGAATAAAAGAGTCGGCCATCGCTGCTATCTGAAATCATATCGCAATATCAGAATCTCGAACCATATCGCGAATTACACAAATACCTGATATACTGAAGCACTCAACCTCTCGACGTTCTATCTTTCTATTCCTTACTTCTAATCCTAACCCTCTACCCATTCCCGTCAACCTAGGCTTGTGTCAGTGACTTATAACCTGTAGATCTGATACCAAACCCGTGGCGCCCTCCAAACCCGGGTCAGAAGTTTGGGGTCCACACACACACACACGCCTTATTTATAACCTTCTTATAGCAATAATAAAGATAACAATAATATGCAGTGACCCTATTTACCAACTACCACGGATCACAACAGGTTAAAGTATACACATAAGCCACACATCTACTTATATTACTAACTGTTCAAATCCCAACTATTCTAAACTCAAAACTGAGTATTAAACATTATTACAAACTTTTACAGACTTAAATTATCCCAAAAGAAACCTACTAGCTTAGCTCGATCAACCTGAACCCCTAGCTCTCGCGCTGGACTGGGGATCCGCGGTACCAACTGGTTCCTTCTTAACTGGAAAAGAACAGAAACAATATCGCACAAATGAGCTAACTAGCTCAGCAAGTCACAATGACAAAACTGAGAATAATGATCATCAAGTGAACATGATTATGATATTAAGTGAACAATGTATTATGATTTAGAATTGGATATTATATTTTCATGTTAAAAACCAAGGTTAAGCTGCTGATCAGTCACGCACTAACCCCGAGCAAAGCACACAGCACTGCTCTAACTACTGGATCCAAGGCACACATTGGCCTAACTTGACCATTATATGGTCTGACTACGAATCTGGTCCACAATTTTATAAAAACAATCCAATTCTAATATAATAACAGAATAAGCAATAATAATCAATAACCAGAATCATCAACAACAATGAATGTTTAACAATGAAAGGGTTTCAATCCTTGTAAGGATCAATAAGGTAATTTCAAAGCTTGGATGCTGGGTAATGAAAGAATTGGATAACAAAGGAATCAATGTTTCAGGGTTTCAAGGATTTGGTCTTTCAAAGCATAAAATACAAAGATTTGATTGTGTAAGCAATCTGGTTCAGTGTTTAATATTTAGTTTGTATGTATTTGTGGAGTAGGATCATATACTTGAGGTTCGTGTTTGGGTATACAACAATCAATGGTCTAGAAAGAATCAGGTTACGGCTCAAGATCAATAACTGGAATCAAGGTTTAGGGTACAGTGCTTCAAAGCACTTGCAATATCAACAAGACTATCAAGTACTACAATATCTCGAGAAAGTTCAGAACATTTGCCTGGTATTAGCTTACTACACTGCACTCGCTTCCAATCACAATCGTCTTACTCCTCAACTACCTGTTTTCCTTTCCTACGCCTTCCCTCTTCTGCTCACATATCATAAGCATCTATCAATAATCGACTCATAGAGTTCTATTCAACACATACATCTATCTACCCTTCGTTTTACCCAAATCCGATTAACGGATTGAAAGTTATGCAATAATCAAGTAAACACCAAATATATAGACTGATAGTCAATCAACAAGTCACATATAGCACATAATACATCACGTAATCAATGATATATTATTTATAAAGAAGTCTCGGGTCATAAATAGGCTTTCTGATATTTAAAATGATTTTTAAAATATTTTTCGAAGTTAAAACGGATCGTTGGATCAATTTTGGGTTAATAAACAGGGTTCGGTAGGCCAATTCTGGCTCCGAAACAATTTTATACTAATTATCGAGCTTTGGAAATAATTTAGAATAATATTTTCAAGCTCGAAACTATTTTTTGAAATTTTTAAATCATTTTTAAATAAATAAATCTAATTAAATAATTGATTAAAACCTATTAATAATTAATTAAATCAATTAATCAATTAATTTTCGAATTAATTGACCAATTAATTAATTAAAAATTAACTGAGATTAATTAACTAATTAATTTAGATTTATTTTTGAATTAAAAATAATTTTCGGAATTAAAATAATAATTTTCAGAATTTTCAGAAATTAAAAATGAATTTTTATAATAAAAATAAATAGGAAATATGATTTTTAAACATTTTATAAACAGGAATCCTATTTTTGAAAACTTTGCAAACTACAGGGACTAAACTTCACCATCTTCAAAAATACAGGGACTAAACTGCAATTTTGCAATTTCAGTCGCCGGAAAATCGGGGGTGGCCGGAGAACTCACCTCCGGCATCCTCCCACCACCATCACCTCCAGAATTAAACTACACAACACCAGGAACCTATATCTACAATCAAAATTCATCAATAACCCCAGACTTGGCCGGAATTTGTTCAAGAAACTCGCTGGTTTCTGGCGGGTTCGACGTAAACTTCAAAACACAACTCCCTTCTCTACAGACCTCGTTGATTCATGAAACTTGTACGACTAGATTGCAAATTTCACAGAGAATACAATACACTATACCACAACATCAATCTATTTCAGAATAAGAAACCCCCAAATTTCAATTAAGAACATTCATACGGGTTATAAACCCTAATTTTAAAATTCGAAAATCAAACTCAAATTTGAACATGTTATTGAACTCCAAATCAGACGTATAATATATCAAAATCATCAGGAAAACAAGCTCTACAACACGCAATCATCAAATCATACAAACAATCATCCGAACAAAAATTCATATTTTTAATAAATTTAATTCGAAAATAAATAAATTTCCAGAAAATAAACCTTTGATTCTGCAGTGAAACAAAGCTCAGAATCTGATAGAACACTTCAAATCCTTCATTTTGGTTACTCAAGCTTTGAAAACAGAGATCGGTAACGCCTTCGTTTTGCTGTTTGATTCTTAGAACAGTTTATGTAATTAGGGTTTTTCTCTGAAAATTATAGAATTAACTATCTGCAAATGATTTTGATACGAAATAAAATACGGAAGAAGGCTATTTATATTTACGGAATATTAGTATACCGTTGGATCATTCCGGATATAAAACGGTACGTTTATTTATAAAAACTGATCTAAACGGTATCGGTTTTCGGGATAATTATCCAAATCAGTACAATTTGTACTGCGGTCTTGGTCTCAGCGCCTGGTTACACGTATTACGAAGTGATAATTGTGATAGTTTAATAAAAGCTCCCGTTTATCGAAAATACGGGTTTTATTGATTTACCGAAACGAATATTGTATCGAAAATGTTGCGCCGGGACCCGCGCAAAACAAACCGTACGCCGGATCGAAAAAGTCGAAACATGGAATATGCTCAGAATATTACAGTTAGGTTAGGAAGGAGTTCTTGGAAGAGTTTCGGGTTCCAAAAACGTAACAACGGTTGACGTCGGTTGGTTCCCGTTTTATAAAATAGATTTTAAATACTCGGAAAAAGATTTTATAAATTTCATATGATCCTTATAAATCCATAAATCAACATAAAAATAATTAGGAAGATATGACAATTATCTATGTTTTATTTTGGACATATAAAAATTAAAATACTCAATTAATATTATTTTTGAATATCCAAGTACAGATAACATTTAACAATTAACTCACAGAATAGATACTGAACTCACATAATAATTATTTAATAGTAAAATAATTACACGATATATCCCGGATATTATATTGGTGAAATGATTTGTTGGTTGGTTGTTTTTGGCTTTTGTTTTAATTATTTACCTTTTAACCATGGTGATTTTTGTGTGGTTCTAATCAACCAACAACACACTTCTCTTTGGTCATGCTTAGGTCATCAATCCTATGTCATCTTCCCATGCTTGTCCTCTTCTTATTGGTTTGATGACATCATCCTCACTAACCTCTTTGATTAGCTTCTAATTACTTGGCTAATGACCGATGATCTGTTATACGGTTCGCTTAACTTTCGTTTTCGTTTATCGTTTGAGGGATCATACCCGGGATCTTATTACTTGGGTTTCCTTAACCTTTCTCAATACATTATATTCCTTTTATGATCCTCTCTTATAATACTTGAATTTAAATCCTTTTTATCATGTTACCTTATACTCAATTCTTTCGGTATCTGGTGGATTTTCGGGAAAAATCAAAGTGTTTGAATTTGGATTTTGACGATCTTGACATACACTTATATATCATATAGAGTACTAATAAGATCTCAGAATAACAATAAAAGAACCCCTACATAGTGTGGCATGAAAAGTTTTCTTATTCAGCAATATCAGCAAAAACACTATTCATAAGGGTTACAAAAAGTTCAAAATTTTGGGGTTATTACAGTCTCCCCTCCTTAAAAGGATTCCGTTCTGGAATCAAATAGAAAACAAATGGGGGTACTTTTCTAGCATTGTGCTCTCTAGTTCCCAAGTTGATTCTTCCACATTATGATTCTGCCATAGCACTCTGACTAGCTTGATTACTTTGTTCCGAAGCACCTGCTCCTTCTTATCCATAATCTTTACTGGTCTTTCCACGTAAGTCAGATCTGGTTGCATATCCACCTGCTCGTACTCCACTATGTGCCTGGCATCCCGATGATACTTCCTTAGTATTGACACATGGAACACATTATGAACTTGTCGTAGGTTTGGGGGTAAGGCTAGCTCGTAAGCCAACTTCCCAATCCGTCTTAGTATCTCAAAAGGTCCAATGTATCTTGGGCTTAGTTTCCCTTTCTTTCCGAACCTCTTTAACCCCTTCCAAGGGGATACTTTTAGTAGTACTAAGTCCCCTACTTCATACTCCTTGTCCTTCCAGACTAGGTCTGCATATTTCTTATGTCTGTCTTGGGCTGCTACCAGCCGTCCTCTGATGAGATCCACTATGTCTTTGGTCCTTTGGACCACTTCGGGTCTGAGCATCTTCCGCTCTCCTACTTCATCCCAATATAAGGGAGATCGACACCTTCTTCTGTACAGGGCCTCATAAGGCGGCATTCCGATGCTAGCATGAAAGCTATTGTTATAAAAAAACTCGATCAACGGCAAGTGATAATACCAACTTCCTTTAAAGTCTATTGCACAGACTCTCAACATATCCTCTAGTGTCTGGATGGTCCTTTCACTCTGCCCATCCGTCTGGGGATGGTAAGCGGTACTCATATTTAACTTGGTCCCCGCACATTCTTGAAAGCTCCTCCAAAATCTGGAGTTGAACCTGGGGTCTCGGTCTGAGACAATGGACGCTGGGACTCCATGTCGCGTCACTATTTCCTTAAGGTAAATGTCCACCAGTCTATCGACTGTGTATCTCTCATTGATAGGAATGAAATGAGCTGACTTTGTCAGTCGGTCTATTATCACCCATATGGCATCGTGGTTGGCTTTCGTCCTTGGTAAACCGACAACAAAATCCATGGCTATCTGTTCCCATTTCCATTCGGGAATCTCCAGGGGTCGTAAAAGTCCATTGGGTCTCTGGTGCTCTGCCTTTACTCTTTGGCAAGTCAAACATTTACTTACCCATTCTGCTACGTCCCTCTTCATGTTGGGCCACCAGTAATACTCCTTCAAATCCCTATACATCTTGGTGCTTCCCGGGTGAATGGAATATCTTGAACTATGGCTTTCATCCAAAATCTCGTCTTTAAGCTCTTGATCGTTCCGAACCCAAATCTGGTAGGAGTACCTCATTATCCCTTTATCATCTTTCTCAGTATGGATCTCCTCTCCAGTCATTGACTCTCTGCCTTCATTCATTACTTTCTCTTGGCATAATCTGATCTTTTCCAATAACTCTGGCTGCATCGAGATCTCAAACAGTTTTTCAGTTCCGGTTCCGGTTACCTTTACTTCTATTTCCATTCTCTCGAAATCCTTTATCAATTCTTCCGAAGTCATTATCATTCTGAGTCTTTCCTTTCTACTAAGGGCATCAGCTACCACATTGGCTTTCCCCGGATGATAGAGAATCTCACAATCATAGTCCTTGATTAGCTCTAACCATCTCCTCTGGCGCATGTTGAGCTCTTTCTGCATAAATATGTACTTGAGGCTCTTATGGTCTGTGAAAATCTCGCACTTCTCTCCATACAAGTAGTGCCTCCAAATTTTTAAGGCAAAAGCTATTGCCGCAAGCTCAAGGTCATGAGTAGGATATCTAATCTCGTATTCCTTCAATTGTCTCGACGCATACGCAATCACCTTACCGTGCTGCATAAGCACACACCCTAATCCTTTGTGCGACGCGTCACTATATATCACAAAATCTCCTTTTCTGTCTGGCAATGCCAACACCGGGGCCATTACCAACCTTTTCTTTAATTCCTGAAAATTGTTCTCGCATTTTTCCGTCCATTCAAACTTCTCTGTCTTACGAGTAAGTCATGTCAAAGGGGCTGCGATCTTCGCAAAGTCCTGTACAAATCTATGATAGTAGCCGGCCAATCCTATAAAACTCCTTACCTCTGTGGGTGTGGTTGGCCTTTCCCAATTTGAGACCGCCTCTATCTTGGAGGGGTCGACCAATACTCCTTCTTTATTGATCACATGTCCTAAAAACTGTACTTCATTCCGCCAGAATTCACACTTCGAGAATTTGGCAAATAACTGCTCCTCTCTGAGTATTCCTAGAGCTATCCTCAAATGCTCTGCATGTTCTTCCTCAGTCCTTGAGTAGATTAAAATATCATCGATAAAAACTATCACACACTTGTCCAAGTACTTCTTAAATACTCTGTTCATTAAATCCATGAAAGCCGCTGGGGCGTTGGTTCCAAAGGACATTACCAAGAACTCATAGTGCCCATACCTGGTACGGAACGCGGTCTTGGAAATATCTTCAGGTTTAATCTTTAGTTGGTGATATCCAGTTCTCAGGTCAATCTTGGAAAAATAAACAGCATCCTTTAGCTGGTCGAACAGATCGTCTATTCTAGGTAACGGGTACCTGTTCTTTATGGTTAGCTTGTTCAACTCTCGGTAGTCGATGCACAGCCTCATGCTCCCATCCTTCTTCTTAACAAATAACACTGGTGCTCCCCACGGAGACATACTGGGTCTTATCATACCCTTATCCAAGAGTTCCTGTAATTGAGTAGCTAATGTCTTCATTTCTAATGGGGCTAACCGGTAAGGTGCCTTTGAAACTGGCGCCATCCCTGGGGCCAACTCAATAGCAAATTCAATCACTCTATTGGGTGGTAATCCTGGAAGGTCTTGTGGGAATACATCTTCAAATTCGTTAACTACCGGAATATCTTATAAGTTGGGCACCTCCTTCTACGTGTCAACCACATAGGCTAGGTAAGCCTCATTTCCTTTTCGTAGCATCCTTTTGGCCTGGGCCATAGTCAAAAATTTCTGCGTCTGCCTTTTTCCTCTAAATATGACTTCTTTCTTTCCTGGGATAATCAACTTAACTTTCTTCCCCTTACAGTCTATCTGAGCATCATTGCTAGATAGCCAGTCCATTCCCAAAATTACATCAAACTCCCCTAATTTAAAAGGAATCAGATCAACACTAAAAGATTGTTCCCCTATGCCTAACTCACAGGCGGGGTGAATCCGGTTAACAGGAATAACTTCATGATTGGCTATTTCTACTTGTAAGGGTTCTATCAAGGGTTCAGCCTTAAGTCTTAATTTACGCACAAAGTCCTTTGATATAAAAGATTTAGTTGCTCCTGAATCAAATAAAACATTTGCACTGACTGAATTTAGAGAAAGGGTACCTGCTATCACATCTGAGTCTTTCATAGCATCCTGGACTGTCTTGTTAAATGTCCTTGTAGTTGGTGGCTTATTAGAAGCAGCTCTGCTTGCTCCTGAAGCTGCTGGTTTGTTCCGTGGGCATTCCCTCCTCATGTGGCCTGGTCTTCCACACTGATAACAGATGGTGGTCGGACTGACACTAGGGGGTTGCGAAGTACACTTGTTAGAATAGTGACCCTCTCGACCACACTTAAAGCAGGTTACTGGCTTCCCCTTACACTCCCCAGAATGCATCCTACCACAAGTGTTACAGGCTGGTAATGGGGGTCGAGACTGGTTGGAATAGGACCTTCCTGACTTCTGATCGCTCTGGCTCACATTCACACCCATTGGCCGCTTAAACCCAGTACTCTTTCCCGGTAAGGACACTGCTCCTCGATTAATTCTAGTTGGGAAGCTCCCTCCTGTGGAACCTCCACCCATGCTCATACTTTTCCTCTTTATTCCCTTCTTCTCTCTTTCCTTCTGCATCTGTTCACTTCCGGCTTCTACAATTGTTGCCTTTTACACCAGAGTGGCATAATTCGTAAGCTCAAGGATTGCCACCCTATTCTGAATCCACGATTTCAGTCCCTGCTGAAACCTCCTAGCTTTCTTTTCCTCGGTGCTCACAAACTCCGGCACAAACCTTGATAACTCAGTAAATTTCGCTTCATACTCTGCTACAGATAAGTTATTCTGCTTTAGCTCCAAGAACTTGAGCTCCATCTGGTTTTCCATAAACCTCGGGAAATATTTTCCCAGAAACAACTGACTGAATCTCTCCCAGGTTATAATAGCATCTATCTCCATGTTTTTCTTGGCCTCCCACCAGTAGTTAGCCTCTCCTTTCAGAAGGTAGGTAGCAAATACAGTCTTCTGTGCCTCATCGGTACTCAGAATCTCAAAGGATTTCTCCATTTCCTTTAACCATGCCCTTGCCTCAACTGGGTCGGCTGATCCGTGGAACTCAGGGGGCTTAAGGGACTTGAAAGCCCTGAAGGAGTTTGCCACAACATTATTATTTCCTTGAGGGGGTGGGTTGGGTTGACGTTCCAAGTTCTGCCTTAGTAGTCGCATGAACTGTCCCATGGGATCCATGCCTGGGTTTGGTACTGGTTGCTCAACCTCAGTTTCTCCTTCTTCAGCCTCTATCTCAAATCCCTCAACATCATATGTTTCCTCCTCCTCTTCATACAGGGAGTCATCCTGTTCAACATAATCCTCATCTTCCTCTTCACTGTGTTCTTGGTTCCTATCATCCTGGTTATGGCTTCACTGGTCCTCAGATCCAGGGTTCGCCCTAGTTCCAATCTTTCTTGGCGGCATGATACTGCTAAAATTTTTTTTGGGAAATTCAACGTTAGGTCATAATCATACAAAAAATTATGCCTTGCACAGTTCTATAATGGGGAGAATGTATCTCGCAATTCTATTATTTTATGACAGTTCTAATAAGAAGTGCAGTAATAATAATGATAAAAACAGTGATCTCGTCACTAAGGAACTGAACTAAAAGGAAACAAATATATACATAATGCGAGAAATATATAGTTTGATCTGGTCAAAAGTACAACAGTGCTACAGCCATCTGCCCAAAAGTGATACACAAGAGTCTATCTGTCTAGTCAGAAAAAGGGATGCTATATACAAGTCAACTATCCCGAAAAATTGGCTCTTACTATGGCCTTGACTAACTAGACAACTAGACTATCCCATCGTCGGTCCTGAATCACACACCGGAGCGGGTTAGCTCCCATACCCTTTCCATCGCACGACGGAAGATATAGTCGGCCTGCCGTCTGGAGATCCTACCACGCATGTCCCCCTGGAGTGATCGAAGTCTTGCTCGGGACGTGAGCTCTATCCCCGTCAGCTCCCTCCTCAAGGATCAGGGTATAGTAGCCCTAGTCTCATAAGCTCGGGCACGCCTACCCGCCCTCTCCGTATCCAACTCCCTCCTGACCTCATCCAGCCGGGCCTCAGCAACAGCCACTCGGGTCCTCAGTACATCCTGGACATAGTCATGAGCTAACAAAGACTGACTATGGACAGGGTCGAGAGGGGGTGAATCCGGAGCCGCTGGGGGTGCCTCCTCGGTCTGCCTAGGCTCGGGAGTATGGGTCTCTGAGCTGTCATCATAGGGGCTCCAAGATAGTGGTGGAGGGGTAGGAGCTCTGACCACCGGGAGTGAGGGTAAAGGGGTACCAGTATACTCCACTATAGCTCCGACATACTCCTCAGCTACTGGGACCTCATCCGAGTCCTCCTCATCTGAAATAGAAATAACCTCTATTTCTGACTCCTCTGAGGGGTCCTCCTCATCCTCCTCCATCTCAGGCTCCTCCTGATCCTCGGCATCTAGCAGTGCCTCATCATGCTCACGCTCGAACATCTCAGGGTCCTCTATCTCATGTGCCTACATATTAAACGAGCTAAGTTACTATCATGATACTTATAAGGGTTCCCGTAAGGGTTTTAACTGTTAGTGCTACTTTAAGTAATCCGACTATGAACTTGGCAAGAGTTCTTATTATCTTTGTGAGTTTATTATTATATCGTCGCATCATCTCTGAGGTTTATAACGCTTAGCTCTGATACCATTTCTGTAACACCCCCAGATCCGGGGTCGGGGATCCAGGTTGTCACGATCTTTCTTTCCACAATATCACTTAACTGAATTAATAATAAATAACCTCATGCTGTGACCCCATACTAACACACATCACAACCCGTTATAGTCTCAGAGATGAAATTGAAATAAGTACAAGTTCTTGAATCCAAAATTTAAAAGTTATTACAACCCAAAATGATTACTTAATAAGTTTACAGTTAATTGCCATTATCTGCCACAAGTTATAATTATACAATATTTGGTTCCCAAAAGTAGAATGCCTGGTCTACTAATTGATCTACCTCTGCAGCTATAGCAGCTACAACATCAACGGGAAGACGCGGGACGCTTCCCACGCGCTTGCGCTGGGTCTGCTTGAGTCCGGCCATCTTTCCTAACTATTGTTATGTGATGAAGAAATAAAGCAAGAGTGAGCATTACAGCTCGCAAGATAATATATAGCGTAAACAATAATGCAAGTATCTAAATGGATAACTTACTAGAATCCTTTATCAAGTGTAAGGTAGATACTTACTGGATATAAGCTTAAAGGAAGATGAAGTTACCAATTACTTCTTTATACTTATACCATTTTATAAAGCTACTTGAACTACCACTGTTCAAAGTATTATAGGTTTCAAAAGGTCATCCCATAGATGAGACCACAAGTTAAGACTTGAATAGATTAAATCTTTGAAATATTATTGAATGAAATGAAGTTACGAGATACTTCATAAATCTCGATATATATCCACATATATATCTCTTATACATTTCCTGGAGACCTCTGTCATGTAAAGTATGAACAGAGTTTGTAACATCCAATGAATTTTTGGAAAGGAAAAGAATTGTGGCATAAACCCGATATCTTGTTGATCAGGCAAAGATACCAATAAGTAACCTTTTCTACTGTAGATGGATGAATTCCTCGCCGGTCATCACCCTGGCGGCATTCGGACCTCGCGCTAGACTGTTACCCGGCCACTCACGCGTGGATGGACTGTCACCCAGCCTCTTACACCTTCATAGACCGTACCCCGGCCTGTCGCTTATGCCGACTCAATCAGATGGACTTACTTCCCGAACATTGGGCAAGTAATCAAATTGTTGTCTCAAAACAGCAACCACGTTGCGAATATAAAATACACCACAGAGTCGGATCCCTCAGGTTTTGAGCGAGTATTTAAATCCCCTTGAAAGGAAGATCTTAAATATAAAAATGAATTTTGGGATCCGCTCTAACTTTTAAAAATTATTTTGAAGACTCGAAAACATTTTTAAGAATGTTTGGAGTAATGCCGATTTAATAAAATAAATCAGTCCCAATATATTAGAAAATATATGAATATTATTATTTAAATAATATTCCCATAAGGATAATCCTTATAAAAATAATTGAAGTAAAAGTTTTAAAACTTATACTTGAAATGAATAGTAAATAACCAAAGATATATTTATACGAAAGTACGATCTTTATTTGAATAATCGAAAATAAGTTTGAATATCGAAACATTATTTTTTAATAAAATAAAGAATATTATTTAATAAATAAGCGGAGTCATAAGTCCTCAAATGAATATTCAAAAATAATATTCATTAAATAAAATAAACGGAGTCTTAAGTCCTCGAATGAATATTCAAAATAATATTCATAAAATAAAGTAAGCGGAGTCCTAAGTCCTCGAATGAATATTCAAAATAATATTCATTAAATAAAGTAAGCGGAGTCATAAGTACTCGAATAAATATTCAACTAATATTCATTAATTAAAATAAACGGAGTCTTAAGTCCTCGAATGAATATTTAAAATAATATTCATTAAATAAAATAAAGGTATCGAATAAAACTTATTCGATTTATAGTTTTGAAAACTATATCCATATATAAGTATATAAATATATATATATATATATATTTTATACTCGGGAACATCGACTCCCGGTTTTAGAAAATGTTCACCTTTGGGTCCCCTATACTAAGGGTATACGCAACTACTGCTTATCTCTAGCATAGGTATTATGCAACTTATAAGCAATTGAATCAACAGATATATATCAAGATTACGAAACAGACATGCATATATACCATATCATATGCTCCAATATATCGCAAGATTTGCTAATTAACCATCATGCATCTATCACAAGATAATGCATATACATATGTATACATCACAACAACAGTATAACGGGTAGAAAACTTGCCTGAGCGACTGGGGGTGACAAATGGCTTGGACGAGTCTGGTAACCTATAAACAATATATAAGTTGGAATTAAACCAAAGTCGCTTATGAATCTATACTTTAACCAATTAGACTCTAACACTCGCTTTGCGCTCAATGATTCTCTTAAGTCGCTCGAGTACCCTCGGCTCCACCATTTTTAATAAATTAACCATTAAGGGTTTTAAGGCGATTCTTTCGCGAGTGCCTTACCAACTGCCTAATACACTTTACATAAATGATTCATACTTCAATTAGTCCTTTAAGGTCTTTAACCTATGTTTCAAAGTAAGGCGAGGGGTAATGGTTCGTTCGCGAAACGGTCGTTTTAAACGCTGTTACTTAAAACGGTCGTTTCTCCTAAACCGTACATCGGATTCAAACGAACCACATATCAAAACGAAGCTCGTAACATGAACTATCTAATCACGGCAATGGTCAAAACCTAACAGTGAGTCCTCGGGTCCTGATTGTTAAGAACAAAACAGTCTAAAGTAAATCGGACATTACGACGGCTATGTTTACACGATTACCAATTTTATCCTACTCTAAATCAACCACCAATCAACCACAATTCAACCATACAACCAAAATCCATACTTACAATGCTACAACAGCCCCAACAACTCAATATCTCCAAATTTATACTACTTCCCAACATGAACTAAAAGCTTTACTTAAGTTCTTTAACTAATCAACAAGATTTACAACTCCAAAAACATAATAAAACCAACCAATCTCTAAATACACAACAATCAAGCCTCTCATGAACTATAATACTCATATTAAGCTCTTAACATTCAATAACAAAGCTAGGTTAAGAGATTATACCATCCTTGTGAGTAGGAGTAACTAATTAGCTTGGAATCACCCTTGAAAGTCCTTACCCAAGCTTAATCTAAACAAAAACTCGAACAAAATTTTAAGTTCTTGAAAACACTATTCACCCTCTTCTGCCATGAATTTTAGGAAGAGATTATAAAGGAATTTGAAGCTTAAACTTATAGGATAGCTATATCTATGCATAAGGAGTCTTAGATAATTACCTCACTAATTAACAAGGCTTGGATTTTGGATTTTGGATTTTTCTTTCTTGAAATATGAAAAGAGGCCGAGAGCTTTTCTTGAAGAAAAGTGAAGTCAACTTGTGTTTTGGTGAAATGATTTGTTGGTTGGTTGTTTTTGGCTTTTGTTTTAATTATTTACCTTTTAACCATGGTGATTTTTGTGTGGTTCTTAATCAACCAACTACACACTTCTCTTTGGTCATGCTTAGGTCATCAATCCTATGTCATCTTCCCATGCTTGTCCTCTTCTTATTGGTTTGATGACATCATCCTCACTAACATCTTTGATTAGCTTCTAATTACTTGGCTAATGACCGCTGATCTGTTATACGGTTCGCTTAACTTTCGTTTTCGTTTATCGTTTGAGGGATCATACCCTGGATCTTATTACTTGGGTTTCCTTAACCTTTCTCAATAAATTATATTCCTTTTATGATCCTCTCTTATAATCCTTGAATTTAAATCCTTTTTATCCTGTTACCTTATACTCAATTCTTTCGGTATCTGGTGGATTTTCGGGAAAAATCAAAGTGTTTGAATTTGGATTCTGACGATCTTTACATACACTTATATATCATATAGAGTACTAATAAGATCTCAGAATAATAATAAAAGAACCCCTACATAGTGTGGCATGAAAATTTTTCTTATTCAGCAATATCAGCAAAAACACTATTCATAAGGGTTACAAAAAGTTCAAAATTTTGGGGTTATTACAATGCATATACCATAGCTTTATTGTGCAGCATCAACACACATCATATTTCCTAATGAGAAGCATCATTATAAACTACCAAACCTCCTTGATACTTTTAAATTGATAACACAGGTGTTGTAACCATTCTTTCATTTAACTTCCTAAAACTTTCCTTCACCCTTCTCCACTTCACAAAACTTCTTGCTTTTCTTGATTAGCTTCATCAAAAGTATTGCAGCTTTCAAGAAATCTTGCTCAAATTTGCAATATAACCGGTACATGGGAAAATTTCTTACTTTTATTGATGCTTTTAGCCTTTCTTTATTAATAGTAACTTTAATTTCTACTGGATCTCCTTTGGTCTCCTCCTCACCGATTACTCATGCTCTCTATCATCAAAACTTTCACCTTGCAAACCCTTCATACAACATCTTTCTTCTTCGACTTCCCGGCTATGATTAAATGCCTTGCATGGTCCTCTGTTCACTTTAAGTAACACAACTATAGCTTATCCAGATATTCCTTAAAAATTCTATCCATCAAGTTCAAATATTACTGGTATATTGGTTAATCCAAATGGAAATACAAGAACAATACTTAGTTCTGAAAATTATCTTTGATATATCCATAGGTTTAATCTTCAATTGATGAAGTACCAAGTCTTAAATCAATCTTATAAAAGTACTTTGCTTCTTTCGTTTGATCAAAAAAATCATTGGGTTGAGGTAACAGATACTTGCTCTTGATAGTAGACTTGTTGAGCTTCCGCTAGTTGACGCATAATCTCCTACTTCCATCTTTCTTACTAATAATTAATATCGGTGCACCTTATGGGGTACACTAGGTCTAATTGCTCCTTCTTCTAACATCTCTTGCATCTGCTTTGCTAATTTCCTCATTTTAACTGGTGCCATTTTGTGGAAGGCCTTGGTCACTGGCTTCGTTTCAAGTGTTAAGTCAATCGCGAGCTTCATTTCCCTATCTGGAGAAAATCTTGGTAATTCGTCAGGAAATATATCTTGAAACTATAAAATCTTCAAAGTCTGTTTACTCCTGACTTCTATCCATAATCACCATAGTGCTTACCTCTTGGTCACCGTAACCTCTTAGCTTAAGTCATCGTTAACAAATTCTTTACCTTCTTTCATCTTCTGAACCTCACCACCTTTTCATTTGGCGTCCTCAGAACTATCTTTTCATCACGACAATCTATCTGGACATCTTGCTTAAATAGTTAATTCATTCCTTAGAATAATATCAAATCCTCACAACCTTATTGTCAGAAATCTCACTTTCACCATTGATACTTATTTACTTAACAAATACACGTTCTTGAATTTTCTAGTCTTTCAATCAGAATCTTACCAATTCAACGAGGTAAATCCTTTTATCAACACTACCTTAGGGAATAAACAATCAAGTTGCTTCCACCTCTTTCAATACTTTAAAGCATAAGGTATTCACCATAATCATCTATATCATCACGTCCGTATTCTGAATAACATATTTCGCAGGAAAATTGCATATTCTCGTTCTCGAAGACGTATTCCTTTTTGGGGTAGATTACCTTGATTCTTAGTACATCCCTGACTGGGTTAGTGATTTGCAATTCCCGTCATATGCCCTTGTTTGCTTCCCATGCGTGAGAAGTAGATGGAACTTTGCCCGCTTGGTCCATAATACGTTGATTTCTGTTTGAAAAACTCTTGCAAAGAATGACAGTACAACGAAGCAACTAGAAGGATTCACAATTTAACAAAAATTAGAGTTGAAAAGAAAGAAGAAGTAAGGATTTGAATATGAATGAGACAGCCACATTGGTACTTAAGATGGCCAGTCTTTCATACCATGTAGCATACAGCACATGATTAGGTGGCGTCCCACCCGACCCTTCGTCATTCTGATAAAGTGTCTCATTATAACACTGTTTGTCCCAATCAGAAAGCAAAACTTGAGGAAAACAATTAAATTTGAAAGGAATGCAATATCCTCCTTTTTGATATCATCATAAGGAGTTTATGAAGAAAAAAAGTTCATATATTTTTAGGGATTAAAAAGGAATATACGCTGCAATATTGAAGACAAGAACGACACCATTGGTCACCATTCACATTTCATTTGTATTCATCTTTCGAGCTTGATCGATCATATCCCAATTGTGTCATATAACAACTTTAGAAGGTACACTGAAATGCCTTCGCAAATTAAGCATTATGGTAGATTCCTACTTGTCACGTCTTGCGTCTTTAATTCATACCTACACGTATAATACTTTAACAATTTGATCATAATGACGTTCTTACCAGATAACCTCGAGTGTCCTCCTCTTTAATTTGGAATAACCATGAATTATTCAACATAGTGATCCTTTTGTTAATAATCTTTTTCTTTTGGAAAGGTCTGGAAATCTTCCCAATCTCCTTCGATCACGCCCAGGCTCTTTTTAAATCAATGAATTCTTTAACTCTAATGGTCTCTGCAACTGGATAAATAATTACTCCATACGCGGATTCTGTTATTATCCTTGTCAAACAATATTTACACCTTACGGTTAGGAATAATCAACTTCTTCATAATCGCGGATCACTTTTTTCTCTGAATTAACAATACTGGGTCTAAAATAAGTATCCTTCCAGGTAATCCGGGTCTTTTAACGAACAGGAAACTCAAGTAGTAACTTGACAACCAATGTTA
This sequence comes from Apium graveolens, assembly GCF_009905375.1. Lineage (NCBI taxonomy): Eukaryota > Viridiplantae > Streptophyta > Magnoliopsida > Apiales > Apiaceae > Apium > Apium graveolens. The sequence goes on from NC_133653.1 coordinate 238,609,928, forward strand.
AAAACTTATTTTATTTAAAAAGGCTTTTGAAAATTTTGTAAGGGAAAATCTTTTTCAAAAACTTGTTTAAAATTTTGAAAATCACAAATCTGGTTGTCCTTACTATATGAGTTGGTTGTTTTCCTTCCTATAACCAGATACCAAGCTAAAGATTTAGAGCTTAATAATATTTAATTGTGTTCTTAGTGATTTAATGATGATTTTGATTATTTTTTGAGATCTTTCTACAGTGCGATTTTTTTAACATTTTAAAAAAAATTCTTAGTATGAGCCTTCTAGGCAACATTCTTAGTAAAATAATATTCGTGGTATTAGATTTTTTGTACATTGTCAAAAGCTTCTCGGTCTTGGCCTTTTTGAAAAACTTGGTTTGTGTCCATTTTGTTAATTGAGACTATTATATTCTGCAAAAAAAAAATCATAAAAGACCTTAAGAATAATATATATTTTAATTTTTTAATGGTAGGTATTTTGATGTTTATGATTTGCATGCTTGTGTACGTTACTAGAGGATTTTGCTACCACAAATTGTGAAAATTATATGTTTATTTGTTGAAATAAGTTGCTTTATTAATGTGGGATTAGTTTTAATTACATTGGTATCTGAAAAGATCTCACTAGCCACAATATGCTCTATTTTATTGTTAGTAATTTATTTGTTGTCTCCGTATTGCAAGGTGATGTTGAGTTAATATGAAAGGTGGAATTATGGTGTTCAGGTTCTCTATAATGATTAGCAAGAATAGGGGTCAGCATTAATGTTTGAGAAATTAGTTAGGTGTAATTGAGAATTTGTTTTTAGTAGTATAGTTTTAAAATTGATATCTTTAAATCTTATTGACAATTTACACCTCTTCCATTTCTAAGTAATTGAAATCATCATTACTCAGTTTTCTCTCTAGAAGTTAATGTCATTATGTCTTTTTTTTTTAGTTTTTTTGTTATATCGGGTTTTAATTTCCATTCAGTATCTTTAATTGTGGTATTTATTTTCAGTTTCTTATTAAGGAACTTAGTTATTTACTTGTAATTTATTATTACTTTAAAATTGCATAATTTGCTCTCATTAATTGTTAGCATTTAATTTTTTGAGTTTGCATTTTAATTTTTGCTTTTGTTTTACTTACTATTCGTAAATGCAATATTTACTATGTTTTATTTAATTCAGATTCAATCAAGGAAATCCAATTCGAACGACTTTGGTGCCTATACGGATGGTGCCATATTTGATGGTTGTTTTGTCCATTTGTGATGGAATTTTGACCATATATGATGGTTCATTTTATCGTTTTAATGACGACTTGTGTCATATTTGTGTGACTATTATTTACCTTAAGTATAAGTGATATGTATGTATGCATGTTTCTAATTAGAGGAAACCCCTTTGGTTAGAGCTTCTATTGTGCTAATAATTTTTTTATTTTGAATTTAGTGACATTATATAATACAAAATTTCAGAATATATTGGACTTATGACGTGTACGAGGTTGTAACTTGCGAACTTTATAGGATTTAAAAACAGAATTATCTATTAGGGACTTCGGAGTACAAGAAAATTTAGCTACAATTTTGATGATACGAGCGAATTCCTATAACTATCGAAGACACTAGTTTTATTCTTAATTACCTTGTATAAAGTGTATTTTTAGATGATACTCTTTTTCCTTCTTGAGTTTTTTCCCATGGGATTTTACTCTTGAAAGATATTAACGAGGCCCTTTCGTGTGGTTTATCTTTTCAGACATTGAATTGATACATCTAAACTTCTGGGAACACTTTCTTACTTTTCAATTAGATGATACACTTTTATAAATGGAAGAAACTTTGTCCCTGCGGATTGTATTTTTAATTCTATCAATAGAAATTTTTCCTTCTGACAAATTTTTTTTATAAAATATTAAAATAGTGAAATATTATTGCTGCAGCTAAAATTCTCTAATAAAATATGTTTAAGTTAAAAATGAAGAATTGAATAAGAATCCATTTATATCAATCTGTGAAAGTTGTCTTCATTTATAACTCAACTAATCAGAGATTTTATAATACCAAAGAACACAATACAAAACTCAGTAAGTGTTTGTTGGTTCCAAATAAACACTGATATGTCAATGATCACTTTATTAGTATATATAAATTTTTGCAAAACTAATAAATGATGATACATGATTATTACTACATTTTGAAATTTCACTTATGACTTTTAAAACACAGAGCTTGGTGTAACACCCCCAGATCCGGGGTCGGGGATCCGGGTCGTCACGGTCTTTCTTTCCACAACATCACTTCACTTAATTAATAATAAATAACCTTATGCTGTGACCCCACACTAACACACACCACAACCCGTTATAGTCTCAGAGATGAAATTTAAATAAGTACAAGTCTTTGAATCCACAATTTAAAAGTTATTACAACCCAAAATGATTACTTGATAAATTTACAGTTAATTGCCATTATCTGCCACAAGTTATAATTATACATAATTGATTCTCAAAAGTAGATGGTCTGATCTACAATAGATCTACCTCTGCAGCTATAGCAGCTACAACATCAACGGGAAGACGCGGGACGCTTCCCACGCGCTTGCGCTGGGTCTGCTGGAGTCTGGCCATCTCTCCTAACTGTTGTTGTGTGATGAAGAAATAAAGCAAGAGTGAGCCTTACAGCTCGCAAGATAATATATAGTGATAACAATAATATAAGTATCTAAATGGATACTTACTAGAATCTTTATCGTGTGTAAGATAATTACTTACTAGATATAAGTAAAAACAAGGAATGAAGTTACCAATACTTCACCACACTTATATCATTTATAAAGCTACTTGAACTACCACCGTTCAAAGTATTATAAGTTTTAAGAAAAACATCCCATGGATGAGACCACAAGTTAAGACTTGAATAGATTCAATCTTTGAAATATTATTGAATGAAAAAAAGTTATGAGATACTTTATTTAGTCCCGATATATATATATCCACATATATATATCTCTAAAACATTTCCTGGAACCTCTGTTATGTAAAGTATGAACAGAGTTTGAAACATCCAATGAATTTTGGAAAGGAAAAGAATTTTGGCATAAACCAGATATCTTGCTGATCAGGCAAAGATACCAATAAGTAACCTTTTCTACTGTAGATGGATGCTTTCCTCACCGGTCATCACCCTGGCCGCATTAGGACCTCGCGCTAGACCGTTACCCGGCCCCTCACGCGTTGATGGACTGCCACCCAGCCACTTACACAATAATAGACCGTACCCCGGCCTGTCGCTTATGCCGACTCAATTAGATGGGCTTACTTCCCGAACGTTGGGCAAGTAATCAATTCATTTACCAAAACTGCAACCTCGTTGCGAATATAAAATACACCACAGAGCCGGATTCCCCAGGTTTTGAGCGAGTATTTAAATCCCCTTTAAAGGAAGATCTTGAATATAAAAAAAAGAGTTTTGGGATCCACTCTGACTTTTAAAAATCATTTTGAAGACTCGAAAACACTTTAAAGAGTGTTTGGAGTAAAGCTGATTTAATGAAGTAAATCAGTCCCCAGAATATTTAGAAAATGACTGAATATTATTATTTAAATAATATTCCCATAAAGAATAATCTTTATAAAAATAATTGAAGTAGAAGTATTAAAACTTATACTTGAAATAAACATTAAATAACCAAAGATATACTTATATGAAAGTATTATCCTTATTTGAATAATCAAAAATAAGTTTGATTATTGACATCTTATTCTTTAATAAATAAAGAATATATCTCAGCACATAATCGGAGTCATAGATCCTCAAATGAATATTCAAATAATATTCATAAATAATATAAAAGAGTCATAAGTCCTCGAATAATATTCGAATAATATTCAGATAAATAAATAAAAGGAGTCATACGCCTTCGAATAATATTCGAAATAATATTCAATAATAAAATAAAGGAGTCATAAGTCCTCAGATGAATATTCGAAATAATATTCAATAATAAAATAAAGTTAAAGCTATCGAATAAACCTTATTCGATTAATAGTTTGGAAAACTATAACCATATATATATATATAAATATAAATATATATATATATATCCATATCCATATATACAAAAATCTACTCGGGATCCTCGACTCCCGGTTTTAGAAAATATTTTCACCTTTGGGTCCCTATAATAAGGGTATATGCAAGATACCGCTATCCTCTAGCATAGGTATTACCAACTGAACCAACAGATATATATTTCAAGAATATGAAACAGGCATGCATATATACCATATCACATGCTACAATATATCGCAAGAATTTGCTAAATAACCAACATGCATCTATCGCAAGAAAATGCATATACAAGTGTATACATCACAACAACAGTATAACGGATAGAATACTTGCCTGAGCGACTTGGGGGTGAGAAAGGCTCGGGACGAGTCTGATAACCTATAAACAACAAGTAAGTTGGAATTAAACCAAAGTCACTTGCAAATCTATACTTTAACTAACTTAGATTCTAACGCTTGTTTTGCGCTCACCAATTCGCTTAAGTCACTCGGGTACCCTCGGCTCCACCATTTTTAATAATTTAACCTTTACGAGTTTTAAAGCGATTCCTTCGCGAGTGTCTTACCAACTGCCTAACACACTTACCATAAATGTTTCATACATTAATTAACCCTTTTTGGTCTTTAACCTATGTTTCAAAGTAAGGCGAGGGAAAAAGTTTCGTTCGCGAAACGCCGTTACTTGAAACGGTCGTTTCTCCTAAACCGTGCATCGGAATCGAACGAACTACATATCAAAACGAAGCTCGTAACATGAGCTATCTAAACATGGCAGTGGTCATAATCTAGCAGGGGGTTCTCGGGTCCTAATGCTATGCACAAAAACAGTCCAAAGAAAATCGGACGTTACGACGACTATGTTTACGCGATTTCCCAATTTTTAACCATTCAAAACCAACCACAAACCAACCTCAAATCCAACATACAACCAACATCCATCCTCATCACATCATAACAACCCCAACCAATTCAATTTAATCATCATACTTATGCCTAAACTTAACTTTAATCATAATTAAGTTCTTTTAATCAAAACCACAACATTTACCATTCCATTTCACTACCATTCCAAATCCCAAACTCTAAATCACAAAAACAAGCTACAATATCATCCTACCAATTAAAATCATCTTATAATACATAGGGATCTAGGGTTTGGAGATGGTATACCTTCCTTGAAGTGGTGGGATGAGCTAGGAAGCCTTAAGAAGCTTTGAGAAGTCTTAGGAAAGCTTGGATCTTCAAGAAAAACAAGAAAACTTCAAGTTAAAAAACTTGAAAACACTATTCATAGTCTTCTTCTTTGATTAAATGAAGAAGATTGAGAAGGAATTGATGGCTTAAACTCATGGTATAGCCCTAACTAAGCATGAAGATGATTAGGGAATTTACTCACCAATTTAGGAAGCTTGGATCTTGAATTTTTGAAAATTCTTGCCTAATGAATAGTAAAAAGCCGAGAGCTTCAAGAACAAAGCCTTGGTTGCTTTTTGATTTTTGATGAAAATGATTTTTGCTTGGCTTGGTTGCTTGGTTTTTGTGCTTGCTTTAGTCAATTACCTTCTTGCCCTTGAATTTGTGTGGTTACAAAGCCACCACACCTCCTTCCTTCCCATGTCATGCTTATGTCATCCTCATGATGTCATCCTCCCTTCCTTGTCCTCTTTCTATTGGTTGGATGACATCATTCCCACTAATCCCTTTGATTAACTTCCTAATCATTTGCCTAATGACCGCTGATCTGTTATACGGTTCGCTTAACTTTCGTTCTCGTTTATCGTTTGAAGGATCATACCCGGGATCTTATTACTTAGGTTCCTTTAACCTTTCTCAATACATTATATTCCTTTTTATGATCCTCTATTATAATCCTTTAATTTAAATCCTTTTTTATCCTGTTACCTTATACTCAATTCTCTCCGTATCTTGTGGATTTCCGGGAAAAATCAAAGTGTTCGGATTTGGATTCTGGCGATCTTTACATACACTTATATCCCATATAAAGTACTAATAAAATCTCAGAATATCCATATCAGAACCCCTACATAGTGTGGCATGAAAAGTTTTCTCATTCAGCAAAAACACTATTCATAAGGGTTTCAAAATTTCTCAAAAATTGGGGTTATTACACTTGGTGAGGACTCGGTATCCTTAAAGTGATGATTTGTAATCTACCCATAGCAGTTAATAAACAGTTATATGTTGATGGCTAGAATATAGCAGTTGACATGTAATATGTTCATCAATTGCTAGTATGTACATTGAGGCTCAATGTGTTTATTTTTATTATCAATGGCTAAAATTATCTGTTGATATAGTTAAAGATGATTATATCAATCTTTTGACCATCCTAGTTCTGAAATGAATTTCATATATGAATCATAATTTAACACTTGGCTCCAAACTCACATATCACAAAATTTATCCCTTTATGCACAAATAGTTCAACGGCTAACACTAAAATAAATAAAATAAATAACTTTAAGTTGTTGAATAAACAACAAATATTAATGGATATAATTAACTTAAGAGCAAACACCCAGTTTATATATTATGACTGCCAATTGTTAAAAAGTCAATTTATAGTGTAATTTTGTAATGCAAAATTTTACCATTTTGTCAGAAAATAAATTTTCATCAAAAATTCGTAATATGTAATCTGGCCACTTTTAGCACACATCTAATAAAGATGAAGATAATTTTAACATGCCTAGCTCACCTACCAATATTATGAAAGTAGACTCTTTAAGTGGCTTGGTAGATATATCGGCTCATGTCGATGTGTTTGGTTCTTGAGTGTTGAATTGAATGCTCAGTTATTTTAATAGCATTGGTGGTGTCGCAGAAGATTGGAGTTCTTTCCAACTGCAAGCTATAGTCAACAAGTTGATTCTTTATCTATAAAAAGTGTGCACAATATCTTTCAACTGCAATGTCTTCAACCTCAACAATAGAGGTTGAAATGAAGTAACGCTTCTTGCTATTTCAAGATACCAGTTTGCCTCCTAGAGATTGACAACTCTATTTTTTACTTTTCCTATCAACTCTGCAAACTGCATAATCTGCATTCGAACAACCAGTTAAATCAAACCCAAAATCTCTAGGGTATCAAGTTCCAATATTTGGTGATTCCTTTGAGATATCTGAATAACTTCTTTTTAGCTACTGAGTAACATTTTCTAGAATCAAACTGTAATTAGCACAGAGACATATGATAAACATAATATTTGGCCTACTATTAGTTAAATACAAAAGAGAACCAACCATGCTTCTATACTTTAAAATGTCACACTATTTTCTTTAGTATCCATTTCAAGTTTGGAAGGAGTTGGTGTTAGTGTTTGTACCCTAGAGACAACACTATGATGTTTTAGTTTAAGACATAAGGATTATTAATGTTTATGTTCTATCAATTATTCTCTTTATAATTTATTAATTCTTAATTTACTGCAATATAAATGTTAGATTAATAAATGTCCTTGGAATATGATATGTAATTCTATATCTCTAAATACGTGACTTAGAAATGAGATTATGAGAATAGTATCAATATTCTTAAAGGTCCCTAATCGAGTTTTATTATTAAGGGACAATAATAATGCATTAAGACTGGTGTATTTGTTGACTGATGATCACATCTCATTGATCATAGGTATAGTGATACTAAAGTCAAAAACACAGGCAGATGTATATGTACATGGTGCTGGACAGACCCAATATGAGATTCTACATGTCTGTTATGTCATAAGTAATTCTCATAGTGATAATGATGTAATGGTCCTTAGACCTGAAGCCATTATATTTCTATACGAGAATTAATATACATTGATTCCATTAAAAGTTATCCTTGACGGGGTAATGATAAAAGTGGACATTGGGCATATTATTAATCGTATGAGAAATATGAATGTTCTAGATGGGATTTAACCCTCCTATTTTAAGAGTGATATTATTGGCCTCTTGTGTGAGCTAGACTATGAAATGCGTGGTCACGCTCAAATATTGATTTGATATGATAGTCTACTCATTGATCAAGGAAACTTGGATTAACTATGATGAGGATGACACATTACATGCCTCTAGTTTAATCTATAATATCTGGTTAAAGGGATTATATTACATTGTACATTATTCACAAAAGGTTTAATCAATCACTGATTCAATTATTATTACTTGGGTAGCAATGATGTATTACTAGATGCCGCTCATTGTTTATGATTTAAATTAAATTTAAAATTCCTTGCTAATATAATAATAACCTATAGGGTCACACACAAAGAATGCTTGAAGGATTATTTAATTTAAATTGGATTTAAATTAAATTAAAGTAATTTGACTTATTTATAATATTAATTAAGTTTGACTTAATTAATTAGATAAATAATGATATTCAAATGTACCAATATTAATTATGAAATTTATTTGTTAAATAATTAAGTGAGACTTAATTATAATACAAATATGAATTTCGAATTAATAATAACTCCTAATTAGTTAAGAGTTATAATTCATTTTTCTACTCTCTATACAATATCTCTTGTGTGGCTAATTTTTTGGTTGAAAAAGACTTTTACTAAAATCCTAGCCACCAAGAAAGAAGATTGAGAGAGCAAGGAGAAACGGGTTTGTGCTAGTACACATCCAATCCTTGAGTTCAAGCATTTGTGTGGATACCAATAGAGCGTAGATCGCGAGAGCAGGATGCGTGGTGATTGAACAAGCTTTGGATCTCCATTAGTCAACCAATTGGTAAAGCTTCTTCAGGTAAACAATCTGATCTACAAATTAAATATATATTTTTCGCATTTATCCTGTGGTGGGTTTCAAAAATTCTGTTTTTTTTATATATTTAATTACTGTTTCTGTTGCGTTTATGTGCTCGAAATCCAATAATGGCATCAAAGCTAATTGCGAAAAATATTTAATTTGTTTATGTGTTTACTGGTTTTATGATGATAATATGTATACAATATTCCATGACTGTTATGTATGCGATTTTGTATGTTTTACATGTTGTTATGTTTATATATGCGTATGTATATATATGTTTTGAATATATGATATTCATTAGAGTTGTATAATCATATGATGATTATATAATCTATATATATACTGATATATACATGTTTTATGTTTGTTCTTATTATATGAATCGTATTTGATACGATTCTAAATCGAATGCAGCGGATTTGTTTAAATCTGGGTCTGGTGTCCGATTTTGGCGAACGAATACGCTATTTCATATGGAATCGATTGTCTGAACGTAACTGATAGATAAAGCTATCATCGATTGATCTGTAAAGCTTTTGACGTCGTTTAGGCCCTGTAATCTGCGATTTAATGTTATCAGATTTAATTTCAAATTTTCTGATTTCTTTCAATATTTTGTTTTTATGATTAGATCATGATGAGTATGATATGCTAAGATCCGATTATGTGTTCTAACATGTTATTTTATGTTAATTGAGCATGGTGGATGGTTATGGCTTATGACCTTAGGTTAATGGTTTTGGTTTTTTAAATACGGCTTGCATGTCATTTAATCTTGTAATTTTTTAAATCTCGAATGTAACTCGAGTTCTTCTTGTTAGTTCATTAGATTAGTTTTTGTATTTCATTCTTGTAATGTACATGAAGACATGGAGATTTGATGTGAATATGAAAGGAAATTTGGTTGAGGATCAGCATATTAATTTGTTGCTCACTACAATGGGGTTTGACAATGACAAGAGACAAATATGGGTTACAAAGCTTACTTGGACAATAGAGCATGATGAAGGAAGGAATGAAGCTTTACCACTCAGCTCAACAACCAGCATGGGCTGGCCTATTTTGGATTATATTATTAATAATTCGACTTTTGGCTTGCAAGTGTTTACCGTTCAGTTGAAAGGGTTTTTCTTGCTTTAAGCACTTAGGATTTTATTTTCCTATTTGGATTCTGTTTTTATATGTTTTCTATTTGTATTTGGATTTTAAATTTGTTTCCTGAAAGGATTCAGATATTGGCTAATTCAAGCTGATTTTGAATTTCTTTTGGAATTCTGTTGGGTTTAGGTTATTGGTTAAGCCTATAAATACCCCTTTCATGTAATCTTTTTAGAGATATGTGATGATTATGTTTTAAGATAAACTATGATTAGTTTTCTTTCTTCTAAACTTCAAATACTGGATTGTTTTGAAGATTAGATTCAAATTACTTAGTTTCTGGATTGATCTAAGGAATTTGAGATTCAAAGTTCACGTTTCTGGATTGATCGTGTTCATTGAAATATCCTTTTCTTCTTGTTTTTGTTTCTTTGTGGTGCGATCCACATCAATTTGGTATCAAGAGCCAAGGTATTTTTCTCCAATTTCTTAATAGTTGGGAGATCTAGGTTCCGGAAAAAAAAATTACTATTCACAGTATTGTTCACGGGGTTACTATTCACGGGGTACTGTGCACGGGTTACTGTTCACGGGGTTACTGTTCACGGGGTTACTGTTCACGTACACTGTTCATCAGAATTTTTCCCCCCTTCGTATTTTTCATATGGCTACCGATGAATTACTCATGAAATTAATTAAAAAATTGGAGGATATAGATGTACGAACGGAAAAGCTTGCTAATTCAACAGAGTCTAGATTGGAAGCGGTTGGTAAACTTTTATTTAAGGTGCAAAACGACAAGACACATGATGAACTTGTTGATTCGGGTGATTCTGTTTCACCTAAAGAGAAAAGCTTTAAAATTGATGACCGTGGGATTAAACTTGATGATTTTACAGGATTGGGCAGTCTAGATGATTTTCTTGAATGGGTTCGACAAGTTGAGAAGATTTCTGATTATAAGCGGTTTGATAATAATACACGATTTCAAATTGCTACGATCAGACTTACAAAGAATGCAGTATTATGGTTTGAGAACCTGAAGGCAAGAAGAGCTAGATCTGGAAAAGAAAAGATCATGACTTGGACAACTTTAAAGAAAAAACTTTGTGCAAGGTATCTTCCAGATGATTACGAACAGGTACAATACTTGAAGCTCACATCACTTTCTCAAGATATAATGAGTGTTTCAGAGTATGTTGCTGAATTTGATAGATTATGCTTAATTTGTGACTTGGTGGAAAAAGAAACAATGAAAATTGTAAGGTTTATTCGTGGATTAAAATGACCTATTTCTAAAAAGGTAGAATTACATTCATATAGCTCGTTTAATGATGTTTGTAAGCTAGCTATGAAAATAGAATCTCATCAAGAAGAGGAGAAACCGAAATCTACTTTTAAAGGGTTTGGGTCTGGTACTTCCAAAGGGGTTGGACGGTTTAAATCTAATTTTTCTGATGACTCTACACAGCTTCACTGAAAAGTCAATCGACTGGCTTTATTGCACAACCAGAGACTTCTTCATCGGCCGAGAAGAAGGTTGAAAAGCAGAAAGTGTATGTGTCTAAAGAAGAGTTCGATAGTCAACGAAAGTGTTTTAAGTGTCAAGGTAAAGGACATATTGCAAGTGAGTGTCCTTCTAGAAGAACTCTTACTATGAAGCAATACATGGAGTGGGATGCAGAGGAATAGTTCTTACAATTTCTCCCAGAAGTGACTCAAGAGAAGTTAGTCAATGATGATGGAGATGAACTTGCTTATGCAGAGAATGATGCTAATTTGCTTGTTGTTCGTAGGATTTTACACACAGAGACTACACCAAATACTGATCAATGAGAAAACTTATTTCAGACAAGGTGTAAAGTTAGGGATCAGACTTGCAATATGATTATTGATAGTGGATCATGCACGGACGTTGCATCCATTGACATGGTCAATAAGCTAAATCTTCCTACTCGTGTTCATGAGAAACCATATAAGTTGAATTGGCTTGATGACTCGAAGGGTTTAGACGTGAAAAAGCAAGCCTTGGTGAGTTTTTCGATTGGTAGTTATAAGGATGAGTTACGGTGCGATGTGATTCCTATGAGTGCATGTCATCTTTTACTTGGAAGACCATGGCAGTTTGATAGAAAGGTAATTCATGAAGGTGATACTAATGTTTATTCGGTACAAGTTGGGAGTAAACTTATTAAACTTCAACCTTTGTCTCCTAATGAGTATTATGAACATATGTGTGATTCAAAGAAGAAAACTAGCTTAATTTTGTCAGGAAAAGAATTTGAAAAGGAGGCGGCTACAAATGAGGGTATAGCATATGCTTTGTTTGTAAAGAAAATAACTCCTAATCAAGGCGATTCAGATCCACTTCTTCATGATTTGCTCGCTGAATTTGGTGATGTTTTTCCAGATGAGTTACCTACTGGTTTACCTCCAGTACGAGGAATCGAGCATGCAATTGTTCTTATTCCTGGTGCTCCTTTACCTAATAAACCTGCTTATAGATGTGATCCAGAAGCCTCTAAAGAGCTTCAGAGACAAATTGAAGATTTGATTGAAAAAGGTCTTGTACGCGAGAGTATGAGTCCTTGTGCGGTTCCCGCTTTGCTAGTTCCAAAGAAGGATGGAACATGGAGAATGTGTGTTGATTCTAGAGCGGTGAACAACATTACCATCATATATCATTTCCCTATGCCTCGATTAGAAGATATGCTTGATGAGTTGCATGGTGCGACAATTTTCTCTAAGATTGACCTTCGAAGTAGATATCATCAAATGCGGATTCGTGAAGGTGATGAATGGAAAATAGCTTTTAAAACTAAACAAGATTTATATGAGTGGATGGTGATGCCTTTTGGTCTTTGCAATGCCCCTAGCTCCTTTATGCGGCTCATGAATGAGGTACTTCATCCTTTCCTAAACAAATTTATCGTTGTCTATCTTGATGATATTCTGGTTTATAGTAGAGATAAATTTGAGCATATTCAACATTTAGACTTTTGTTTGAAAAGTTGCGAGACCAAAAACTTTTTGGTAAACTCGAGGAGTGTTCTTTTATGGTATCGCATATTTCGTTTCTTGGTTATATTATTTCTGATTATGGAGTACAAGTTGATCCTGAAAAGGTTATAAATATTTCTTCCTGGGTTGTTCCTCAAAACGTGCATGATGTGCAGAGTTTTCATGGATTGGCTTCTTTTTATAGAAGATTTATCAAAAACTTTTCTTCTATTACGACTCCTATTACCGAGCTACTCAAAAAGGGTGAGTTTGAATGGTCTAATCAAGCTCAAGAGGCATTCGATGAGATTAAGGAAAAGCTTTGCAATGCTTCAGTTTTAGCCTTACCAGATTTCAATACACTATTCGAGGTTGAGTGTGATGCAAGTGGAGTTGGTATAGGTGCTGTGTTGATTCAAGCAAAAAGACCTATTTTATTTTTTTAGTGAAAAGCTGACTGGCGCAAATCATAACTATTCGAATTATGATCGTGAGTTTTATGCTATTGTCCGAGCATTGGATCATTGGTCGCATTATTTGCGTCCCAAACCTTTTGTGCTATATTATGATCATGAAGCACTAAAGTTCATTAATGGACAGCAAAAGTTGAACTATCGTCATGCTAAATGGGTGGAATTTCTTCAATCTTTCACATTTTCCTCAAAATACAAAGAGGGAAATTCTAATGTCGTGGCAGATGCTCTTTCAAGGAGGGCATATTTATTAGCTATGGTTGATGCTCGAATTCTTGGTTTTGAGCTTCTTAAAGGCTTCTATGCATCTGATGTTGATTTTGCACAAGAATTCAGTTCTCCAACTCAGAATTACACCATTCAATATGGGTTTCTTTTTAAGGGGAATAAGCTTTATATTCCTAATTGTGGTGTGCGTGAGTTACTTGTTCGTGAAGTACATAGTGGTGCTATTGACGGCCATTTTGGGGTGCATAATACTTTAGATTTGTTAAAAGAGAGTTTTTTCTGGCCTCGAATGATTTGAGATGTTCAATCAGTGGTTTCTAGATGTGCTACTTGTCAAAAGGCCAAAAGTACATTTTCTAAGGGTTTGTATACTCCACTTCCTATTGCTGAAGTTCCGTGGGATAGTGTAAGTATGGATTTTATCATTGGTTTGCCAAGAACGCAAAGAGGGAAGGATTATATAATGGTTGTCGTTGATCATTTTTCAAAGATGGCTCACTTTATTCCAATGACTAAGACAGATGATGCACAACATGTTGCTGGTCTCTATTTTAAGGAGATTGTTCGTTTGCATGGTATTCCACGAAGCATTGTTTCTGATCGAGATTCAAAGTTTTTGAGTCACTTTTGGAAGTGTTTATGGAGATGGCTTGGAACTAAGTTGCTATTTAGCACATCTCATTATCCTTAGACGGATGGCCAAACTGAGGTGACTAACAGGACTTTAGGTACCTTACTTCGTGGATTAGTAGGCAAGACTCAAAAGGGTTGGGATATCAAGTTATGTCATGCCAAGTTCGCTTATAATCGATCTCATTCTTCTACTACCTCCCGTTCTCCTTTTGAAGTGGTTTATGTTATTAACCCATTTCTTCCAATTGATTTGCTTCCTTTACACAAAGATGATATTCATACTGATGCCAAGAATCGTTTAGATGTTTTTAAGAAGACTTGTGAGCAAGTAAAAGAGAGGATTGAGAAGATGAATGCAATTTACAAGGCTCGAGCCGACAAGAGGCGTAAGCAACCTGTATTCAAACCTGGAGATCTTGTTTGGGTTCATTTGCGAAAAGAAAGGTTTCCAAGAAAAAGAAAGAACAAGCTTATGCCAAGGGCAAATGGTCCATTTGAGGTACTTGAAGCTTATGGAGATAGCGCTTACAAGATAGATCTACCAAGTGACTTTGGCGGTGTTAGTGCAACTTTTAATGTGGGTGACCTTTCTCCTTACTTGGATGATGTGAATTTGAGGGCAAATTTTTTTGATGAGGGGGAGAATGATGTGAATATGAAAGGAAATTTGGTTGATGATCAGCCTATTAATCTGTTGCTCACTACAATGGGGTTTGACAATGATAAGAGACAAATATGGGTCACAAAGCTTACTTGGACAACAAAGCATGATGAAGGAACGAATGAAGCTTTGCCACTCAGCTCAACAACCAGCATGGGCTGACCTATTTTGGCTTATATAATTAATAATTCGACTTTTAGCTTGCAAGTTTTTACCTTTCAGTTGAAAGGGTTTTTCTTGCTTTAAGCACTTAGGATTTTATTTTCCTATTTGGATTCTGTTTTTATATGTTTTCTATTTGGATTTGGATTTTAAATTTGTTTCCTGAAAGGATTCAGATATTGGCTAATTCAAGCTGATATTGAATTTCTCTTGGATTTCTGTTGGGTTTAGGTTATTGGTTAAGCCTATAAATACCCCTCTCATGTAATCTTTTAAGAGATATGTGATGATTATGTTTTGAGATAAATTATGATTAGTTTTCTTTCTTTTAAACTTCAATAACTGGATTGTTTTTAAGGTTAGATTCAAATTACTTAGTTTCTGGATTGATCTAAGGAATTTGAGATTCAAAGTTCACGTTTTTAGATTGATCGTGTTCGTTGAAATATCCTTTTCTTCTTTTTTTTTTGTTTCTTTGTGGTGCGATCCACATCAAGATTTGAAGATCAAGGGTAGTCCCACATGGAGGCCATCCAAGGAAGCAATACAAGAAAGAAGACATGTCATAGTTAGCTTGTATTTATTTTTCACCTTAGATTGACCTAGATCTTTATCATTAGCTTGATGAAGAGCACATTGGATAAAGCCATAACCAACCACGTTTATTTATTGCACTTTACATATATATGTGCATATGATGAATGTATGTGTAGAGTAGTTTATAAAGATGCATGCTTAATTAGATTAAGAATGTATGTATTAGATATGACACCCATGTCATGCTTGCTAAACAAGATAAAATCTGTAACAATTCAAGATTTTAAAATGAACAAACGATTATGACATGTTAGTGTTAGTGCCCTAGAGACAACTGTACACTATGATGTTTTAGCTTAAGACATTAGGATTATTAATGTTTATGTTCTATCGATTATTCTCTTAATAATTTATTAATTCTTAATTTATAGCGATATAAATATTAGATTAATAAATGTCCTTGGAATATGATATGCATTCTAAATCTCTAAGTAAGTGACTTAGAAATGAGATTATGAGAAAAGTATCAATATTCCTAAAGGTCCCTAGTCGAGTATTATTATTAAGGGACAATAATAATATATTAAGACTGGTGTGTTTGTTGACTGATGATCACATTTCATTGATCATAGGTATAGTGATACTAAAGTCAAAAACACAGGCAGATGTATATGTATATGGTCCTGGACAGACCCAATGTGAGATTCTACATGTCTGTTATGTCATAAGTAATTCTCACAGTGATAATGATGTAATGGTCCTTAGACCTGAAGTCATTATATTTCTATACGAGAATTAATATACATTGATTCCATTAAAAGTTATCCTTGACCGGGTAATGATAAAAGTGGACATTGGGTATATTATGAATCGTATGAGAAATATGAATGATCTAGATGGGATTTAACCCTCCTATTTTAGGAGTGATATTATTGGCCTCTTGTGTGAGCTAGACTATGAAATGTGTGGTCACGCTCAAATGTTGATTTGATATGATAGTCTACTCATTGATCAAGGAAACTTAGATTAAACTATGATGAGGATGACACATTACATGCCTCTAGTTTAATCTATAATATTTGGTTAAAGGGATTATATTATATTTTACATTATTCACAAAAGGTTTAATCGATCACCGATTCAATTATTATTACTTGGGTAGCAATGATGTATTACTAGATGTAGTTCATTGTTAACGATTTTAAATTAGATTTAAAATTCGTTGCCAATGTAATAATAACCTTTAGGGTCACACACTAAGAATACTTGAAGGATTATTTAATTTAAATTGGATTTAAATTATATTAAAGTTATTCAAATTATTTATAATATTAATTAAGTATGACTTATTGATATTCGAATTTACTAATATTAATTATGAAATTTATTTATTAAATAATTAAGTGAGACTTAATTATAATACAAATTGGAATTTCGAATTAATAATAACTCTTTCATTTTTCTAATCTCTATATAATATCTCTTGTGTGGCTGATTTTGTGTGCAAGACTTTTACTAAAACTCTAGCCACCAAGGGAGAAGATGGAGAGAGCAAGAAGAAATGAGTTTGTGCTAGTACACATTCAGTTCTTGAGTTCAAACATTCGTGTGGATACCGATAGAGTGTAGATCACGAGAGCGGGATGCGTGATGATTGAACAAGCTTTGAATCTCCATTAGTCAACTAATTGGTAAAGCTTATTAAGGTAAACAATCTGATCTATAAATTAAATATATGTTTTTCGCATGGATCCTGTAGTGGTTTTCAAAAATTCTGATTTTTTACATTTTTAATTACTGTTTTCGTTGCGTTTATGTGCTCGAAACCCAACAATGGCATCAGAGCTACTTGCGAAAAGTGTTTAATTCGTTTATGTGTTTACTGGTTTTATGATGATGACATGTATATAATATTCCATGACTGTTATGTTTGCGATTTTATATGTTTTACATGTTGTTATGTTTATACATATGTATGTATATATATATGTTTTATATATATGATATTCATGAGAGTTGTATAATCATATGATGATTATATAATCTGTATATATACTGATATATATATACATGTTTTATGTTTGTTCTTATTATAAGAATCGTATTTGATACGATTCTGAATTGGATGCAGCGGATTTGCTGAAATCTATGTCTTGTGTCCGATTTTGGCGAACGAATACGCTATTTCATATAGAATCGAGCGTCTGAACGTAACCAATAGCTAAAGCTATCATCGACTGATCTGTAAGGCGTTTAACGTCGTTTAGGGCATGTAATCTGCGATTTAATGTTATCAGATTTAATTTCAAATTTTCTGATTTTTTCAATATTTGGTTTTTATGATTAGATCATGATGGGTATGATATATTAAGATCAGATTATGTGTTTTAACATGTTATTTTATATTAATTGAGCATGGTGTGTGCCGCCCTCTAAACCCGGTTCAAAAGTTTGAGGTCCACACACACACACACCTTATTTATAACCTGCTTATAACAACAATAAAGATAATAATAATAATATGCAGTGACCCTACTTACCAACTACCACGGACCGCAACAGGTTAAAGTATGTACACAAGCCAAACACACACTTATATTATAAACCGCCCAAATCCCAACTATTCAAACTCAGAACTAAGTATTAAGCATTACTACAAACTTTTACAAATTTAAATTATCTTAAAAGATGCCTACTAGCTTAACTCGATCAACCTGAACCCCTAGCTCTCGCGCTGGACTGGGGATCCTCGCTACCAACTGGTTCCTTCTTAACTGGAAAAGAACATAAATAACATCGCACAAATGAGCTAACTAGCTCAGCAAGTCATAATGACAAAATTGAGAATAATGATCATCAAGTGAAAAGGGTTATGATATCAAGTGAACAATGAATTATAATTTAGAATTGGATATTGTATTTTCATTTTAAAAAAAACCAAGGTTAGGCAGCTGATCAGTCACGCACTAACCCCGAGCAAAGCACACAGCACTGCTCTAACTACTGGATCCAAGGCACACATTGGCCTAAATTTACCATTAATATGGTCTGGCCACGAATCTGGTCCACAATTTTATAAAAACAATCCAATTCTATAATGAGAGAATAAACAATGTAAAGCAATAAACAGAATAATAAACAACATTGGATGTTCGATAATGAAATGGTTTCAACCTTCATAAAGGGTCAATATGGCAATTTCAAAGCTTGGCTGTTAGGTAATGAAAGAATTGGATAACAAAGGAATTAATATTTCAAGGTTACCATGAATTGGTCTTTCAAAGCATAGGGTACAATGGTTTAAGTATGTAAGTAATTCGATTAAGTGTTTGGTATTTAGTTTGTATGTATTTGTGTAGTAGTGTCGTATATTTGTGGTTCGTATTTGGGTGTACGACAATCAATGGTTTAGAAAGAATAAGGTTTACGGCTCCAGATCAATAACTGGAATCAGGGTTTTGGGTTCAGTGCTTCAAAGCACTTGCAATATATAACAGGACTATCAATCGACTACAATATATCTCGAGAAAGTTCAGAACACTTGCCTGGTACTAGCTTGCTATACTGCACTAACTTCCAATCACAACCGTCTACTCCTCGACTATCTGTTTCCCTTTCTTACGCCTTGCCTCTTCTGCTCACATAACATAAGTATCTATCAATACTCAACTCATACGATTCTATTTGACATACACTTATATCTACCCTTCGTTTCACCCAAATCCGATTAACGGATTGAAAGTTACGCTATAAACAAGTAAACACCGAACATATAGACCGACAGTCAGATAAAAAGACACATATAACACGTAACACGTCAAACAATCAATGATATATTGTTTATAAAGGAGTCTCGGGTCATAAACATTTTTCGGAATTAAAACGGGTCGTTGGATCAATTTCAGAGTAATAAACAGGGTTCAGTTTGCCAAATCTGGCTTCAAAAAATTTTATAATAATTATCGAGCCTTGAAAACAATTTAAATAATATTTTAAAGCTTGAAACTATTTTTCGGAATTTTTAAATCATTTTTAAATAATTAAATCTAATTAAATAATTAATTAAAGTCAATTAATAATTAATTAAATCAATTAATCAATTAATCTTCAAATTAATTGACCAATTAATCAATTAAATATTAACTGAAATTAATTAACTAATTAATTCAGATTTCTTTTTGAATTAAAAATAATTTTTGGAATTAAAATAATAATTTTTGGAATTTTCAGAAATTAAAAACGGATTTTTATAATTAAAATAAATAGAAAATATGATTTTTAAATAATTTAGAAACAGGAATCCAGTTTTTGAAACTTCTGGAAACCTCAAGGACTAATCTGTATCTTCTTCAAAAGTTCAGGGGCCTGTTTGCAATTTTACAGCCTCCGCCGTCGACTCACCGGAGTGTGGCCGGAGAACACGATTCCGGCCACCTCAGGTCACCAAACTCTCCAAAATTGGAGTACAGATCACCAGGAACATATACATACAATCAAAACACATAACCTATTACGGGATTGGCCGGAAAATGGCCGGGAAATGAAGAACACCGGCGAACTTTCAAAAGACAACACCCTTCGATTCACACATCCTCTGTTAACGAGCTATATACCAATCGATTGCAAATTTTATAAGGAACACAACCCACTATAATTCAACAGCTAATAATCCCTGAATCAAAAAGCCCTAAATTTCAATTAAGAACATTTATACGGGTTATAAACCCTAATTTTAAAATTCGAAGATTAAACTCAATTTTTAACATGTTATTGAACTCCAAACCAGTCATATGACATATGAAAATCATTAGGAAAACAAGCTCTACAACATGCAAGCATCAAATCATCCAAACAATCATCCGAACAAAAATTCATATTTTTAATCAAAATAATTCAAAAATAAATAAAAATATAGAAAATAAACCTTGATTTCTGCAGTTCTGAAACTTGAAAAAACTGATAGAACACTCCAAGACCTTCATTTTGGTTACTCAAGCTTTGAAAACAGAGGTCACTAACACCTTCAAATTGCTGTTTGATTCTTGAAAGATTATATGAATATATAGATTTTCTCTGGAAATTTATATAATTACTGTTTGCAAATGATTTTCGGTACGAAATAAAATACGGTAAAGGCTATTTATAATTACGGAAAATTAGTATCCCATTGGATCATTCCGGATATAAAATTGTACGTCTATTTATAAAAACTGATCCAAACGGTACCGATTTTCGGGATAATTATCCAAACCAGTACAATTTGTACTGCGTTCTTGGTCTCAGCGCCTGGTTACACGTATTACGAGGTGATAATTATGATAGTTTAATAAAAAGATCTCGTTTATCGAAAATACGAGTTTTATTGATTATCCGAAACGAATAATGTGTCGAAAATGTTGCGCCGGGACCCGCACAGGACAGACCGTACGCCGGATCGAAAAAGTCGAAACATGGAAAATGCTCGGAATATTGCAATTAGGTTAGGAAGGAGTTCTCGAAAGAGTTTCAGGTTATAAAAACGTAAAAACGGATGACGTCGGTTGGTTCCCGTTTGTATAAAATAGTATTTAAATACTCGGAAAAAGATTTTATAAAATCCATATATTTCCTATAAAATCATAAATCAACATAAAAATAAATAGGAAGATATGACAATTATTTATATTTTATTTTGGACATATAAAAATTAAAATACTCAATTAATATTATTTTTAAACATCCGAACACATATAACACTTAACAAACAATTCACAGAATAGATACTGAACATACATAATAATTATTTATCAGCAAAATAATTACACAATATATCCCGGATATTACATCCTTCCCCCCTTAAAAGGATTATATCCTCAGAATCTCCTAAGAAAACAAATGAGGGTACTTTTCTTTCATATCACTTTCTAGCTCCCAAGTTGACTCTTCAACCTTTGGGTTTCTCTACAATACTCTTACTAACTTTACCACTTTATTTCTCAATACTTTCTCTCTTTCCTCTAGAATTTCTATCGGACTCTCCACATATAACAAATCTTCCTGAAGCTCTATTGGCTCATATTCTATTACATGCCTGGAGTCTGGATTATATTTCTGAAACATTGATACATGAAAAATATTGTGAATGTGCTCCAGCGGAGTTAACGCCAACTCAAAAGCTACTTTGCCAACTCGCTTTAGAATCTCAAAAGGTCCGACATATCTTGGGCTCAGCTTTCCTTTCTTTCCAAATCTCGTTAATCCTTTCCACGGTGATACTATTAGTAATACCAAATTCCCTTCTTCGAATTCCATGTCTTTCTTTGATTGATCTGCATATTTCCTTTGACGGTCTTGTGCTGCTATCAATCTCTTCTGGATAACTTCAACAACTTCCTTTGTCTGCTGTACTAATTCAGGTCTAAGTATTTTGCATTTCCTACCTCGTCCCAATACACTGGAGATCTGCATTTGTGTCTATAAAGGGCTTCATAGGGTGGCATCCCAATACTGGCATGATAACTGTGGTTGTAAGCAAATTTTATGAGGGATAAATGCTCGTCCCAACTTCCTTGGAAATCAATAGCACAAACACGTAACATGTCTTCGATTGTCTGGATCATTCTTTCACTCTGGTCGTCCGTTTGTGGATGGTAAGCCGTACTCATATTCAGTCTCGTTCCCAAACATTCTTGAAAACTCTTCCAAAATCTTGAATTAAATCTTGGATCTCGATCAGATACAATAGACACAGGAACTCCATGTCGAACTACAATTTCCTTCAGGTACATATGGACCAATTTGTCGAGTGAAAATATTTCATTTATAGGCAGAAAATGAGCTGACTTGGTAAGTCTATCCACTATAACCCAGATGGCATCATGATTAGCTTTTGTCTTTGGTAATCCAACTATGAAATCCATGGCAATATGCTCCCACTTCCACTCTGGAATCTCCAATGGCTATATCAATCCACTTGGTCTTTGATGCTCTGCTTTTACTCTCTGACATGTATAACATTTTCTAACCCATTCCGCAATTTCCCTCTTCATATCTGGCCACCAATAATTTTCCTTCAAATCTCTGTACATTTTGGTACTCCCTGGATGGATTGAATACCTTGAACTATGAGCTTCCTGTAACATTTCATTCTTCAAATCCGTTACTGGTGGAATCCAAATTCTAGAAGAAAACCTAAGAATACCTTGATCGTCCTTTTGCGTACACAATTCTTCACCTACCAAACGATTTATATCCTGATCCATTACCTCTTCTTGACACTTCCTTATCTTCTCTAACAACTCCGGCTGGAAAGTCATACTATACACTTTTGCTTCGTCAAGCTTGCAAATTCTAATTTCCAATTCCAGTTTCTGAAATTCCTTATATATCTCCTCAGGTACTGATAACACATTTAACTTTTCTTTCCAACTTAACGCGCCCGCTACAACGTTCGCTTTACCGGGATAATAATTAATTGTACAGTCGTAATTCTTGATCAATTCTAACCATCTCCTCTGTCTCATATTAAGCTCCTTCTGTATGAATATGTATTTCAAACTTTTGTGATCCGTGTAAATCTCGCATTTTTCTCCATATAGATAATGTCTCCAAATCTTTAAAGCAAAAACTATGGCTAATAGCTCTAAATCATGAATAGGATATTTCTGTTCGTGTGGTTTCAGTTGCCTTGACGCATACGCAATCACCTTATTGTGCTGCATCAGAACACATCCGAGTCCTTTATGAGAAGCATCGCTATAAATTACAAAATTTCCTTGATCATCGGGAAGTGACAAAACAGGTGCCGTGATTAATCTTTGCTTCAATTCCTAAAAACTCTCTTCACATTTATCGTTCCATATAAACTTTTCATTCTTCCGTGTAAGCTTTGTCAATGGTGTGGCAATCCTTGAGAAATTTTGAACGAATCGACGATAATATCCCGCTAATCCCAAGAAACTTCTTACCTCTGTTGGTGTTCTCGGTCTTTCCCAATTTGTAATTGCTTCAATCTTTGCTGGGTCCACTTTGATGCCTTCATTACTGACTATGTGTCCTAAGAACTGAACCTCTTGTAGCTAAAATTCACACTTCGAGAATTTAGCATATAACTTCTTTTTCCTTAAAATCTCCAAAGCTGTTCTTAAATGTACTGCATGATCCTCTTCTGTCTTTGAATAAATCAAAATATCGTCTATAAACACAATAACAAACTTGTCCAAATATTCCTTCAAAATTATGTTCATCAGATCCATAAACACTGCCGGGGCTTTGGTCAATCCAAAAGACATCACTAAAAATTTATAATGTCCATACCTCGTCCTGAAATCTATCTTTGGTATATCTTCTGGCTTAAACTTTAGTTGATGATATCCCGATCTTAAGTCGATCTTGGAGAAGTCCTTGGCTCCCTTCAATTGATCAAACAAAGCATCAATTCTAGGTAACGGATACTTGTTCTTGATTGTAAGCTTGTTGAGCTCCCGATAGTCGATGCACAGTCTCATACTCCCATCTTTCTTCTTGACAAACAATACCGGTGCACCCCACGGGGATACACTGGGTCTGATTACTCCTTTTTCTAACAACTCTTGTAATGCTTTGCTAGTTCCTTCATCTCAACGGGTGCCATTCTATACGGGGCCTTGGATACTGGTTCTGTTCCAGGTGCTAAGTCAATTGCAAATTCAATTTCTCTATCTGGAGGAAGTCCTGGTAACACATCGGGAAACACGTCTGGAAATTCATTAACTACTGGAATATCTTCAAGTTTTGCTGGCTCCTGACTTCTATCAATCACATATGCAACGAAATACTCGCATCCTTGTCGTAGTATCTTCTTGGCTTGAATCATCGTTAAGAACTTCTTTGCTTGCTTCTGGCCCTTGAATGTCACTATCTTTTCATCTGGCGTCTTCACCATTACTTTCTTATTTCGACAATCTATTTGGGCATTGTGCTTAGATAACCAATCCATTCCTAAAATAACGTCAAATTCTCCTAACTTAAATGGTATCAAATCTACACAAAACTTACTACCGGAAATCTCAATCTCAAAATTCCCACAAACTTGATTAACAGATACACGTTCTTGATTTGCTAATTCCACAGTCATTATTTCATTTAGATACTCAACTGGATAATTTAACTTACTAATAAAATCTTGAGAAACAAATGATCGAGTTGCTCCCTAATCTATTAACACTCTATTAACACTTTGGCACATAAAGAATTCACATTAAGCGTACTTGCCACGACATCAGTATCCTGGATAGCGTCCTTCACAGACATATCAAAAACTCTAGCCCTTGGAGTCTCATTCACTGCTGGGGTAGATCCCATAATCCTCAATGCATTACTGACTGGGGCTGGTGTCTTACAATCCCTGGCTATATGTCCTGGCTTCCCACATTTAAAGCACGTAAATCCAATAGTTGGAACCTTTACTACTGGATTCCAGATAGGCTGATCCTTGTTTGTTGGTTCTCTTGCTGGCTGATTTCGGCACTCCCTCGAATAGTGCCCTTTCTGGTTACACTTAAAATAAACTACATTCAACTTGTTACAAACTGCTCCATATTTCTTCCCACATACCTGACAATCTGGAAAAGTTAACCTTAACTGATTCGGCCGATTCACATTGGCTGGACGGTTGCCCTGGCCTCCGTCGCCTGCATTTTGTCTCTTGAAATTAAAATTTCTCCCTGGATGAAACTTGCCCTTCTTAAAGTTTGGAAACTTCCCTGGTTGTGACTGACCTTCATTCCCTTCAAACTTTCTCTTCTTACTTTCTTTTTCCTTCTGTGACATCTCACTCTCTGTCTCTACAATCATGGCCTTTTGTACAACTCCTGCATAGGTATCCAACTCAAAAATGGCTACCTTTCCTCTGATCCATGGCTTCAGACCTTGCTGGAATCTCTTAGCCTTCTTCCTATCAGTATCCACATATGACGGCACATACCTTGACAACTCTTCGAACTTACTTTCATAATCCTCCACCGACATATTTCCTTGCTTTAACTCTAAAAACTTCACCTCCATCTGATCCTGAACAAACTGGGGGAAATATTTTTCTAAAAACAATTCCTTAAACCTTTCCCAAGTAATAACATATGTACCTTCCAATGTCTTCACAGTCTCCCACCAATAGGTGGCCTCATTCTTTAAGTAATAACTCGCAAACCCTACCTTCTGTTCTTCCTTCACTTTCACTAAGGCAAATGATTTCTCTATTTCCTTTAACCAAACATTAGCTTCAATCGGTTCTAAGGAACCCTTAAATTCTGGTGGATTTACCACCTGAAAAGTTTTGAAAGTCACCTAGGGATTGGTCTGTCTTTGTTGTTGTTGTGCCAGGTGAACTGTTTGTTGGGCCAAGATTTGAAGAATCTGGGCTATTGCTGGGTCTATGTGTCCTGGGTTCACATTCTGGTTTGTATCATCTTGGTTATTATTGTTGTTGTTGTTGGTTTCTTCATTCTGGGTGTTGGTGCAGGTATTTCTTCTGGGAGGCATTTTCTGTAAAAAAAATCAAACAACTTATTTAGCTTTTAAATCAATGCTTTTGCATAAAAGAAAAGTTTTATAAAATAGAAATATCTCTTTTTGAAAACAGTTGTAGCAGTTGAACTAAGTAAATTGCATGCTTCTTTACAGAATATAAACAGTTATGGGAAACAGGGTACATGGTATCACAGGGGTATAATTGGTGCAATAAATAAGGTAAAGTAAAACAGGTGCAGTAAAATAAATGACAATGCTGGAAAAGAAAAGGTATTGATATATATAGATCAAAAGTTTTAGGTAGTACAAGCGTAAAAACGCTTCGGAAGTAAAAGAAAAAGGGTACATCAACCTACTCACTAGTCAGCAGATCTAGTCTATAAATACAACTCAAAAGTCTACTGATACATACTACACACTATTGTACATACTACAAAGTCATAATTACCCTGATCAGCATCTCCATCTCTGGATCTCTGACTCATGGCAAGTCTGGACCTCCAATCTCCTCAAGCTCCTCTAGAACCCACTTAGCCCACTCCACTAGAAAATCAGGGGTGATGTCCTCATGTGTACCCTCAGCAATCCTCACAGCAGCTGCTCTACGAAACACCTGAAGCCTCTCTCTAAGTCACCTCTCACCACTCACAACCTCTCTGGTACACATGATATGTAATAACTCCTGAATCTGACCCTGTAGAAATCGCTGCTCCATAAGGCAAGCTTCGAACTGATGATAGGGGACAGGGTAGGAAGAAAACTGGAAAGGTACACCTATAACTGAATGACCAGTAAATCCTGAATCAGCAGGTGGGGGTCCTCTGATAGGTGGCCTTATGCCTGGGGGTGGAATAGCCTGTAGTGGTATGGGCTGCAACACAGGTGGAGGTAAAATAGCCAACACTGGTGGAACAACAGGACATGGATCTGAGGATGGTACTCCAACTGAGGGCTCTGAGTGATCAGCTGATATGGGGATGAAAGAGTCGGCCATTGCTGCTATCTGAAATCATATCGCAATATAAGAATCTCGAACCACGACGCAAATCATACTAATACCTGTTATACCGTAGCACTCAACCTCTCGATGTTCTATTATTATATTTCTTACT
This sequence comes from Apium graveolens, assembly GCF_009905375.1. Lineage (NCBI taxonomy): Eukaryota > Viridiplantae > Streptophyta > Magnoliopsida > Apiales > Apiaceae > Apium > Apium graveolens. Next base: position 238,637,142 of record NC_133653.1, read on the forward strand.
TCTAATCCTAACCCTCTACCCATTCCCGTCAACCTAGGCTTGTGTCAGTGACTTATAACATGTAGCTCTAATACCAAACCTGTGGCGCCCTCCAAACCCTGGTCAGAAGTTTGGGGTCCACACACACACACACACCTTATTTATAACCTGCTTATAACAATAATAAAGATAATAATAATAATAATAATAATAATAATAATAATAATAATAATAATAATAATAATAATAATAATAATAATAATATGCAATGACCCTACTTACCAACTACCACGGACCGCAACAGGTTAAAGTATGTACACAAGCGAAACACACACTTATATTACAAACCGTCCAAATCCTAACTATTCAAACTCAGAACTGGGTATTAAGCATTATTACAAACTTTTACAAACTTAAATTATCTCAAAAGATGCCTACTAGCTTAACTCGATCAACCCGAAACCCCTAGCTCTCATGCTGGACTGGGGATCCTCGCTACCAACTGGTTCCTTCTTAACTGGAAAAGAACATAAACAACATCACACAAATGAGCTAACTAGCTCAGCAAGTCACAATGACAAAACTGAGAATAATGATCATCAAGTGAAAAGGGTTACGATATCAAGTGAACAATGAATTATAATTTAGAATTGGATATTATATTTTCATTTTAAAAAAAAACAAGGTTAGGTTGTTGATCAGTCACGCACTAACCCCGAGAAAATCACATAGCACTGCTCTAACTACTGGATCCAAGGCACACATTGGCCTAACTTGACCATTAATATGGTCTGACCATGAATCTGGTCCACAATTTTATAAAAACAATCCATATCTATAATAACAGAATAAATAATGTAAAGCAATAAACAGAATCATAAACAACATTGGATGTTCGATAATGAAATGGTTTCAACCTTCACAAAGGGTCAATATGGCAATTTCAAAGCTTGGCTGTTAGGTAATGAAAGAATTGGATAACAAAGGAATTAATGTTTCAGGGTTACCAGGAATTGGTCTTTCAAAGCATAGGGTAAAATGGTTTAAGTATGTAAGTAATTTGATTCAGTGTTTGGTATTTAGTTTGTATGTATTTGTGGAGTAGTGTCGTATATTTGTGGTTCGTATTTGGGTGTACAACAATCAATGGTTTAGAAAGAATAAGGTTTATGGCTCCAGATCAATAACTGGAATCAGGGTTTTGGGTTCAGTGCTTCAAAGCACTTGCAATATAAAATAGGACTATCAATCGACTACAATATATCTCGAGAAAGTTCAGAACACTTGCCTGGTACTAGCTTGCTATACTGCACTAACTTCCGATCACAACCGTCTACTCCTCGACTATCTGTTTCCCTTTCCTATGCCTTTCTTCTTCTGCTCACATAACATAAGTATCTATCAATACTCAACTCAGATGATTCTATTCGATATACACTTCTATCTACCCTTGATTTCACCCAAATCCGATTAACGGATTGAAAGTTACGCTATAAACAAGTAAACACCGAACATATAGACCGACGGTCAGATAACAAGTCACATATAACATGTAACACGTAAAACAATCAATGATATATTGTTTATAAAGGAGTCTCGGGTCATAAACAGGCTTTCGGGTATTTAAAATGATTTTTAAAACATTTTTCAAAATTAAAACGGGTCGTTGGATCAATTTCAGAGTAATAAACAGGGTTCGGTTGGCCAAATCTGGCTTCAAATCAATTTTATAATAATTATCGAGCTTTGAAAACAATTTAAAATAATATTTTAAAGCTCGATACTGTTTTCGGAATTTTTAAATCATTTTTAAATAATTAAATTGAATTAAATAATTAATTAAAATAAATTAATAATTAATTTAATCAATTAATCAATTAATTTTCGAATTAATTGACCAATTAATCAATTAAATATTAAATGAAATTAATTAACTAATTAATTTAGATTTATTTTTGAATTAAAAATAATTTTTGGAATTAAAATAATAATTTTTGGAATTTTCAAAAATTAAAAACGGATTTTTATAATTAAAATAAATAGAAAATATGATTTTTAAATAATTTAAAAACAGGAATCCAGTTTTTGAAACTTCTGGAAACCTCAGGGACTAATCTGTATCTTCTTCAAAAGTTCAGGGGTCTGTTTCCAATTTTGCAGCCTCCGTCGTCGACTCACCGGAGTGTGGCCGGAGAACACGATTCCGGCCACCTCGGGTCACCAAACTCTCCAGAATTGGAGTACAGATCACCAGGAACATATACATACAATCAAAACACATAACCTATTACGAGATTGGCCGAAAAATGGCCGGGAAATGAAGAACACGGGCGAACTTTCAAAAGACAACTCCCTTCGATTCACACATCCTCTGTTAACGAGCTATATACCAATCGATTGCAAATTTCATAAGGAACATAACCCACTATAATACAACAGCTAATAATCCCTAAATCAAAAGGCCCTAAATTTCAACTAAGAACATTCATACGGGTTATAAACCCTAATTTTAAAATTCGAAGATTAAACTCAATTTTTAACATGTTATTGAACTCCAAACCAGTCATATGACATATGAAAATCATTAGGAAAACAAGCTCTACAACATGCAAGCATCAAATCATCCAAACAATCATCCGAACAAAAATTCATATTTTTAATCAAAATAATTCAAAAATAAATAAAAATATAGAAAATAAACCTTGATTTCTGCAGTTCTGAAACTTGAAGAAACTAATAGAACACTCCGATACCTTCGTTTTGGTTACTCAAGCTTTGAAAACAGAAATCACTAACACCTTCAAATTGTTGTTTGATTCTTGAAAGATTATATGAATATATAGATTTTCTCTGGAAATTTATATAATTACTGTCTGCAAATGATTTTCGGTACGAAATAAAATACAGTAAAGGCTATTTATAATTACGGAAAATTAGTATCCCGTTGGATCATTCCGGATATAAAATGGTACGTTTATTTATAAAAACTGATCCAAACGGTACCGATTTTTGGAATAATTATCCAAACCAGTACAATTTGTACTGCGGTCTTGGTCTCAGCGCCTGGTTACACCTATTACGAGGTGATAATTGTGATAGTTTAATAAAAAGATCTCGTTTATCGAAAATACGAGTTTTATTGATTTACCGAAACAAAAATGTATCGAAAATGTTGCGCCGGGACCCGCGCAGGACAAACCGTACGCCGGATCGAAAAAGTCGAAACATGGAAAATGCTCGGAATATTGCAATTAGGTTAGGAAGGAGTTCTCGGAAGAGTTTCGGGTTATAAAAATGTAAAAACGGACGACGTCGGTTGGTTCCCGTTTGTATAAAATAGTTTTTAAATACTCGGAAAAAGATTTTATAAAATCCATATATTTCCTATAAAATCATAAATCAACATAAAAATAAATAGGAAGATATAACAATTATTTATATTTTATTTTGGGCATATAAAAATTAAAATACTCAATTAATATTATTTTTAAACATCCAAACACATATAACACTTAACAAATAATTCACAGAATAGATACTGAATATACATAATAATTATTTATCAGCAAAATAATTACACGATATATCCCGGATATTACATGGTGGATGGTTATGGCTTATGACCTCAGGTTAATGGTTTTGGTTTTTCAAATACGGTTTGCATGTCGTTTAATCTTGTAATTTTTAAATCTTGAATGTAAATCGAGTTCTTCTTGTAAGTTCATTTGATTATTTTTCATATTTTATTCTTGTAATGTACATAAAGACATGAAGATTTGAAGATCAAGGGTAATCCCACGTGGAAGCCATCAAAGGAAGTAATACAAGAAAGAAGACATGTAATAATTAGCCTGTATTTATTTTCCACCTTAGATTGACCTAGATCTTTGTCACTAGCTTCATAAGATCACAAAGGATGAATCCATAACCAACCACGTTTATTTATTGCACTTTACATATATATGCGCATATGATGAATGTATGTTTAGAGTAGTTTATAAAGATGCATGCTTAATTAGATTAAGGATGTATGTATTAGATACGACACCCATGCCATGCTTGCTAAACAAGATAAAATCTGTAACGATTCAAGATTTTAAAATGAACAAATGATTATATTATTCTTGTGTTTATGAAACACGGAATAGAATATAAATTTTCTTTGTTTCTGACATGGTAAGACATGGGGCTATTTTGTCAAAAGTGAGTTCATTGAACTTGTAAGGTTGTGGGTTTTAAGTGAGACCGCTGTGACTCCCTCACTACCTAGAAATCAAACCATTGACGAATATTGATTTGGAGTATTTTATTCAAGGAAAAATTGGGAATCTCTTTATGATGGGATCATTGTGACGCCCTCCAAACCCGGGTCAGAAGTTTGGGGCTCACTACACACACAATATATAAACCTGTATATAAAGTATTATATGCATTGACCCTCCTTTACACAACCACGGATCGCAACAGGTTAAACTATGAAAACAAGCCACAATCTTAACTTTTATTATATCATATCAAATCCCAACTAGTTCAACTTACAACTGATAATGATATCGTTCTTACAATCTTACTTATCCCATTTACAAAGTAAAGCTCCTGATAGCTCGATCCAACTTAACCGGAAACCCTAGCTCGCACACTGGACAGGGAATCCTCGTTACCAACACTTTCCTTTTCAACTGTTGAAAACATAAAAAGTTTTGTAAGAGTGAGCTAACTAGCTCAGCAAGTCATAATAGCAACTACATAGGTTAAACAATAATCAATTGAAGTAATTCAGAAGAATCAAGTTTCCGAATAGGCAATGATTGGAATTGGATATTCACTTTTCATTTTTTTAGAAAAAACCAAGGTTAGGCTGCTGATCAGTCACGCACTAACCCCGAGCAAGGCTCTCAGCTTTGCTCTATATACTGGATCCAAGGCACACATTGGCCTATTATGACCACGAATCTAGTCCGACCACGAATCTGGTGCACATTCATAAAACCGTCCAATTCTAAAACAATTCAATATGATAACCAATGTAAATCAATAAGCTGAATCATAAACAACATTTATCTTGAAGCATAGGGTGATTCATAACACCATGAAGGCTTGCCAGGGAATTCAAAAAGATTAGCTTTCAATCAAGCAAAGAATCAGATAGTAGAAGACCAAGGGTTCAAGGGTTCCAGGAATTGGTCCTCTGTTAAACAAGGAATAAGGGTTGGCCTGTTAAGAAATTCAATATCAGTATCAGTATATGGTAGATATGTATTTGTGGAGTAGTATCGTATGTGTATGGCTCGTATCTGGGAATTCAATAATCAATGGTTTATGAAGAATAAGGCTTATGACTCAAGATCAACAAGAATCAGGGTTCAAGGTTAAATAGTTTTAAGTGCTTGCAATATAAAACAGGAGTTATTTTAAATAATAGCGACATATTATGAAGCAGTTCGAAAATATTTGCAATATATCTTGAAGAAGGTTCAGAAGTACTTGCCTTATATCTGAAGATTTCCACTTTACTTGTACTCATCTAATAGTTTTACTCATCAACCATTTTCCTTCTCTTTCTATGTCTTTCTTCTATTTATCAATCACTTGCCTTCTCTTTCGACGTTTTGATTCTATTTATGAATTACTGGTTTCCTTTTCTATGCCTTGCTGACTCTGCTAGGCATCACAAGTATCTATCAATTATTCATACTCGTATAATTCCAATCGTCACATAGACGTCATAAGCTTTTATCTACCCTTCGTTTCACCCAAATCCGATTTACGGATTGAAAGTTATGATTAAAACAGTCAACCATAGCCACATAGGCTTATAACGCAATAATCAGTGAGCACGTAGCACATAACACGTAAGGTATTCGATCAGAATAATTTTTTTTCAAAGAAGATTCGGGGTTAAAACGGATTTTCCACATATTTATTACAAATTTTTGAACATTTTTCGGAATTAAAATTAGACTATGAATCATTTTATAATTAAATAATATGGTTCGAACACCCGAATCTGACTTGAAAATAATTTAGAATAATATTTTAAAGCTTAAAATTATTTTTTGAAATTTTTAAATCAATTTTTAAATAATTAAATCCAATTAAATAATTAATTAAAATCAATTAACAAAAATATTAATTAAAATCAATTAATAAATAACTAAAATAGTTAATCAATTAATATTTAAATTAATTGACTAATTAATTAATTAATTATTAACTAAAATTAATTAAATAAATAATTTAGATTTGTTTTTGAATTAAAAATAATTTTTGGAATTAAAATAACCATTTTTGGATTTTAAAAACAATTTTCTGAAAATAATAAAAAATGAAATACACTATTTGTAATTATATAAACAGCAATCTGATTTTTGGAATTTTTATAAATAGAATCTGAATTTTATGAATTTTTAAAACCAGAATATCACGTTTGCAAACCAGGGAAAACTTCGGGGTACCAAAGTGTAATTTCCCCGTCGTCTTACCCGATTTGAGCTCCGGTGGCCGGCCGCCATTAACGGCGGCCACCTAGATTTCCGGAGAACCACGACACTGCCCAGAACGAGCCCAAATTATCAGCGTTTATGCTACTTGATGTCAGGAATACGATCGTAAGATCAAACTTGATAAACAACGAATCTTTTGGCCGGAAAACCAGTCGACAGTTTACGCCGCTGCTTGACTTTTTCCGGTGACCCGAAATCAAAGGCTAACACATGAACTGTTTACATAAATCGATTGTACAGGAAATGATCTACATACTGGTGCCTTCCATTTCAGTCCAGATTCAATGAAATTAAAAGCCCCAAATTCGATTTAGAACATTCAAAGTATTAAAACCCTAATTTCATAATCCGAATATCAAACTCAAATTTAACCATGTTATTGAACTCAGTTTTTGACATATAATATACCAAATTGACCAGAAAATTATTATCTACATGATTATGCCATCAAATCACACAAATAACATCAAGGACAAAATTTCATAATTTAATCTTTAATTAATTATAAATAAAACAATTAAATAAGAAAAATACCTTGATTCTTGCATAAAACCGGTTGATTGAATCAGATAGTATTTTTCGAGAGCTTCGTTTTGATATATTACACGCCTGAATCGGAGTTCGATAACGCCTTCTTTCGTGTGTTTGATTCTCAAGAACGCAATATTAATTCGACATTTTCTCTGTATTTTACGGGGTTTTACTGACTGATTGTGATTATACGAATAAAATGAAATGATAAAAGGGCTATATATATATTTTGGAATATTGGTTCGTTTTAGATCGTTAAATTAGTTACTTAGCCGCTAAGTAACTGCAAAAACGATCCGATTTGATACCCGTATTGGATAATTATCCAAATCGGGCTTCTTATAAAACACTATATATGAGAATAACGTAATAATATCCCATCTTTCGAGAATACGGGGTTTGTTGATTCACCGAAATGATTATCGTATCAAAAATCTTGCGCCGGACCGCGCACAGGTCAAACCGTAATCCAGATCGAAAAAGTCAAAACACGGAAAATATCCGGAATTACCAGATTAGGTTAGGAAGGAGTTTTCAGAAAAGTTTTGGGTTGTAAAGATGTAAAAAAGGTTGAAGTCGGACGATTCCCGGCTTTATAAAATAATTTTGTAATTATTCACAAAATAATTAATAAATTCATAAATCAATATAAAATCATTTAATAACCCAAAAATTACCAGAAAAATACCGTAATTATCTATATTTTATTCTGGTCATAATAAAATTAACAAACTTATACTTTATCACATATAAGCATTCACATATTCACACCAATTATTTGATAATTCATCGAAAATCACATTATAATCATATAAAAATTACTTATTAATAAAAATAATTACACGCGATATCCCGGATGTTACATCCTTCCCCCCTTAAAAGGATTATATCCTCATAATCATAGTAAGGATCAGATAATGATATATTCAAGTATCTCACTTCCATTTTCTCAGGTTGATCTTTCAACCCTACAACTTTTCATAAACTTTACTCGCAGCATCACTCACTACTTAACATCCTCTTATTGGCATCATAATCTATGATGCTCATATAATTCAACTCAAGTCTCCATTTTATATATAATGGAGCTAAATTACTTTTCCTGAGTATACACGTATAAATACCGTATGAATCTGCTAAACGTATGGCGGTGAATCCAACTTACTTACACTTATCCTGACTATTTTACTGTCTCAAAAGGGACCAGCATAATGCTTACTAATTATCTTTTCTTTGTAATTCTAGTAATTCGTGCTCGTGAACGTTTGCAATAGCTACTGGTTATTGAACCCCATTCCCACGTGTTTCTCTATTCAATTAACTTAGTTCATAATCACTTCGAATCTCATTTGAGGCACTTTAATCGTTCTTTTAATCTTCTCGTCCATCTGCGAATGATATACTGAAACCATGTCGTATTCGATTTCTAACGTTCTCGAGATTACTCCAGAGTTAAGAATTAACGAGAAAATCTCGACTGAATATGACTGACGCACAAACTTATCACCATATTTTATTTTCCTTGAAGCACAATCGAGTATATTTATCGAGCGAAGATCTCTTACCATTTTAAAGAATGTACACTAACCTGGAGGCATCACCGACATATTTTTAACCTATATTATCATTTATTTTGGTTCTAAGGAGTTCTCATACGAAACTGACTATAATGCGTTCCTTGACGTCTAATCACGTATAATGCTTATTCTTTCTTTATGCCATACTATCAGAGAATCTCCTTTGACATCTATGTCTCGTATCATACCTTCGGAGTTGAGTTATCATTGTTCAACCAAATTCCTATCTTTTTAGTTCTGCTTTACTTAATATCCGTTCATCTAGGAGTAGTACATACCATTCTTGTTCGACATAATTTATCGTATTCTGAATACTCTTGTCAAATTTTAAATCACACCATATTGATTATCTACAATTAGTTTCTGGATCTGATGACGTACCACCATTTCTTCAAGCAGCGATGAACCCACTTATGGGATAAACTATTTATTACTAAATGAAAATGATCAGGTTTAAATAACCTATTAATAATAATACAATTAATGCTTTCATTACCTTTGGTTCTCAGGTGGCATCACCATAACGTTTCTTGGAGAAATATATCCATCTAGTCTTTGATGTCCCACCTTAACTCCTTGGTATGTGTAACATTTGCTCATCTATCCCACCATTTCTTTCTTCATATCTGGCCACCAATAATTTTCCTCTAAATCTCTTATTGGAACTTCATGGATGGATTTAATATCTTAGGTTGTGAGCTTCTTGTCAAATTCCATTCTTCAATTCTGTCACTGGTGGAATCCCATATTCTGAAATAAAATCTGGGAATGCCTTGATCATCCTTTTGAGTATATATATATATATATATATATTATTTTTTACTAACAATTAATATCTTGATCTATTATTTTCCCTTGACATTTATTTACCTTCTCTAGCAATTCTAGCTAAAAAGTCATACTATACATCTTTGCATTGTTAGGTTTGCAAACTCTGGCTTCAAATCTCAACTTTTAAAATTCCTTATAAAATTCATCTGACATTGTCAACACGTTCGGTCTTTCCTTTCTGATTAACGCATCTGTTACTACGTTTACTTTTCCTGGCATCTTATGAAGTTTCTATATCACCCTTTTTGACATAGCTTATTCAAAACCGTACTCTTGACATTAATACTCATTTTGTTGTCATATCAAATTAGATATTAATACAAACTTTGATGCTCACAACATCCCATTCTGAAGTAAACATCAATCATCTGTATTAATACCACTTTCGATATTTAAAAACAACCTAAGTACCAACATCAATCGGAAATTGAATTAAAACTGTATCTCACACTTTATCCCAAAACAGAAATACTTGACAAATCATTATTGTATGATTATCAGAAACAAGATGTCCTTTGATAAAACTTTGTTGCAGATGATAACATTTCCTTGACTGTCTAATGAAATCCATATTGGTGTAGTTATTAATTTCTACTTTATTCTATCTCCCTTCTTCCTTTCTTCTCGTTGCTTCATCTTAAATCTTTAGCTCTTGAAAATATTCTTCTCACTTGTCCATACAAATGACTTTTTATTTCTCTTATCCATTATGAAGGGCATACTTATCCAAGTAAAAATTCACACATTTGCAGCAATTTCTGAATTCTACTAGCGTCCTTATTTTTTTCCCAATTCCTCATTATTTTGATTTTGGATTTGAAAGTCACATCAAAATTTGACTTAATCTAATTGGAATCGATTTCCATCTAACTGGCCCTTAATTGGTAAAATTAACCAATTAACTTACTTAATTGATCAATTATACCAAGTGATGACTAGCTAAATGAAATCAAAAACCAATTACATATAGTCGGATTGGATGTAACAACCTCCCTCGAGAACCAAGATCACAATTATTTGGAATATCATAGGAATATCAATAACATACGAAAGTTTACAATTAATCTTTAAAAGCAGGGTAATCTCTGAAAATTTGGGCAACATCTCCTTTATATTATTGACTACCAGTCGGACTCAAGCCAACACCAACAATCAATCAAACAACCAACAATCAATCCTCACATGTACCAATCCACTGCCACTTTCTAAACTCACCATTTCACCATCTCATATAATGTTAATCAGTACGACCCATATTTTAGTTCAACCTAGGATTATAGCGAACGATTCTGATGATACCATGTCCTTTCTCATATCTTCTGATTATAACAGAATATCAATACTGAGTATAATTATAAATTATTCTAGAATTCTTCTAGTTCATGTTTTAAGTAAAGCTTTCTACTTAACAATTCCTCCATCCTTGGCAATATACACTTGTTCTTATTAATTAACTTGTTCAACCTCTGATGACCAACACCTGGTCTCAACCAATACTCTTAAAATCTTGCGAATGAGTTCATTTGGTTTTAAAGCTTCATATCTTAAAAATTGTTGCAGTCAAACTGCCATACCTTCATCTTCCCTTATGTCTTTCCATATTGAACCTTCTTTGTCGTCCCTACTGTAAGCATAAATTTTACCACAACTCACTTACTTAAGTGGGAAAAACCAACCACCCCTTGATGAACACACTTAAAGTTTATTCGTAACTAGCATTTCTTCGATCTTGAATCTTCATGATGAATATCTCCCACATGATTGAGATATCATTTTCATAACATTTTAATCGATCATCTGGTTATTGTTAAAAATTTCTTCATTCGTCTTCGTTGTCGAATCGATCATTTGCCTCACCTGATACATGCAGCTTTACATTCTTGTTTCCTCTAGTTAATTTACCTCAAACAATTTTCTAATTACTCCAATTTACGCCAAAATTTCATACTTGCAACGTATCATATATACAGATTTCCGCCTTTGATTTAATGTCCTTGCAACAATCCCGTTATCGGCATAATGATTCCTTTCTACACGTAAATGTTCACCATTCTTCGGCTTGCAATTGCCCACATAACTCCCTTTGCTGTACGGGTCAATTTTACTTCCTTTTAAGATATTCAAAGAACAGATCTTACACAAAAAGAAATCTGTGTATCTAATTCTGATTGGAAACTTTTTGGTAAGGGATAAGAGTACAAGGAAGCAATCGGAGAAATTCATGAATTAACAAATCAGGATTTAAGAAGAATGAATGAATAATTATTTGAATAAGAATAAGACAACCATATTAGTACTCAAGATGGCCAGTCTTTTATACCATACGGCACACAACACATGATTAGGTGGCGTCCCACCAGACTCTTTATCATTTCGAGAAATCGTCACACCATAACACTGCTTGTCCCAATTAGAAAAAAATATTTTGAAGAAGGAATGATTTGAAAGGGATTCAACAATCACCTTATAAAGCTGATCATGAAAGCAGTTCATACTTTACTTGAGATTTATAAGATTGATATCCTTGGTCGTCATCGACATTACATCTATTTACAGCCTCAACGCTTGTCCAACCAACAGGTCCCATGCCGAGTCGTATATAAACTTTTAAAAAGTTCTCAGAAATGCTTTCTTGAATCGATCATTAAAATAATTTCCCCATTTATTAGGTCTTGTATCTTTAGCGTCACGCTTCCACGTTCGATATTTCTATAATTCGACCCGATTTGCATGTTTTACGAGATTTACAATCACAACTTCAAATTCCGCTTATATTGATAATCATTTAACTTGTCACCTCTTTTGCTAATAACGTTCTCCCTTTAGAAGGTATAGAAATTTCCATAATCTTCTTTGCTCTTACGCGGCTTCTCGTGAATCGACATATTTTTTGAACTCTAATCGTCTCCGAAGTTGGATGAACAGCTTCTCTGTATATTAGCTCTGTCGCTAAGTTTATCAAACAGGGTTTGCACTCTTCTATTAGGAACAAACAAATCTTCTTCGCAATAACGGGTCCATTTGGCCTTCTAAATAAACCATACCAATTTCTAGAACAAGTATTCGTCTGGATAAACTGAATCTTATAACAAATAAGGAACTCAAATAGTAATTAAACAATCAAGTTATTAAAACTTATTTTGTTAAGAAAATCATACACCTGGTCGTGATTACTATATGAGTTGGTTATCGTTTTTTTCAACCATTACCAAGTATCAAATTAGGAACACAATATGATAAAAACTCATTCATTTCTATATGTCTTCTATCCCTCGTTGGGTCCATTTTACCTTTATTGGTCGATTATAATTCCAGTTACCGTTGTATATTATCTTATTCATAGCTTCTCCTCAAATCTTTCATACTAGTAATACTTCCATCATTACTTCTTACGATCACTAAGTATAACAAATTTATCCCGAACCGTCAGATCTACTTTATAACACAAGGTCGATTTATATCACATTACTTCTATACGTATCATGTTTGGTTATTACATCATCGTCTAATTTCAAGAAAACTCTCGATTTCCAATCCTCATAAATTTCTTTAGAGCTTCATCTAGCTCATTCCACAAGATAATCGAATGTGGCATATTTATTAGTAGTCCCGTATAACCTGGTAGCAGCCATTTTCCAGCACACACGAATCTTCTCTATAGGTTCTTTCTCATAATTTTTAATACCTCGTGTACTCGCCATATATTGCAACTCTCGAATCCATCCTCATAAGTGCTATTACTTCGTAAGACAGGTTTTAAACTGATATTATAGAATAGAATGTAGAGTAGACAGAAAAGATACACCCACAGTTGAGTATCCTGTAGAACCAGAATCAATATGTGGGGGGTTCTCGAATAGATAGTCTCGCATCAAGGGATGAGCTAATAATATGAAAAGGTGCAACCATCGCAACATGATGTGTCATGGAAAATACCGGTGAATGAGCAAGGCGTGAATCAAATGATGGTCTTTCGAATGAAGGTTCCGAATGATCAGACGATCCAGGGATAAAAGAATCTTCCATTGCCGCCATCTGAAAATCGCGTTGCTAGATAAGGATGTCGAATTTCATCACGAATCCCACTAAAACCTACTATTTGATCGCACTCAACCTCTCGATGTTCTATCTTTCTATTTCCTATTCCTAATCCTAACCCTCTATCCATTCCCGACAATCTAGGCTTGTTTCAGTGACTTATAACATGTATCTCTGATACCAACCTGTGACGCCGTCCAAACCCGGGTCAGAAGTTTGGGGCTCACAATACACACACAATATATAAACATGTATGTAAAGTATTATATGCATTGACCCTTCTTTACACAACCACGGATCGCAACATGTTAAAGTATGAAAACAAGCCACAACCTTAACTTTTATTATATCATATCAAATCCCAACTAGTTCAACTTACAACTGATAATGATATCAAACTTACAATCTTACTTATCCCATTTACAATATAAATCTTATGATAGCTCGACCAACTTAACCGGAAACCCTAGCTCGCACACTGGACAGGGAATCCTCATTACCAGCACTTTCCTTTTCAACTGTTGAAAACATAAAAAGTATTGCAAGAGTGAGCTAACTAGCTCAGCAAGTCATAATAGCAACAATTGAGGTTAAACAATAATCAATTGAAGTAATTCAGAAGAATCAAGTTTCCGAATAAGCAATGATTAGAATTGGATATTCACTTTTCATTTTTTTTTAAAAACCAAGGTTAGGCTGCTGATCAGTCACACACTAACCGAGCAAGGCTCCCAGCTTTGTTCTATATACTGGATCCAAGGCACACATTGGCCTATTATGGCCACGAATCTGGTCCGACCTCGAATCTGGTCCACATTCATAAAACCGTCCAATTCTAAAACAATTCAATATGATAACCAATGTAAATCAATAAGCTGAATCATAAACAACATTTATCTTGAAGCATAGGGTGACTCATAACACCATGAAGGCATGACAGGGAATTCAAAAAGATTGGCTTTCAATCAAGCAAAAAATCAGATAGTAGAATACCAAGGGTTCAAGGGTTCCAAGAATTGGTCTTCTGTTAAACAAGGAATAAGGGTTGGTATGTTAAGAAATTCAATATCAGAATTAGTATATGGTAGATATGTATTTGTGGAGTAGTATCGTATGTGTATGGCTCGTATCTGGGAATTCAAAAATCAATGGTTTATGAAGAATAAAGCTTATGGCTCAAGATCAATAAGAATCAGGGTTCAAGGATATATAGTTTTAAGTGCTTGCAATATAAAACAGGAGTTATTTTGAATAATAGCGACATATTATGAAGCAGTTTGAAAATATTTGCAATATATCTTGAAGAAGGTTCAGAAGTACTTGCCTTATCACCGAAGATTTTCACTTTACTTGTACTCATCTAATAGTTTTACTCATCAACCATTTTCCTTCTCTTTCTATGCATTTCTTCTATTTATCAATCATTTCTCTTCTCTTTCGACGTTTCGATTCTATTTATGGATTACTGGTTTCCTTTTCTATGCCTTGCTGACTCTGCTAGGAATCACAAGTATCTATCAATTATGCATACTCCTATAATTCTAATCGTCACATAGACGTCATAAACTTTTATCTACCCTTCGTTTCACCCAAATCCGATTTACGGATTGAAAGTTATGATTAAAACAGTCAACCACAGCCACATAGGCATATAACACATTAATCAGTGAGCACGTAGCACATAACACGTAAGGTATTCGATCAGAATAATTTTTTTTAAAGAAGATTCGGCGTTAAAAAGGATTTTCCAGATATTTATTACAAATTTTTGAACATTTTTCGGAATTAAAATTGCACTCTGAATCATTTTATAATTAAATAATAAGGTTTGAACACCCGAATCTGACTTTAAAATAATTTTATAATAATTATCGAGCCTTGAAAATAATTTAGAATAATATTTTAAATCTCGAAACTATTTTTTAAAATTTTTAAATCAATTTTAAATAATTAAATCCAATTACATAATTAATTAAAATCAATTAATAAATAAGTAAAATAATTAATCAAATTAATATTTAAATTAATTGACTAGTTAATTAATTAATTATTAACTAAAATTAATTAAATAAATAATTTTGATTTATTTTTGAATTAAAAACAATTTTTGGAATTAAAATAACCATTTTTGGATTTTAAAAACAATTTTATGAAAATAATAAAAAAGAAAATACACTATTTGTAATTATATAAACAACAATCTGATTTTTGGAATTTTTATATATAGAATCTGAATTTTATGAATTTTTAAAACCAGAATATCACGTTTGCAAACCAGGGAAAACTTCGGGGTACCAAAGTGTATTTTTCCCGTCGTTTTCCCCGATTTGAGCTCCGGTCGCCGGCCGCCATTAACGGCGGCCACCAAGCTTTCCGGCGAACCACGACACTGCCCAGAACGAGCCCAAATTATCAGCGTTTATGCTGCTGGATGCCAGGAATACGATCGTAAGATCAAACTTGATAAACAACGAATCTTTTGGCCGGAAAACCAGCCGACAGTTTACGCCGCCGCCGCTTAACTTTTTCTGGCGACCAGAAATCGAAGGCTGACACATGAACTGTTTACATAAATCGATTGTACAAGAAACGATCTACATACTGGTGCCTTCCATTTCAGTCCAGATTCAATGAAATTAAAAGCCCCAAATTCGATTTAGAACATTCAAAGTATTAAAACCCTAATTTCATAATCCGAAAATCAAACTCAAATTTAACCATGTTATTGAACTCAGTTTTTGACATACAATATACCAAATTGACCAGAAAATTATTATCTACATGATTATGCCATCAAATCACATAAACAACATCAAGAACAAAATTTCATAATTTAATCTTTAATTAATTCAAAATAAAATAATTAAATAATAAAAATACCTTGATTCTTGCATAAAAACGGATGATTGAATCGGAAAGTATTTTTCGAGAGCTTCGTTTTGATATATTACACGCCTGAATCGGAGTTCGATAACGCCTTCGTTCGTGTGTTTGATTCTCAAGAACGCGATATTAATTCGACATTTTCTCTGTATTTTACGGGGTTTTACTTACTAATTGTGATTATACGAATAAAATGAAATGATAAAAGGGCTATATATATTTTTGGAATATTGGTTCATTTTGGATCATTTTGGATCGTTAAATTAGTTACTTAGCCGCTAAGTAACTGCAAAAACGATCCGATTTGATACCCGTATTGGATAACTATCCAAACCGGGCTTCTTATAAAACACTATATATGAGAATAACGTAATAATATCCCGTCTTTCGAGAATACGGGGTTTGTTGATTCACCGAAATGATTATCGTATCGAAAATCTTCCGTCGGGCCGCGCACGGGTTAAACCGTAATCTGGATCGAAAAAGTCAAAACACGGGAAATGTCCGGAATTACCAGATTCGGTTAGGAAGGAGTTTTCGGAAAAGTTTCGAGTTGTAAAAACGTAAAAACGATTGAAGTCGGACGATTCCCGGATATATAAAATAATTTTGTAATTATTCAGAAAATAATTAATAAATTCAGAAATCAATATAAAATCATTTAACAGCCCAAAAATTACCAGAAAAATACCGTAATTATCTATATTTTATTATGGTCATAATAAAATTAACAAACTTATACTGTATCACATACAAGCATTCACATATTCACACCAATCATCAGATAATTCACCAAAATCACATAATAATCATATAAAAATTACTTATTAATAAAAATAATTACACGTGATATCCCGGATGTTACAATCATGATCATTTAAAAATTAACAAAACCCTAAAGTTAATATTAAGTTGATCAGATGCCTTCCAATGATTCCAATGCGTTAACCCCTAGGTCGACCAGGAGTGGGTTCTCCAAAGCGAAGTACTCCTATCTATCGTGGGAGATGTGTTGCAGTATATTGATACTTTTTGACTATTGGGTTTGACTTAACTAAGTTACCACAATAAGATTGTGAACTTAGGGGCATAGAGTTTGGCGAGTTTTATTAGATAAATATGAACAAATGTTGTTCCACCAAGCTATCCAAGAGTTATATATTTGATATAATTGACAAATGTTTTCTACCTAAGTAATCATATTTTAGGAGAAAAGCCAAAGCTGATCTAACGCATGGTGAAATATGGATCTTAGCTCACTAGAAAGGATATAGAAGATATTTTTTCCGAATTAATAGTTAGGGCTATTTATTTGATAAAAATAGTGGGAGATATATATTGTGTATATATATATGAATAATCACTTGAACATAATTTAATGATCATCTGTAGACTAAGTCATTTTATGCACTTTAATATTGTAGATATTAAATGATAAATAACACAAATAACTTCTATATGTAATAGTCCTTGAGAAGGACAAGCTGACTTGAAATAATTTCCTCGATTGACATGAGAACTTGAGGATTGTCCTCGGGTTCAAGGATGTCACTCAAACCTGTAATATCCGGGATATATCGTGTGATTATTTTTGCTATTAAATAATTATTATGTGTGATCAGTATCTATTCTGTGAGTTAATTGTTAAATGTTATTTGTACTTGGATATTCAAAAATAATATTAATTGAGTATTTTAATTTTTATATGTCCAAAATAAAACATAGATAATTGTCATATCTTCCTAATTATTTTTATGTTGATTTATGGATTTATAAGGATCATACGAAAGTTATAAAATCTTTTTCCGAGTATTTAAAATCTATTTTATAAAAACGGGAACCAACCGACGTCAACCGTTGTTACGTTTTTGGAACCCGAAACTCTTCCGAGAACTCCTTCCTAACCTAATTGTAATATTCCGAGCATATTCCATGTTTCGACTTTTTCGATCTGGCGTACGGTTTGTCCTGCACGGGTCCCAGCGCAACATTTTCGATACAATATTCGTTTCGGTAAATCACTAAAACCCGTATTTTCGATAAACGAGAGCTTTTTATTAAACTATCACAATTATCACTTCGTAATACGTGTAACCAGGCGCTGAGACCAAGACCGCAGTACAAATTGTACTGATTTGGATAATTATCCCGAAAACCGATACCGTTTGGATCAGTTTTTACAAATAAACGTACCGTTTTATATCCGGAATGATCCAACGGGATACTAATATTCCGTAAATATAAATAGCCTTTTTCCGTATTTTATTTCGTATCAAAATCATTTGCAGATAGTTAATTCTATATTTTTCAGAGAAAAATCCTAATTACATAAAATGTTCTAAGAATCAAACAGCAAAACGAAGGCGTTACCGATCTCTATTTTCAAAGCTTGAGTAACCAAAACGAAAGATTTGAAGTGTTCTTGTTACGACCGGCATTTTATGTAATATTATTTGTGGATTGGGTATAATATTAAACTCAAATGAAAATATATTCAATGATTATACGCTAGTGTGAGTGAAAATTTCTGCATTATAAATTTGCTTTGTATAGTATATGATTTTTCAAAGCAAGAGTTTATTTAATTTCTTTATTTTTAATTTATAAGGAATATTCTAAGCTTTGGAAAAATTTTCTTTTAAAAGGTATTTTGTTCACAAATTTTGAGAATGATTTTATAAAGTCTCTAAAAATCCAAGTTATTTTATAGTATAAATTTTATAATTTTTGAACTTGTATTTTATTTTATAAAAATAAATCTTTATAAATTTTATTTGTTATAATTAGCAAATTACATGGCTACCCTTGCATGCAAATACTCTTCCAATTCAACTAAGGGGCAACGAAGACATTTCCAACCCCACACACTTTCATTCTACTAACCAAATTACCACTTTACCCTTGCATGCAAATCTACCTAACTATATTGGAAGGTTACTCTTGTAAAATCTCAAATCCACTCACTTTTGGCCAAATAAAAACCAAACTAACATAATTATTACTCCACATTCACCCCACCATTTTCACACTCCTCATTTCCTCCCCCTCCTCTCGGCTCTCCCCTCTCCTCTCGGCTTTTTGGCCGAAGCCATACCCCCCTCCCTTTTCTTCATTCTTCATTCAAGCTCCCACTTTGCAATCAATTAAATGTTACTTCCTATATCTTGATCATACATAATTCAAAGAGTGATGAGTGAAAAGTTTAAGTTTAAAGGTTGCATGTAAAGGTTTTAGTGAAACTCAAAATACAATCTTGATTCTTGTGAGTTTAGGGTTGTTTTTTAGAGGACTACAAGGAATGGAGAAGTGCCAAATCTTGAGAGGGAAACTCTTGATTATTAAATGGCCATTCCCATCCATTTCATTCGGCCATGACCATATGGGAGCCGAATGAATGGTCCTTAAGACTATTCTTGTTGCTTAAATCAATTTTTGCATGTTTATGTGATAATGACTTGAATTTTGTGGTGAAAATTTGATAAAACTCTTTGCATGCTAAGTGATCATCTAGGTATATCTTATGCTAGGCTTGCATGTCAATTGTATGATAGAACATATGTAGAAAATGTGTTGTTTTGGTTTGAAAAACCCGAAGGCATGCATGCATATGGATTTCTCTTAGAATGTTGTAAGATTTTGATCATTTGGAAAGATTTTGTTAGTGAGCCTTAATTTCAGTAGGAATAATGTATTAATATTGATTTATGCTTCTTGTTGCATGGTAATAATTTGTGGTTATCTTTTATAAAAATATATATATCTTGTTGTTTCAAAAGCATGAAGATTTGTGATTTGTGAAGTGTAGTCTCTTTTGTTTTGCCATAATTGTACCTTAGGTAAGGATGATCTCACCAAGGTTATTTTGAGAATAAGGGAGTTAGTTCAGTAGAATACCATGTATAAGTCTTGGTTTAAGTATTGAGTTGTTGTTAGTTGAGTTGTCAAGTCAAAACCTTGGAAAATGAGAGTTATAGTTTCTGCAGAAAAATCAGTATAGCACCCTGAGGTTTAGAGTGAGTTTTGACCATGTCATTGGTGTGCACTTTGAGGCCCAAGCTACCAGAAGTTAGTATTAGGAGTATATAAAAGGTTTTAGGAGTTGATTGGAGGTTTGCATGTCATTTGGTTAGGTGCACAAATAGAATAACAAAATCTGTCCAGCAGGGGACAGTTTTGTTACAACTTAGAAATAAGGAGATTTGACCATGTCATGGGTAGGCCCTCATTAGGACCAATTGGGCCTTAGTTAGAGGGAGTGTCAGAGAAGTTTTTCCAAATATAGTTCATAGGATATGAGTTAGAACCATGTGTCATAAGTTAATTCAAGTCAGGGCATTTTCTGCCCAGAAAAATAGTGGAACCTTGGACTTTTAGCTTAGGCCCAAGAAGGCCCAAGCCAGGCCCTTGAGCCACATCAAGTTTGTGAGATGCCCTTAGGTCAGGAGAGTCTTGTGTAAAAGTTTTGAAGGAAAACTTGTAGTTTAAGTGTGTCTAATGTACTCAAGAAACCATAGTTGTCATTCTGAAATTTGCACCAGTGAACACTTTCACTTATCACATAGTTTTAGAACACTTAGAAGTGAGTATTAGGTCGACCACCATAGTTGTAAGATAGTATAAGGTCAGTAGAGAAAAAGGCACAAGTGAGGGTCAATAGGTTTTGGATAATTTAGGAAAGGCACATCGAGTTAGGAAGCCAAAATTTGAAGATCTTGTCTAGTTTAGCGACCAAGTGACTTAAGTTGTGAGTCGAGATCATCCAAGCCTAGTGTTGTATTATGGTGTTATTTGATATTAATATATGATATGTGATTATGTGGCTACCTGTGTATATTTGAAATATAAAGGTGGATATAAATTAAGTGCATATAGGCCTAAGTGCCATCCGTGTTTAATTTCGGGTTGTAAATAGGTTGAGATGGTAAGAATATATTATAAGGAGGATTATTATTATTTATGTAGGATCTCGAGACGAGGGAAAACTTGCCATAAAAGTCGAGTGAAGCTCCAGTTGCTCCTACCAGTCAGACCAGACCAGCCTATCTCAAGGCAAGTGATTCAACTTGACCTTCATATTTACTATAAACAGTTCATATTTATCGATGCAATTATCCTGAGTCATTTTGATATGTTTAAATCAAGTGTATCTCTCGCTTATCTTTGATTTACATAGAGATGCCATGAACCCTCAAGTATGTATTGCAAGTAGTTCAAAAGTCTTTTCATGATAGTTAAATGCCATGATAAAATAAAGAGTTGTTATATTACTTGATTGATCCTCTTGATTAACATGATGATGATTCCTAAGTATTTATATATCATCCTGATACTTGAACCCCTATAGAACATTACCTTGAACTTTGATAGTCAAAAACTTACCAAC
The DNA here is from genome assembly GCF_009905375.1 of Apium graveolens. Classification (NCBI taxonomy): domain Eukaryota; kingdom Viridiplantae; phylum Streptophyta; class Magnoliopsida; order Apiales; family Apiaceae; genus Apium; species Apium graveolens. The sequence continues at coordinate 238,658,867 of NC_133653.1, forward strand.
ATGATTCCTCATTGATTGATACCCTCTTTCCTATCCTAAAGCTTGACAATTCTGATATATACATTCATCCTGAGCTAGAGATCATTACCTTAACACCCATAGTATTCGTGAAGCTTATCTTCTTAATGATCCAACACCTGTACCTTGACGAGAAACCATTGCTTTAAGCCTAGTTTGGCATTACCCCTTCATATTATCCATTAGTCTCACCATATTTTCCTGTCCAAGTTCTGACATATAAAAACCTTTTGGTTACCCTAATAGAGTAAAGTTTTGTGAATCATGGCCCTGAGATTTAGTACCATATTTCCCGTGTTTCGAGTTGATCTATATTCCCTTAATAAAAATGTTTATTGTTAAAAGAGATTTTGTTACAATTCGGCATCAGCTTTTGAAATAAATAAAATATGGGTTTTCAGTCCCAAAGGGGGATAAATGTTTTCTTGAATAGTGGATCTGGACTGAGACGCGAGTCCTTTCCACACTTATATTAGGCTTAAAAGTTGCCTAGGGATTCCCGTTAATGTTTTAGAACCCAGCGAGGTTCAGGATTACTTCGCGGCTGATCACCGGCTGTAATCCGTAGCGTCATAAAATGATTTTGATTAAGACATGATTTTTAAAATTGTTTTGATACAAGCAAAATGATGCCATCTCATATAGTTTTATCTCTCGTTATCATTAGTTATGTCTTTCCATTTGCATTCTTAAAAGTATATCTCGATTTATGTTTTGTGTTGTGTTGTTAGAACTTGTTGAGCATTTGGCTCACTTCTTGCTTTACCCTGATATTACAGCTAGCAGCTATGGTTAGATTCAAGCAGACTGCCCGTAAGACCTGTGATGATGATGCTTATGTTCGAGCTCAGGTAGAATAAGTAATAATAGTTGTGTGAGGACTCGGTATTTGTAATCAGATGTAATAGTTGGTAGTGTTGGGCTGTTCCAAACCCTAAACTGTAAGATCTTGGATTTGGTTGTGTATTCTTCATTAAAATGATGTAATAGCTATATTTATTTTGCTGTTAAAGTTGGGGGTGTGTCAGGTTTTGGTATCAGAGCTACGGTTTAGAGTCCCTGGACAGCCCAAATAGGTTATAGGATTTGTGTGTAGGTTATAGATATTATGCGAGAGAGTAGGTTAAGTAAATTATTATTAATACTCCTCTTATTGGTTGTCAGCAAAGGGCGCATTCCTCGTCATCCTCTGGGTCGGACGACACTATTGCTTTCACAGTGTATGCTGAGTTGAGGCGCCAGTTCGACATGCTTCAGGGCAAGTACGACCGACTGATAGACCGACTGAAGAACGTGTATCCGGATAGCCGAAACTACGAAGGGAAGCCCAAGGAGCAGATGACTGCGAGACTTGAGACCTTGGTTCAGTACGTCAACACTAAGCTTGAGGAGATGCCAGCGCACCGGGATCGTACCAGCCAGTATGTCATTCAGATGGTGGCAGATGAGCTCCAGAGCATTGTGAAGACGCTTCGAGAGGAAAAGACTACCAAGCCCCATTCAGATGGAGTGGAGCCTTAGTTCTTTCCATTTACCTTTCATGTTGTTGTACTATCAGACTCTATGGAATCCCCAGTTGTTTCCGTTTTTCCTTTAAATAAGCCTGTTATTCCTAGAATCAGACTATGTCCCAATCCTATGTACTGTGACCTTTAAAATTTCAATAATTATGTGTTATTGTTCCATTTGCTCTCAACTGTTATTTTATGTTTTTATCATCATATCTGCTTAATTTGGAAACTTGACCCCATATGTAAATGAGAATGCCATACGATACCCTCGAATCATCTTATCATTCATATCTGTTTTGACACAACTCTTATTTCAGGATCATGCCTCCCAAAAAGAAGAACCCAACAATCACCTCCACCACAGACCCAAATATTCTTCGACTACTGGAAACCTTGCAACAGCAAACCAATGTTATAGCTCAACAACAACTAACTCTTCAACAACGAATTGAAAACCAAGATAACCGTGAGCCACACCAACCACCTGAACCACCAGTACCACCTAGAAAAATTGTCACCTTCAAGGCTTTTCAGAATGTGAATCCACCTGCATTTCATGATACCACTGATCCAGTGATAGCTAACACATGGATCAAGGAGATGGAAAGGGCTTTTGAGGTGGTACAGTTAGGAGACGATCAGAAGATGCCATATGCTACTTACTTCTTGAAGGGAGAAGTCATCTATTGGTGGGAATTAGTAAAGGCTATGGAAGTCACTCAGCAGGTTTCTTGGGAGAGATTTAAGAAGTTATTTCTGGACAAGTATTACCCTAAGTACATGCAGAATCAGATGGAGCTAAAATTTCTTGAGTTGAAGCAAGGGAACATGACTGTATTGGAATATAAGAAGAAGTTCACTGAGTTGTCAAGGTTTGTGATAAAGTATACCAGCACTGAGGAGGAAAAAGAAAAGAAATTTCAGCAAGGATTGGAGCCTTGGATCAGAGATAGGGTGGCTATGTTTGAGCTTGAAACTTATGCGGGAGTAGTACAGAAAGCTGCTCTGATTGAGAATAATGGGATGCAGTCAAGGAAAGAGAGGGATAACAAGAAGAGGAAGGTTCCATTTTATGGAGAAAAGTCTGAAGCTGGAAGTTCGCAAGATCGGAATATAAAGAGGATTGGTTTTCAGAAGGGCGGAAATTTTCAAAAGAAGGGAAATTTGGGCAAAAGGCAAGAATCAAAAGGGAACAACCAGGCAAGCCAAGGGCAAGTTGGAGAAAACAAGTTCCAGAGACCGGAAGCAAGCACTGTGGAAGAAGGCACCCCGGAGTATGCAACAAGCTGAGCATGACCTATTATAGGTGCAATCAGAAGGGATATTTGGTGAATGAGTGCAAGATGCCGAAGCCAGGAGTACGTGCTACAAGTGTGGGAAGACTGGACACATGGCTAGGGAGTGTAAGGCAACCGGACCAGTCAAAGCTCTGATGAACGTGGCAAGTACCAGTGCAAGCGTGCCAACTGAGGTATTGGCATTACCTCCACTACCTGCACCAATTCCGCAAGCAACAACAAGGACATTTGATTTAAAGATGAAGGATGTTGTTCAGAATTCTGAGATGATAGCAGGTACACTTTTACTCAATAATGTCAAAGCTAAAGTATTGATTGATTCGGGAGCAACAAGATCTTTCATATCAGAATCTTTTGTTGATAAGCTCCAATGTGATAAAATGGTTATGAGTGAGGTAGTAAATGTGGTAATTGCGAACCAAGAGAAGATTCCTGTGAATCAATTTTGTCCAAAGTGTGAGATTGATATTTCGGGGTATAACTTCTCAGCCGACTTGATACTCTTCAAGTTGGGAGAGTTTGATATAATTTTAGGAATGGATTGGTAAGGAGAGAACAGCGCTTAGATAAATTGTAAGACCAAGAGAGTGTATTTAAAGACGAAGAGTGGAGAGAAGGTAGTATTTAAGGGGCAGAGGCAAGAGCAACTATTTCTTACAGTTGTTCAGGCTAAGAAGTTACTTAGAAAAGGTTGTGAGTCATTCCTAGCATATGTAGTGGATTCAGAGAGAGGCAGCCTCAGAATGGAAGATATTCTTGTAGTTAACGAGTTCCCCGATGTGTTTCCCGACGAACTACCAGGCTTACCACCAGATCGACAAATTGAATTCGAGATCAACCTTGCTCCAGGCACGGAACCAGTTTCAAAGGCCCCATATAGGATGGCACCAGCAGAAATGAAAGAGTTGGCAAGCCAGCTACAAGAATTATTGGATAAAGGAGTGATACAACCAAGTACGTCACCATGGGGAGCACCTATTCTGTTTGTAAGGAAGAAAGATGGGAGTATGCGTCTATGCATAGATTACCGGGAGTTGAATAAGGTGACGATCAAGAACCGCTACCCGCTACCAAGGATAGATGACCTTTTTGATCAGTTGAAGGGAGCAAAATGCTTTTCGAAGATTGATTTGAGATCGGGATACCATCAATTAAAGATCAAAGAAGAAGATATTCCTAAGACCGCATTCAGGACCAGATATGGGCATTATAAATTCCTAGTAATGCCGTTTGGATTGACCAACGCTCCGGCCGCATTTATGGATCTGATGAATCGGGTATTTAAGAAGTATTTGGACAAATTTGTCGTGGTATTCATTGATGACATCCTTATTTATTATAAGTCGGAAGAAGAACATAAGCAGCACCTCTGGATAGCATTGGAGATACTCCGACAAGAGAAGTTGTATGCCAAGTTTACCAAATGTGAGTTTTTGTTAAAGGAAGTTCAATTTTTGGGGCATGTTATTGGAAATGAGGGAGTTAAAGTGGATCCGGCAAAGATTGAGGCAGTTATGAGTTGGGAGAGGCCAAAGACTCCTACGGAAGTGCGAAGTTTTCTAGGATTGGCCGGATACTATAGAAGATTCGTCAAGGATTTCTCGAAGATCGCCACGCCATTGACCAAGTTAACCAGAAAGAATCAAAAGTTTGAATGGAGTGCAGAATGTAAAGATAGCTTTCAAGAGTTAAAGCAGAAGTTGGTAACAGCTCCGGTGTTGGTACTTCTAGATGATCATGGGAATTTTGTAATATTCAGCGACACTTCACATAAGGGTTTGGGTTGTGTGTTGATGCAATACAGTAAAGTGATCGCATATGCATCAAGACAGTTGAAGCCGCATGAGTTAAAGTACCCGACGCATGACTTGGAACTAGCCGCCATAGTGTTCGCACTCAAGATCTGGAGACATTACCTCTATGGAGAGAAGTGTGAAATCTACACGGATCACAAGAGTTTAAAGTACATTTTTACTCAAAAAGAGCTCAATATGAGGCAGAATAGATGGCTGGAATTGATCAAGGACTATGACTGTTCGATAAATTACCATCCTGGAAAGGCGAATGTAGTGGCCGATGCTCTGAGTAGGAAGGAGAGATTGAATATAATGATAACATCAAAAGAGTTATCTGAAGAAGTCGAAAGATTGGAATTGGAACTTTGTGCTTATGGAAAAGTCGAGGAAGTTTGTCGTGCAATGACCTTTCAGCCAACACTAATGGAAAAGATAAAGAAGTGTCAAGAGGAAGTAATGGAAAAAGAGAAGAATCAGTTATCTGGAGAGGAGATTAATACTCAAAGGAATGAGCAAGGGATACTAAGGTTTTCATCCAGAATATGGATTCCCCATGTACCTGAATTAAAGAATGAGATCCTCCATGAAGCCCACAATTCGAAATTTTCAATCCACCCGGGAAGCACCAAGATGTATCGAGACTTAAAGAAGAACTTTTGGTGGCCAAATATGAAGCGAGACGTGGCAGAATGGGTTGCGAAGTGCTATACTTGTCAGAAAGTAAAGGCAGAACATCAATGACCAAGCGGATTAATTCAGCCCCTGAAGGTTCCAGAATGGAAATGGGAAAATATCGCTATGGACTTTATAGTGGGACTACCGCGAACGAAATCCGGGCATGACGCAATATGGGTTATAATTGATCGTCTTACGAAGTCAGCGCATTTCCTTCCAATAAATGAGAAGTCGTCACTGACAAGTTGGTTCATCTGTATGTGCGCGAAATCGTACTAAGGCATGGAGTATCTGTATCAATAGTTTCAGACAGAGATCCCCGATTTAACTCGAGATTCTGGAAGCAATTTCAGGAATGACTTGGCACAAAGTTGAATATGAGCACGGCGTACCACCCGCAGACTGATGGCCAGAGTGAAAGGACAATTCAAACGATTGAAGACATGTTGCGCAGTTGTGCAATCGATTTTGCAGGAAGTTGGGACGACCATTTGCCGTTGATTGAATTCTCTTACAACAACAGCTATCATTCCAGTATCGGCATGCCACCATACGAAGCTTTGTATGGGCGAAAATGTAGATCACCAACAAGTTGGGATGAAGTGGGAGAAGGAAGAATTCTCGGCTCGGAATTGGTACAACAGTTGCGTGACTCGGTCAAGTTAATTCAGAAAAGGTTGCTTGCTGCTCAAGATAGACAGAGGAAGTATGCGGATCCAGCGCGTAAGGACGTTCAATTCCAAATTGGCGAAGCTGTGTTGCTGAATGTGTCACCTAGAAAAGGGTTGATGAGATTTGGCAAGAAAGGGAAGTTAGCACCTAGATACATAGGTCCTTTTGAGATTTTGAGTCAAGTGGGAAAGGTGGCCTATGAGTTGGCCTTACCACCTCAGTATCAGCATGTGCATAATGTATTACATGTGTCGTTACTTAAGAAGTACAATCCTGACGCTAGCCATGTGATAGAATATGAACCTGTAGAAATTCAGGCAGACCTGTCATTTGTGGAGCAACCGGTTAAAATACTCGACTGGCAAGTAAAGAGTCTTAGAAATAAGTCAGTAAAATTAGTAAAAGTACTTTGGAGGAACCCTAAGGTCGAAGAGTCGACTTGGGAGTTAGAGTCTGATATGCGTTCCCGGCATCTTCATCTTTTCTCTTAGATTCTGGGGACAGAATCCCTTAAGGGGGAGAGGATGTTACGACCGGCATTTTATGTAATATTATTTGTGGATTGGGTATAATATTAAAGTCAAATGAAAATATATTCAATGATTGTACGCTAGTGTGAGTGAAAATTTCTGCATTATAAATTTGCTTTGTGTAGTATATGATTTTTCAAAGCAAGAGTTTATTTAATTTCTTTATTTTTGATTTATAAGGAATATTCTACGCTTTAGAAAAATTTCTTTTAAAATGTATTTTGTTCACAAATTTGAGAATGATTTTATAAAGTCTCTAAAATCCAAGTTATTTTATGGTATAAATTTTATAATTTTTGAACTTGTATTTTATTTTATAAAAATAAATCTTTATAAATTTTATTTGTTATAATTAGCAAATTACATGGCTACCCTTGCATGCAAATACTCTTCCAATTCAACTAAGGGGCAAGGAAGACATTTCCAACCCCACTCACTTTCATTCTACTAACCAAATTACCACTTTACCCTTGCATGCAAATCTACCTAACTATATTGGAAGGTTATTCTTGTAAAATCTCAAATCCACTCACTTTTGGCCAAATAAAAACCAAACTAACATGATTATTACTCCATATTCACCCCACCATTTCCACACTCCTCCTTTCCTCCCCCTCCTCTCGGCTCTCCCCTCTCCTCTCAGCTTTTTGGCCGAAGCCATACCCCCCTCCCTTTTCTTCATTCTTCATTCAAGCTCCCACTTTGCAATCAAGTAAATGTTACTTCCTATATCTTGATCATACATAATTCAAAGAGTGATGAGTGAAAAGTTTAAGTTTAAAGGTTGCATGTAAAGGTTTTAGTGAAACTCAAAATACAACATTGATTCTTGTGAGTTTAGGGTTATTTTTTAGAGGACTACAAGGAATGGAGAAGTGCCAAATCTTGAGAGGGAAACTCTTGATTATTAAATGGCCATTCTCATCCATTTTATTCAGCCATGACCATATGGGAGCCGAATGAATGGTCCTTAAGACTATTCTTGTTGCTTAAATCAATTTTTGCATGTTTGTATGATAATGACTTGAATTTTGTGGTTAAAATTTGATAAAACTCTTTGCATGCTAAGTGATCATCTAGGTATATCTTATGTTAGGCTTGCATGTCAATTGTATGATAGAACATATGTAGAAAATGTGTTGTTTTGGTTTGAAAAACCCGAAGGCATGCATGCATGTGGATTTCTCTTAGAATATTGTAAGATTTTGATCATTTGGAAAGATTTTGTTAGTGAGCCTTAATTTCAGTAGGAATAATGTGTTAATATTGATTTATTCTTCTTGTTGCATGGTAATAATTCGTGGTTATCTTTTATAAAAATATATATATCTTGTTGTTTCAAAAGCATGAAGATTTGTGATTTGTGAAGCGTAGTCTCTTTTATTTTGCCATAATTGTACCTTAGGTAAGGATGATCTCACCAAGGTTATTTTGAGAATAATGGAGTTAGTTCAGTAGAATACCATGTATAAGTCTTGGTTTAAGTATTGAGTTGTTGTTAGTTGAGTTGTCAAGTCAAAACCTTGGAAAATGAGAGTTATAGTTTCTGCAGAAAAATCAGTATAGCACCCTGAGGTTTAGAGTGAGTTTTGACCATGTCATTGGTGTGCACTTTGAGGCCCAAGCTACCAGAAGTTAGTATTGGGAGTATATAAAAGGTTTTAGGAGTTGATTGGAGGTTTGCATGTCATTTGGTTAGGTGCACAAATAGAATAACAAAATATGTCCAGCAGGGGACAGTTTTGTTGCAACTTAGAAATAGGGAGATTTGACCATGTCATGGGTAGGCCCTCATTAGGCCCAATTGGGCCTTAGTTAGAGGGAGTGTCATAGAAGTTTTTCCAAACATAGTTCATAGGATATGAGTTAGAACCATGTGTCATAAGTTAATTCAAGTCAGGGCATTTTCTGCCCAGAAAAACAGGGGAACCTTGGACTTTTAGCTTAGGCCCAAGAAGGCCCAAGCCAGGAACTTGAGCCACATCAACTTTGTGAGATTCCCTTAGGTCAGGAGAGTCTTGTGTAAAAGTTTTGAAGGAAAAATTGTAGTTTACGAGTGTCTAATGTACTCAAGAAACCATAGTTGTCATTCTGAAATTTGCACCAGTGAGCACTTTCACTTATCACATAGTTTTAGAACACTTAGAAGTGAGTATTAGGTCGACCACCATAGTTTTAAGATAGTATAAGGTCAGTAGAGAAAAAGGCACAAGTGAGGGTCAATAGGTTTTGGATAATCTAGGAAAGGCACATCGAGTTAGGAAGCCAAAATTTGAAGATCTTATCTAGTTTAGCGACCAAGTGACTTAAGTTGTGAGTCGAGATCATCCAAGCCTAGTGTTGCATTATGGTGTTATTTGATATTAATATATGATATGTGATTATGTGGCTACGTGTGTACATTTGAAATATAAAGGTGGATATAAATTAAGTGCATATAGGCCTAAGTGCCATCCGTGTTTAATTTCGGGTTGTAAATAGGTTGAGATGGTAAGAATATATTATAATGAGGAATATTATTATTTATGTAGGATCTCGAGACGAGGGAAAACTTGCCATAAAAATCGAGTGAAGCTCCAGTTGCTCCTACCAGTCAGACCAGACCAGCCTATCTCAAGGCAAGTGATTCAACTTGACCTTCATATTTACTATAAACAGTTCATATTTATCGATGCAATTATCCTGAGTCATTTTGATATGTTTAAATCAAGCATATCTCTCGCTTATCTTTGAATTACATAGAGATTCCATGAACCCTCAAGTATGTATTGCAAGTAGTTCAAAAGTCTTTTCATGATAGTTAAATGCCATGATAAAATAAAGAGTTGTTATATTACTTGATTGATCCTCTTGATTAACATGATGATGATTCCTAAGTATTGATATCTCATCCTGATACTTGAACCCCTATAGAACCTTACCTTGAACTTTGATAGTCAGAAACTTACCAACATGATTCCTCATTGATTGATACCCACTTTCCTATCCTAAAGCTTGACAATTCTGATATATACATTCATCCTGAGCTAGAGATCATTACCTTAACACCCATACTATTCGTGAAGCTTATCTTCTCAATGATCCAACACCTGTACCTTGACGAGAAACCATTGCTTTAAGCCTAGTTTGGCATTACCCCTTCATATTATCCATTAATCTCACCATATTTTCCTGTCCAAGTTCTGACATATGAAAACCTTTTGGTTACCCTAATAGAGTAAAGTTTTGTGAATCATGGCCCTGAGATTTAGTACCATATTTCCCGTGTTTCGAGTTGATCTATATTTCCTTAATAAAAATGTTTACTGTTAAAAGAGATTTTGTTACAATTCGGCATCAGCTTTTGAAATAAATAAAATATGGGTTTTCAGTCCCAAAGAGGGATAAATGTTTTCTTGAATAGTGGATCTGGACTGAGACGCGAGTCCTTTCCACACTTATATTAGGCTTAAAAGTTGCCTAGGGATTCCCGTTAATGTATTAGAACCCAGCGAGGTTCGGGATTACTTCGCGGCTGATCACCGGCTGTAATCCGTAGCGTCATAAAATGATTTTGATTAAGACATGATTTTTAAAATTGTTTTGATACAAGCAAAATGATGCCATCTCACATAGTTTTATCTCTCATTATCATTAGTTTTGTCTTTCCATTTGCATTCTTAAAAGTATATCTCGATTTATGTTTTGTGTTGTGTTGTTAGCACTTGTTGAGCATTTGGCTCACTTCTTGCTTTACCCTGATATTACAGCTAGCAGCTATGGTTAGATTCAAGCAGACTGCCCGTAAGACCTGTGATGCTGATGCTTATGTTCGAGCTCAGGTAGAATAAGTAATAATAGTTGTGTGAGGACTCGGTATTTGTAATCAGATGTAATAGTTGGTAGTGTTGGGCTTTTCCAAACCCTAAACAGTAAGATCTTGGATTTGGTTGTGTATTCTTTATTAAAATGATGTAATAGCTATATTTATTTTGCTGTTAAAGTTGGGGGTGTGTCAGTTCTATCAGATTCTGAGCTTTGTTTCACTGCAGAATCAAAGATGAGGCAAGGCATAGAAAAGGGAAACAGGTAGTTGAGGAATAAGACGATTATGATTGGAAGTGAGTGCAGTGTAGTAAGCTAATACCAGGCAAGTGTTCTGAACTTTCTCGAGATATTGTAGTACTTGATAGTCTTGTTGATATTGCAAGTGCTTTGAAGCACTGTACCCTAAACCTTGATTCCATTTATTGATCTTGAGCCGTAACCTGATTCTTTCTATACCATTGATTGTTGTATACCCAAACACGAACCTCAAGTATACGATCCTACTCCACAAATACATACGAACTAAATATTAAACACTGAACCAGATTGCTTACACAATTAAATCTTTGTATTTTTTGCTTTGAAAGACCAAATCCTTGAAACCATGAAACATTAATTCCTTTGTTATCCAATTCTTTCATTACCAGCATCCAAGCTTTGAAATTACCTTATTGATCCTTACAAGGATTGAAACTCTTTCATTGTTAAACACTCATTGTTGTTAATGATTCTGGTTATTGATTATTATTGCTTATTCTGTTATTATGTTAGAATTGGATTGTTTTTATAAAATTGTGGACCAGATTCGTGGCCAGACCATATAATGGTCAAGTTAGGCCAATGTGTGCCTTGGATCCAGTAGTTAGAGCAGTGCTGTGTGCTTTGCTCGGGGTTAGTGCGTGACTGATCAGCAGCCTAACCTTGGTTTTTAACCTGAAAATATAATATCCAGTTCTAACTTATAATCCATTGTTCACTTGATATCATAAACATGTTCACTTGATGATCATTATTCTCAGTTTTGTCATTGTGACTTGTTGAGCGAGTTAGCTCATTTGTGCGATATTGTTTCTGTTCTTTTCTAGTTAAGAAGGAACCAGTTGGTACCACGGATCCCCAGTCCAGCGCGAGAGCTAGGGGTTCAGGTTGATCGAGCTAAGCTAGTAGGTTTCTTTTGGGATAGTTTAAGTTTGTAAAAGTTGTAATAAAGTTTAATACTAAGTTTGAGTTTGAATGATTGGGATTTGTACGGTTTGTAATATATTAGTGTGTTTGGCTTGTGTGCATACTTTAACCTGTTGCGGTCCGTGGTGGTTGGTAAGTAGGGTCACTGCATATATTATTATTATCTTTATTATTGTTATAAGCAGGTTATAAATAAGGTGTGTGTGTGGACCCCAAACTTCTGACCCGGGTTTGGAGGGCGCCACAGGTTTGGTATCAGAGCCACGGGTTATAAGTCACTGACACAAGCCTAGGTTGACGGGAATGGGTAGAGGGTTAGGATTAGAAGTAAGGAATAGAATGATAGAAAGTCGAGAGGTTGAGTGTTACGGTATAGCCAGTAGTAGTATAATTCGCGTCGTGGTTCGAGATTCTTATATTGCGATATAATTTCAGATAGCAGCGATGGCCGACTCTTTTATTCCCGTATCAGCTGATCACTCAGAGCCTTCAGTTGGAGTGCCGTCTTCGGATCCACGTCCTGTTGTTCCACCAGTGTTGGCTATACTACCTCCACCTGTGTTGCAGCCCGTACCACTGCAGGCTATTCCACCTCCAGGCATGAGGCCACTTGTCAGAGGACCCTCACCTGCTGATTCAGGCTTTACTAGTCATTCAGTCACAAGAGTACCTTTCCAGTTCTCTTCCTATCCTGTCCCATATCATCAGTTTGAGGCATGCTTTATGGAGCAGCGATTCCTACAGGGTCAGATCCAGGAGTTATTGCATATCATGCGCACCAGAGAGATGGGGAGTGGTGAGAGGTGACTTAGGGAGAGGCTCCAGGAGTTTCGTAGAGCAGCTGCTGTGAGGATTGCTAAGGCTACACATGAGGACATCACCCCTAATTTCCTAGTGGAGTGGGCTAAGTGGGTTCTATAGGAGCTTGAGGAGATAGGAGGTCCAGATTTTCCATGAGTCAGAGATTCAGAGATGGAGATTCTGAGCAGTGTTGTTATGGTTATGTAGTATGTACAGTAGTGTGTAATGTGTATCAGTAGACTTTTAAGTTTATTTATAGACTAGCTATGCTGACTAGTGAGTAGGTTGTTGTACCCTTTTTGTTTTACTTTCGAAGCGTCTTTACGCTTGTACTACCTAAAACCTTTGATCTATATATATCAGCACCTTTTTCCTTCCCATTATTGTTATTTACTTTATTGCACCAGTTATACCCTGTGATACCATGTACCCTATTTTCCATAACTGTTTATATTCTGTAAAGAAGCATGCAATTTACTTAGTTATAACTGTTTTCAAAAAGAGATATTTCTGTTTTGCAAAACTATTCTTTTATGCAAAAGATTGATTCAAAAGCTAAATAAGTTGATTGATTCTTTACAGAAAATGCCTCCCAGAAGAAATACCCGCACCAACACCCAGAATGAAGAAACCAACAATAACAACAACCAAGATGATACAAACCCGAATGTGAACCCAGGACCCATGGACCCAGCCATAGCCCAGATTCTTCAAATCTTGGCCCAACATATAGTTCACCTGGCACAACAACAACAAAGACAGACCAATCCCCAGGTAACTTTTAAAACTTTTCAGGCAGTAAACCCACCAGAATTCAAGGGTTCTTTAGAGCCAATTGAAGCAAATGTTTGGCTAAAGGAAATAGAGAAGGCATTTGCCCTAGTGAAAGTAAAGGAAGAACAGCAGGTTGAGTTTGCAAGTTACTATTTGAAGAATGAGGCCACCTATTGGTGGGAGATGGTGAAGACATTGGAAGGTACAGATGTTATTACTTGGGAAAGGTTTAAGGAATTGTTTTTAGAAAAGTATTTTCCTCAGTTTGTTCAGGATCAAATGGAGCTGAAGTTTTTAGAATTAAAGCAAGGGAACATGTCGGTAACAGATTATGAGGGTAAATTTGAGGAATTGTCAAGGTATGTACCGTCGTATGTGGATACTGATAGGAAGAAGGCTAAAAGATTCCAGCAAGGTTTGAAACCCTGGATCAGAGGGAAGGTAGCCATTTTTGAATTGGATACCTATGCAGGAGTAGTACAAAAGGCTATGATCGCAGAGACAGAGAGTGAGATGTTCCAGAAAGAGAAAGAAAGCAAGAAAAGGAAAGTTGAGGGAAGTGAGGGTTAGTCACAACCAGGGAAGTTTCCAAATTTTAAGAAGGGCAAGTTTCAGCCAGGGAGAAATTTTAATTTCAGGAAACAGAATGCAGGAGACGGAGGCCAGAGCAACCGTCCAATTAATACAAATCAGCCAAATCAGTTGAGACTAACTTTTCCAGATTGTCAAGTATGTGGAAAGAAGCATGGAGGAGTTTGTAATAAGTTGAATGTGGTATGTTTCAAATGCAACCAGAAAGGGCACTATTCGAGGGAGTGCCGAAATCAGCCAGCAAGAGAACCAGCAAGTAAGGATCAGCCTATCCGGAATCCAGCAGTAAAGGTTCTAGCCATTGGATTTACGTGCTTTAAATGTGGAAAGCCAGGACATATGGTCAGGGATTGCAAGACACCAGCCCCAGTCAGTAATGCATTGAGGATTATGGGATCTACCCCGACAGTGAATGAGACTCCAAGGGCTAGAGTTTTTGACATGTCGGTGAAGGATGCGATCCAGGATACGGATGTCGTGGCAGGTACTCTTAATGTGAATTCTTTATGTGCCAAAGTGTTAATAGATTCGGGAGCAACTCGATCGTTTGTTTCACAAGATTTTGTTAGTAAGTTAAATTGTCCAGTTGAATGTTTAAATGAAATAATGACTGTGGAATTAGCAAATCAAGAACGTGTAACTGTGAATCAAGTTTGTGGGAATTGTGAGGTTGAGATTTCTGGTAGTAAGTTTTGTGTAGATTTGATACCATTTAAGTTAGGAGAATTTGACGTTATATTAGGGATGGATTGGTTATCTAAGCACGATACCCAGATAGATTGTCTAAATAAGAAGGTAATGGTGAAGACGCCTGACGAAAGGATAATAACGTTTAAGGGCGAGAAGCAAGTAAAGAAGTTTTTAACAATGATTCATGCTAAGAAGTTATTACGGCAAGGATGCGAGCATTTTATAGCATACGTCATTGACAGAAGTCAAGAGCCAGCAAAATTTGAAGATATTCTAGTGGTAAATGAATTTCCCGACGTATTTCCCGACGAGTTACCAGGATTTCCTCCAGATAGAGAAATAGAATTTGCGATCGACTTAGCACCTGGAACAGAACCAGTATCCAAGGCCCCGTATAGAATGGCGCCCGTCGAGATGAAAGAGCTAGCGAAGCAATTGCAGGAGTTGTTAGAGAAAGGAGTAATCAGACCCAGTGTATCTCTGTGGGGAGCCCCGGTATTATTTGTCAAGAAGAAAGATGGAAGCATGAGACTGTGTATCGACTACAGGGAGCTCAACAAGCTTACGATCAAGAACAAGTATCCGTTACCCAGAATTGACGATCTGTTCGACCAGTTGAAGGGATCCAAGTATTTCTCCAAAATTGATTTAAGATCAGGATATCATCAACTAAAGATCAAGCCAGAAGATATACCAAAGACAGCTTTCAGAACAAGGTATGGACATTACGAGTTTTTAGTGATGTCTTTTGGGTTGACCAATGCCCCGGCAGCGTTTATGGACCTGATGAACAGAATTTTTAAGGAGTATTTGGATAAGTTTGTTATTGTGTTTATCGACGATATTTTAATTTATTCAAAAACGGAAGAGCATCATGCAGAACATTTGAGGACAACTTTGGAGATTTTAAGGAAAAAGAAGTTATATGCTAAATTCTCGAAGTGTGAGTTTTGGCTACAGGAAGTTCAGTTCTTAGGACATATAGTCAGTAACGAAGGGATCAAAGCGGACCCGGCAAAGATCGAGGCAATTACGAATTGGGAGAGACCGAAAACACCCACCGAGGTAAGAAGTTTCTTAGGATTGGCGGGATATTATCGTCGATTTGTTCAAAATTTCTCGAGGATTGCCACACCATTAACAAAGCTTACATGAAAGAATGAGAAGTTTATATGGAACGACAAATACGAGGAAATTTTTCAGGAGTTGAAGCGACGATTAATCACGGCACCTATTTTGTCACTTCCAGATGATCAAGGGAATTTCGTAATTTATAGCGATGCTTCTCACAAAGGATTAGGATGTGTTCTAATGCAGCACGAAAAGGTGATTGCGTATGCGTCAAGGCAATTGAAACCACACGAACAGAAGTATCCTACTCATGATTTGGAGCTAGCAGCTATAGTTTTCGCTTTGAAGATTTGGAGACATTATTTGTATGGAGAAAAGTGCGAGATTTTCACGGATCACAAAAGCTTAAAGTATATATTCACACAGAAGGAACTTAATATGAGACAAAGGAGATGGTTAGAGTTGATCTGTAATAACCCCAATTTTTGGAATTTTTGAAGCACGGATGAATAGTAACTTTTGCTGATGCTGATTAAGGAAAATTATCAGACCACGATATATAAGAGTACTGTTATGGAAATTCTAAGATCGTATTAGTATTCCATAAAGTAAATAAGTGTATGTAAAAATCGTCAGAATCCAAATCCGCACGCTTTGATTTTTCCCGAAAATCCACCAGATACCGAAAGAATTGAGTATAAGGTAACATGATAAAAAGGATTTAAATTCAAGGATTTTTAGAGAGGATCATAAAAGGAATATAAAATATTGAGAAAGGTTTAGGGGAACCTAAGTAATAAGATCCCAGGTATGATCCCTCAAATGATAAACGAACAAAAAAAGATAAGCGAACCGTATAACAGATCAGCGGTCATTAGCCAAGTAATTAAGGGATTAATCAAAAAGGTAGTGGATGATGATGTCATCACATGACACAAGCTTGCTTGCATAAGCATGACAAAGGAGTTTTGTTTGTTGGGTGATTTTGGGCCATACAAAATTAACCATGGTAAAAAGGTTAAAACAAATTTCAAGACAAAAAGAAGAATCAACCAAGCAAATAACATAAATCAAAAAGAGAAGAGTTGACTTTGCAAGAAGAAGCTCTCGGCAAAAATAAACACAGAAACTTCAAACTGTGATATCTCCTTCAATACTCACTCAAATGTTGTGTTCTATAGCTCGTTGGAAAGTTATTGAGATGGCCTACAACTCTTGTTCACAAGTCTCGTCCAAATAAGTATGGTAAGACCCTCATTTTTACAGTTCTTTAAATCGGACTTTTAGAAACTTCAAAGCCTAACTTTGTGTTCTTGATTTCTTTGGAAAGATCAAGCTTGTAGGAGGCTTCCTAAGGCTTCCTAGCAACTTAACACCTCCCAAGGAAGGTATAAACATCAAACCCTAGCCTTTACTTTATTTGTTAGTAAGTTTAATTGTTGGTTTTGTGAAATGAGAAGCATAGATTGTGATTATTAGTAGTTTGGTTTGATTTGGAAGTGTTTTGGTAATTAAAGCTTGATTATAGTTCATAGGTCTTGATTGTGGTTGTTTGAGTTGAAAATCTTGGAGGTTATGGACTGATGTGATATGGTTTAGGTGAAGTTTTGTTGTATTGATGGTTATGAGTTGGTTGGTGGTTGATTGGAGTAGTTTAAACTTTGGTAATCGCGTAAACATAGCCGTCGTAATACCCGATTTACCTTAGACTGTTTTTGTTATTAAATTCAGGACCCGTGAATTCACTGTAAGATTCCTACCATTGTCATGTTTATATAGTTCATATTACGAGCTTCGTTTTGATATGTGGTTCGTTTGAATCCGATGTACGGTTTAGGAGAAACGACCGTTTTAAGTAACGGCGTTTCGCGAACGAACCATTACCCCTCGCCTTACTTTGAAACCTTGGTTAAGGACTTTAAATGACTAATTGGGATATGAAACAATTATGTTAAGTGGATTAGGCAGTTGGTAAGGTACTCGCGAAAGAATCGCCTTAAAACTCTTAATGGTTAATTTATTAAAAATGGTGGAGCCGAGGGTACTCCAATGACTTAGGTGATTCGTTAAGCGTAGGAGTGACCATAAGCGAACGTTAGGGTTCAATTGGTTAAAGTCTAGTTTCTTAAGCGACCGGGGTTTAATTCCAACTTATGTTATTTTTCATAGGTTATCGGACCCACTCTAAGCTTAAGTCTATCCGGGAGCACTCAGGCAAGTTTTCTACCCGTTATACTGTTGTGGTGATGTATATATGTATATGCATTATCTTGTAATAGATGCATGATTGTTATTAACAAATCTTGCGATATATTGGAGCATGTTGATATGGTTTATATGCATGCCTGTTTCATAATATTGATATCTAACTGTTGATTCAAATGCTTATAAGTTGCATAATACCTATGCTAGAGATAAGCAGTAATTGCGTATACCCTTAGTATAGGGGACCCAAAGGCGAACATTTTATAAAGCGGGAGTCGATGTTCCCGAGTATAATATATATATATATATATTATTTATATATATATTGATATAGTTTTCAAAACTATTAATCGAATAAGGTTTATTTAATAACTTTATTTTATTTAATGAATATTATTTTGAATATTCATTCGAGGACTTATGACTCCGCTTACTTTATTTAATGAATATTATTTTGAATATTCATTCGAGGACTTATGACTCCGCTTACTTTATTTAATGGATATTATTTTGAATATTCATTCGAGGGCTTATGACTCCGCTCCTTTTATTAAATATTATTCTTTATTTTATTAAAGAATAATGTTTCGATAATCAAACTTATTTTCGATTATTCAAATAAAGATCGTACTTTCATATAAGTATATCTTTGGTTATTTATTATTCATTTCAAGTATGAGGCTTAAAACTTCTACTTCAATTATTTTTATAAAGATTATCCTTTATGGGAATATTATTTAATAATAATATTCAAATATTTTCTAATATATCGGGACTGATTTATTTCATTAAATCAGCATTACTCCAAACATTCTTAAAAATGTTTTCGAGTCTTCGAAATGATTTTAAAAGTTAGAGCGGATCCCAAAACTCATTTTTATATTTAAGATATTTCTTTCAAAGGGAATTTAAATACTCGCTCAAAACCTGAGGGATCCGGCTCTGTGGTGTATTTTATATTCGCAACGAGGTTGCTGTTTTGATAAATGAATTGATTACTTACCCAACGTTCGGGAAGTAAGTCCATCTATTAAGTCGGCATAAGCAACATGGGCTCAGTGGGCGTCCATGAAAGTGTAAGTGGATCAGTGGGAGTCCATCAAATGCGTAAGTGGCTGAGTGGCAGTCCAGCATATGGTCCTATTGCGGCCAGGGTGATGACCAGTGGGGAATTCGTCCATCTACTAGTAGAAAAGGTTACTTATTGGTATCTTTGCCTGATCAGCAAGATATCAGGTTTATGCCAAGGTTTTCTCCTTTCCAAATTTATTGGATATTACAACTCTGTATGTAATTTTCATAACAGAGGTTTTCAAGGAGTGTATGAAATGTATATATATATAAGTGTATATATATATATCAGGACTTAATGAAGTACCTCGTAACTTTATTATTTATAATGATATTCAAAGATTGAATCTATTCAAATCTTGTCTTGTAGTCTCATCAGTGTGATGAACTTTTGAAACTGGTTATAACTTGAACGGTGGTAGTTCAAGTAGTATTTGGAAAAGATATAAGTATATTGGAGTATCTTGTAACTTCAACTTTTAAACTTATATATGGTTAATGATTATCTTATGCATGACAAAGATTTTCACAAAAACGTTGTGACAAGGTTAGATATATGAGATCACCTTGCAACGATATTTTTATACAGTTATAAACTGGAACTCTGTGTATATTAGGCATGGAAGAGGACTTCCAAGATTTTGAAAAGTATATAAGTATATATACTGAATATTTTGCGACTTCGTCGCATTAAGATATCAAACTTGGTTCATTTCTTCTTGACCAAGACTTTCATGAGTACTATGAGAATGCTCATATATTGTTAATTATTATACATATTATTTCGGTGGGCTTGTTGCTCACCCTTGCTTTCTTCTTTATCACACAACAACAGATAAAAAAGATGAACAGTACCAAGCTCCCGATTCGCAAGCGGTTAGGAAACGTTCCGCAGTTTCCTGTAGGCGTTGATGCCGTTATAGCCGAGGTAGGATCTACCAATAGGCTAGGCTTTCAACTTTTGATGTACCAGACTTGTGTATATTTATGAATTGTAATAATGGCAAGGAAATGTAAATTTATTCAGAAACCCTTTTAAGGTGTAATGGCATATAATTATGGAATAAAGTGACTTGTATTATTTTTTTGGTATTCATCTCTGAGACTATAACTTGTGGTATGTGTGTATATTGTGGGGTCATAGTATATAGTAGCTGGTTGTTTATTAAGATTAAGTGTTATTAAGGGAAATAGAACTCGTGATAACCCGGATCCCCGACCCCGGATTTGGGGGTGTTACAGAAATGGTATCAGAGCTAAGCGTTATAAACCTCATAGATGATGTGACGTTAAGATAATAAGTTCACTAAGATAATAAGAACTTTTTCCAAGTTCATAGTCGGGCTACCTAACGTAGTACTGACAGTTAAAACCCTTATGGGAACCCTTATAAATATCGTGATAGAAGCGTAGTTCGTTATCGTATATGGTAGCGGGACTCCGAACCCTGAGGTTGAGGAGCAACAACGCGATGATGTTTTATTACTGATTGGGGATCGGATTATGGATCCAATGGAACGCCCTAATGAGGGACCGTATGATATTCATATTGAGGATGTAGCGGTTGAGGATGTTGTCCCAGAGGGATTGTTGTTGAGAAGAATCTCGTGGAGGATCCTAACAAGACTGAAGAGATGATCGCTGAGGAATTGATAACCATGGTTAGGGAAACTACCAGAGGTAGGATTGGCCGGTCACTACCGGAGGTTTGTTCAAGTTTGTAAAGATAGTAGCCCCTTTAACGCGGCTTACTCGTAAGACGGAGAAGTTTGAATGGACAGAGAAATGCGAGAAAAGCTTTTAAGAACTAAAGCAAAGGTTGGTGACGGCTCCTGTGTTGGCATTGCCGGATGGAAAAAGGAGATTTTGTGAATTGTAATGACGCTTCGCATAAAGAATTAGGGTGCTTCTTATACAGCACAGCAAGGTAATCGCGTACGCGTCAAGACAATTAAAGGAATATAAAATTCGATATCCCCACCCATGAGCTTGGGCTCGTGGCAATAGTTTTGCCCTAAAGATTTGAGGCACTACTTGTATGGAAAGAAGTGCGAGATTCACAAACCATAGGAGCTCTAGTATATTTTTACGTAGAAAGAGCTCAACATACGCCAGAGGAGGCGGTTAGAGCTAATCAAGAATTATGATTGGGAGATTCTTTATCATTCGGGGAAAGCCAATGTGGTGGCACCCTTAGTAAAAAGGAGAGACTCAAGATGATAATTTCTTTTGGAGAGTTTATAAGAGATTTTGAGAAAATGGAAATAGAAGTGAAGGTAACCGGAGCCGGTACCGAAAAGCTGTTTGAGATTGCAATACAGTTCAAATTATCGGAAAAGAACATATTGTGCCAGAAAAAGTGATGAATGAAGGCAGAGAGCCAACAATTAGATAAAAGATTAATACCGAGAAAGCTGATAAGGGAATAATGAGGTATTCCTACAGAATTTGGGTTCCAAATGTTCAAGAGCTTAAAGATGAGATCTTAGATGAAAGCTAGTTTGAGGAATAAGATTTAGAGCAAACCCTGAACGTGATAGTCAGGGAGGTTGACATCAAGATAGAAGAACCCATAACATAATGAAATGGAAAACAAGGATTTTAACGTATAAGATAACCCTGATTGTGGGAGAAGGATGAAACATTTCATACTGAGAAAACAGAAGTTGAGCAAGATAGGGAGAACCGGGATGGTACTCCTATGGGGCACTTCATGGACCTGCCTAAACAAAAATTATACTTTTATTCCCAAACACCACCTTGAGGAAACAATGCAGTGGGAAATTCTTTCAGGACCTTTAAGTCACTAAGCTCTCAGAGTTCCAAGGAACAAGCTGACCTAGCCGAGGCAAGAGCCTGGACAAAGGAAATAGAGAAATGATTTTATATTCTAAATGATTGATGAAGCGCAAAAGACTGTTTTTGTCACTTACCCTCCTAAGAGAGAGACCACCCACTGATGAAAGACCAAGAAAGGCACGGAGCCAGAGGTTAGAATAAATTGATTAAAGTTCAATCAATTGTTTTCGGGAAAGTAATTCCCAAGGTTATGGAGATAGTGTAAAAGCTTTAGAGCCAGAATAAAGGCGGACGAGTATGATGAATTATGAAGCTAAGTTGTAAAAGTTGTCAAGATTCGTTCTGATGACAAGAATCCCAGAACGATGTGATGTTTGAAGTCAATGATTAGTGGGTTCATGAAATAATGATAAGAGAAAGGAAAATAAAAAGAAACTGGAGTGGAAAGGAATATAAAGGCAATAGAGTTTGAGGAACGATAAGGGAGTTGGGTATGAGGAAACCCTAAAGACTCGTAGTAATAGAAATAGAAAAGTATATGATCGTCAGGATCAGGATGATTTACCATGAGTTAAAGTTGATGGTTGAAGGCATAAGAGATATATATGTTATACCCCTTCAAGTTGGAAGGATTCGGGGAAACCTTGAGATAGTTCGAAGGATAAATAATGAGACGCGGATAGACTGAGGAGACAAGAAAGTAAGAAATTAAGAAAATTGGATGAAGGAAGTGACCTTCAAGAAAGTGAAGTGTAAGACCGGGGTCATGATACCCAGAAAGGGAGACGCCGGGTATGAAAGATATCCCAACATTGAGATGACTGTTGAGATAAACAACAAAAAGAAAATAAGGATTTATTAAGAAGAAGTTCACGTTGAACACGACCAATATCTTCTAGAACATCCCTGTTATCATTACTAAATCAGGCAAGAAAAGCGGATAACCGTTGTTATCTTTTGGAGGCCATATTGGTTGACCTCATTTTGAATAAGGATATTATTATGAAATTTGGTATAGACTATCGAGATGGGAATGATTAAATAAGATAATCTATCAAGGATATATGACTTAATTTATCTATGGAAGGATGCATGTACTTTTTCTAAAGGTGGAATTAAGGATAGAACATCGGTAACTTAAAATGAATCCTAGGGGAATGCATAAAGGTTGGCATTTTACCATTAATAGGGATAGTATGAGTTTAACAGTATGAATTGGAAAGGATTAAGGTAACAACAACCTTTAAGGATCATTGGAGAAATTTTTCAGAAGTATATAGACAATGATTCTGGTATTAGTAAATGGTATTTTGATATGCCCTGTATCTAGGGAATACAGGAGAAACGATTCAAGAATAACCTAAGAGGTTTTACAAGGAATAAAAAAGTAATATTCAAAGTTCTTAAGAATAGAAATTTTGATAAAGGAGATATGACATAATTATAATGATGCCAGGTGGGCACGTGTTGAACCATAAGAAAGTATAGATCGACCCAATAAAGGTCGAGATTGGTGAAAACATGTAGGACCCAAGATAAGAGACGCCCTAAGTATGATCGAGAGTCAGTTGTGACAATGTTAACCTCTAAAAGACCAAGGCAATAACTTGTGGAAAAATGGTGATATATTTTTTCACCAAAGCGTAAGGAAGAGCATTTTCACGCAAGTAGTGATTGGAAATGAGGTAGAAAAATTTAGTTGAAGATCATTTAAAAGACATTGATTGTAAGGAAATTTTACTATCAGGAAAGGCCAAAGAGGTGGCCGACACTTTAAGTGTAAGAGGACAATTATAGGCGCTCGTGCCAAAGGAATACAGCGATGATGGTTAAAGCCGTGAAGGTTGTATTATGGTATGAATGATTGACATTCCTTCTGATGATTGTGCGATACTCAACCATAATAATAGTTTGGTAAAGATTTAATTTATGCAACCGCCGTAACAGGGCTATCTATCTTAGAAGGTCATATCTTGAGATAAGCCAGGGCCATATTATGAAAGAACTAAATGAACCCTTGAGTTTCCAGTCTCTTATTGAGGACATATGATTAGGAATGGTATTAACCTGCTATCGTTGCTTTGATTGAAACTCTTCTGCAATTTTATCTGCTTCATGTCTTGAAAGTACGTCAGGATCTGGAGTGTTCTTCATGAATTATGAATGGTGATTATGTTAACTCCTTAGAAGAATTTGATACGACATGTATGGACTCCGTATGGTTAGCTATTAAGATCCAAGGAAAACGAATGACTACAGTGGGTCAGTGATGGACCACAGTAATGCAGCAATGATTCTGCGAGTAATGAGTCGATTACAACCGTAAGAGTTGTATTAGAATGGATGTTGAGATTAAGTACCACTAATCGGGTCGTGGTGATGTATAAGTTATCATTGATAGACTAATCAAGTCGATTATCTACCTATTGAATATTTATTCCTTCTTAGGAATAGAGAGTCGTATTATTACGAAGAAGGTTGCGGTGCAAGCATAGAATTCTTATAACACCCTCCAAATCCGGGGTATAGATTTGGGGCATTATTAACAACAATTACCAACTATACCTGCACAAGCGGAATATAAATATAATAATTACCCCGAACTATCACTACTCAGGATCTTTTAAGGGTTGAGTTTGAAAACAAGAATCATGCACTACACTTTATTACAAACCCAACTAAATAAAACCTGTCTCAAGAACTCCCTTTGTTACAAAACTTTATTCTATTTACAGTTTCACTACACAATCTTTTATTCAAACTACACAAAACTTTTATTCAACCCAACATTACTACTTATCCTGCTACACCTGATCTGGCACTTCAAAACTCTCTTCGGAAATAGGAAGGAACACTCTTGGTATAAGAGGGTCCCGCTGCTTGACTCGCTTCTTGACTATGCGGGTCCTGATGGGTTTCATTCTCTACCTTAACTGTAAAACAATAGGAGTAACAATAAAAAGGGATGAGCCAAAATTGCTCAACAGGCCTGCAAAAATATATATATATATATATAGTATAGAGAATGAGAAATGAGAGAAACAATAAGCTGCTGGTTGTAACAACCATCTGTATCTGTATATGATAATAATTTGCCAACACTGGCGAGTGCCAAATGAACAAGAATGGAACAAGAACCAACATATGCACTATAACCTGCTGATCAGTCAGAATATAGTGCGGATCTATACCCAACTGCATAGACCCAACCAACATTAGGAGTACTCAGGCAACTATGGCCTATTAAATAATGGTCTGGGTAAAACCCAGCCCGTAAAGTAACCATCAAGTCCAAGGCTTAGCATCCGGAATAATCGGAATGCTATTGATATACCCCAATACCAGGATATACCAGACTATAGGTAACAAGGGTAAAGGAATTGAAATATGAACAGGGAATTCAATAAATTGGGTAAATCAAGAATTGAAATGAAATGGAACAAGTGATAATAAATGGGTAACAGTGTATATGAACAATGATTATCAAAGATAACTGATATGAGAAAAGAATTATAATTCACTATTCTGAATTTAGAATAGGGGGAAAACTTGCCTTGCGCGTACTTAACCTGGTTTAACTCACTGCCTTCTGACCCTAGCTTGCTCTGCCTTGCTAACACTGAACAAATCATGGAAAGATAGGTGTTTAGATAATTTACTACATACGTGTATCTTGAATTGATATCACGCAACCTTATCAGTCTACCCATGCGTTTCTATCTGACTCGCATATATATATACATACATTTATACAGCACATCTATTCACATAATCACATAAAGCACGTAGCACGTAAAGCACATAATTAATTTCTAGATTTATAATTATTTTTAGAATCAATTCTAGGCTTATACCTGTATTACTAGTCTTATCTGATTTTATTATAATTTTTCGGGATTTATTCAGCTCAATTATACCCCTACTAGGACCTACGAACTATCAATTATCACCAAACCACTTTCTTTCAGAAGAAATTATAACTTACAACTATTTTTATTGGATTCGTCTCATTTTTCTGAGTCCAGGGGTCTTCGTTTCGCTCGAATCAGACTAACGGTTGAATTATTATGAATTAAACAAGATTTAATTAATTAATAATTAATAATTAATTATAATTAAATAATCCTTAATTATATTTTTAGATAATTATTTAATATTTATTACATTTTAAAATAATTAATCCCTAATTATTAGGATTAATTACAATTTACTACACTTATTTACTAATTATTAACGCTTACTCGATCAGATCGATTATTTACAAATAATCAATCGATACAATTAACTGATACGTTATTTATCGAATCATTAATTATTACTCGAATCATAATCTAACTCAAGATCAATTACTCGTATAAATACGAGTTACTCACAATCCTTACATAATTATCGAGCTATTATATTATTACTATAACTATACGATTAATAGTTATTTAACTATCGGTATTTAATTATATGTTACGGATAATTATTACGATATTCTTCGAATAAACTATCGCTCGAATCATAATTTTAATTATCGAATCACTATTCGAATAAGTACAAGTTACTCATAATATTTAACTAATTATCGGATTATTAATCATATTATTTAATCCTTATTTATTAATTAATTACCTAATTATTAATTAATTACCTAATTATTAATTAATTAGATAACTAATAAATAATTAGATAAATAATTAAATAAATAAATAAATAAATTCGAATTTCTAAATTACTAAAATAATTCTGAAATTATTAATTATATTTTTTTCAGAATTATAGTTTGATTTTTATTTGATTTTTTTTTTATAATTTATAAAACTAATTTTCTGTTTTATAAACTAAAAGTAAATAATTTATTTTCAGAAACATAAACAGAGAATTGGGTTATGGGTTTTCAGGATCGAAACCGGGTCGAAACCGGGTTGGAAACCGGGTCGTCCTCGGTTATCGGGTCACGAAGAACAGCCGTCACCGTCCCAGAATCCGGCGACGGCGACGGGTTCCGGCGAGGCGAAAAACGAGCCTCCTGATCATCGTTTCTCCTCCTTTTTGACTCCGTTCGATTCCCCTGTGTTGCAGCAATCTCCCCACGACGTCAACACCCTCCTGTCACCACCCCATCGCCATCTCCGGCCAAAAGCCGAGCTCCTCCGATGAGTTCATCGGAAAACTACTCCCTACCCGGAATCACAACCAAACTTCGCAAAATTCATCTCAAATCAAATCTACAGACTTCTATAATCATTCCTAATAGTTAAAATCAATCAATAACATCTATAATTCAACGAAAACGAAATCAAAAATTTCAAAAACCAAGAACTCGTGCATCACCTTCCAGGGGTTATAAAATCAAAGTAAATACATGAAATCACTCCTAAGACTTCAATAAAACTAACTGAATCAACTAAACAATCAAACGATTCTTCAAAATCAAAAACCGAAATTCATGTCAAGAACATAAAAATCGATTTTAAGATTTAACAAACCTCAGTTGATGTTATTGATATCACTAGATTCGTCTCTTCACGGGGATGATTTTGGTTACTAGAGCAATTTCAGTGGTTCAGTGAATCTCCTACAATCACGATTTGATCTTCACCCTCCTTCAAGAACAAGAACTTCACCAACACTCTAATTTCTATTTTTTTCTGATTTTTTTTTATAATTAATTAACTAATAATTAACAATAATTCAGCTATTTATACTAGTAAAAATAATACCCCTAAATAAAAATTAAGGGGCTAATTACACTCCTAATAAAAATATTTGGCCCCAATTTTTATAATTTTTGGGTATTAATAATTAATTTTTAAATATCCAATAAATACAAAATAAATGCTAAAAATTCCCAAAAATTGTGAATATTACAAAAATGCAAAGAAAAATGATGTATGATAATTTCATGATCTTATAAAAATAAAAATGTGATTTTTGTGGGGTTTTTTTGGTACCCGAAGGGGTCCGGAAAAAGTCGTTTTTCACGAAAAAGGTCAATTGGTAAAACGTCTAGGGGTTCAGAATAGCGATACGGTATAGGGCATTTTTGGCAAAATAGGGCCAATGATTTTGTTTGAAATACGGGCTTTTAAAACATAGTTTTGAGCTGTACAGGTTTTGATATAATATATATATAACTGACGATAGAACGCTCAATAAATATTCAAAACACGTTTTGATCAAAACAACCAACACATAACACATAGCAGTTAGGGTTCAACGACTTAACACATTTAATCACATAATAATACACATAATTTATTATTATTATAATATAATACAAGCGTAATTCCTCGGTCGTTACATTCTCCCCCCCTTAACAAGATTCTGTCCTCAGAATCTAATTATGCAAATAATTTAGGATACTTTTCTAGTATTTCACTTTCAAGCTCCCAGGTTGATTCTTCAACCACTGGGTTTCTCCATAAAACTCTCACTAATGACACAAACTTATTTCTTAATACCCTCTCTTGCCTATCTAGAATTCTTATTGGCTGTTCTACATATGACAAATCTGCCTGAAGTTCTACTGGTTCATACTCTATTACATGCCTTGTATCAGGATTATACCTCTTAAGCATAGATACATGAAATACGTTGTGAATGTGCTGCATATGGGGTGGTAGAGCTAACTCGTACGCAACCTTCCCAATTTTCTTCAAAATCTCAAATGGTCCAACGTATCGTGGCTTCAATTTCCCTTTATTGCCAAATCTGGTCAATCCTTTCCATGGCGATATTTTGAGCAATACGTGTTCTCCTTCCTGATAGTCCATATCCTTCCTGGCTTGGTTTGCATATCTGCTTTGTCTGTTTTATGCGGCCTCGATTCGTTTTCGAATAAGATTAATCTTTTCTTTTGTCTGCTGAATTAATTCTGGACCCAAAATCTTGCGTTCTCCAACTTCATCCCAATGCACGGGTGATCTGCATTTCCTCCCATATAATGCTTCATACGGTGGCATTCCAATACTGGCGTGATAGCTATTATTATAAGAAAATTCCACTAGGGGTAATTGTTCATCCCAACTGCCTTCAAAATCGATCGCACAAACTCGTAGCATATCTTCAATCGTTTGAATTGTCCTTTCACTTTGGCCGTCAGTTTGCGGATGATAAGCTGTACTCATATTCAACTTCGTTCCTAGACATTCTTGGAATTGTCTCCAAAATCTTGAATTAAAACGAGGATCTCGATCTGATACAATTGATACTGGTACTCCATGACGCATCACAATTTCTTTGAGATATATGTGCACTAATTTGTCGAGCGAAAATCTTTCATTAATTGGTAGAAAATGTGCCGACTTCGTAAGTCTGTCAATGATTACCCATATCGCATCATGATTTGCCCTAGTCCTCGGTAGTCCTACCACAAAATCCATCGCTAGATGTTCCCATTTCCATTCTGGAATGTCTAATGGTTGCAATAACCCACTCGGACGTTGGTGTTCTGCTTTAACTCGCTGGCATGTGTAGCATTTACTCACCCATTCTGCTATCTCCTTCTTCATATTCGGCCACCAAAAGTTTTCCTTCAAATCGCGATACATTTTCGTGCTTCCTGGATGAATGGAATACTTCGAATTGTGCGCATCTCGCATAATTTCTTCTTTTAATTCTGCCACGTTAGGGATCCAGATTCTTGACGCAAAACGTAAAATTCCTTCATTATCTTTCTGAGTTGTAATCTCTTCTCCTGTTAAGTTGTCGTCTTGACTCATCACTTCTTCTTGACAACGGCGAATCTTTTCTAGCAACTCCGGTTGGAAAGTCATAGCGTAGATAGTTCCTGCAGATTCATTGGGAATATGAATCTCGATCTACAATTTGTCGAATTCCTTGGCCAATTCTTCGCACGAAGTTAACCGATTCAATCTTTCTTTTCTACTTAGCGCATCTGCTACAACATTTGCTTTTCCTGGATGATAACTGATGGTAACATCGTAATCTTTAATCAATTCCAGCCATCGACGTTGTCGCATGTTTAGTTCCTTTTGCGTGAAGATATACTTCAGACTTTTATGATCCGTGTAGATTTCACATTTTTCACCGTACAGATAATGTCTCCAAAGCTTCAATGCAAATACAATTGCTGCTAATTCCAGATCATGCGTAGGATATTTCTGCTCATGAGGTTTAAGTTGTCTCGACGCATATGCAATGACGTTACCATGTTGCATCAACACACATCCTAAACCACGATATGAAGCGTCACTGTAAATAACAAAATTTCCTTGCTCGTCTGGCAGTACTAATACTGCTGCCGTCACCAACCGATTCTTCAACTCTTGAAAACTTTCTTCACACTTACTATTCCATTCGAACTTTTCACTTTGTCGAGTTAACTTGGTCAGCGGTGTTGCTATTTTCGCAAAATCTTTAACAAATCTTCGATAATATCCTGCCAAACCTAAGAAACTTCGAACCTCTGTCGGCGTCTTTGGTCTTTCCCAATTCAACACGGCTTCAATCTTTGCTGGATCAACTTGAATGCCTTCTCTGCTGATGATGTGCCCTAAAAACTGCACTTCTTTCAACCAAAATTCGCATTTGGAAAATTTTGCATAAAGCTGCTCCTTCCGTAATATTTCCAATGTCGTTCTTAAATGCGCTGCATGCACTTCTTTCGTCTTTGAATAGATCAAGATGTCATCAATAAATATAATGATAAACTTATCCAAATACTTCTTGAATATTCGATTCATCAAATCCATAAACGCTGCAGGTGCATTCGTCAATCCAAAAGCCATCACAAGAAATTCATAGTGTCCGTACCTTGTTCTAAACGCTGTCTTTGGAATATCTTCGGCCTTGACCTTTAACTGATGATAGCCTGATCGTAGGTCGATTTTCGAAAACCATGCTGCTCCTTTTAGTTGATTAAATAAATCATCAATGCGAGGTAAAGGATATTTATTCTTGATAGTTAACTTGTTCAGCTCACGATAATCAATAAACAGTCGCATACTACCATCCTTCTTTTTCACGAACAATACTGGCGCACCCCATGGGGATACACTTGGCCTTATAATTCTTTTGTCAAGAAGTTCTTGCAACTGCTTTGCTAATTCCCTCATTTCAACAGGTGCCATTCGATATGGAGTTTTCGAAATTGGTTCAGTCCCTGGCGTCAAGTCAATAGTGAACTCGATTTCTCGATCTGGTGGAAGTCCTGGTAATTCGTCCGGAAAAACATCAAGAAATTCACAAACTACAGGAATATCTTCAATCTTCAAATTTCCCTTATCAACATCGCGTACATAGGCTAAATAAGCTTGACATCCTTGACGTAGCAATCTTCTCGTCTGCATTATTGATAGGAATTTCTGCTTTTGCTTCTCACCTTTAAATATTACCGTTTCATTTTCTTCAGTTTGCAATTTCACTCTCTTATTCGCACAGTCAATTTGAGCATTATTACTAGATAGCCAATCCATTCCTAAAATAATATCAAACTCCCCTAACCTAAAAGGTATCAAATCAACTGAAAAATGACATCTCCCTATCTTAATATCACAGCTCGGACATACTCGATCTACTGCAACCTGATCATTATTCGCTAATTTTATGACTAACACTTCATCCAACCACTGAACCTCACAATCTATCTTAGAGATAAAAGCTTCAGAAATAAAAGATCTAGTAGCTCCTGAATCAATCAATACCAAAGCATTTACGGAATTTACAGGAAGTGTACCTGCAACCACATTCGGACTCTGTACCGCTTCCTTCATTGACATGTTGAAAGTCCTTGCTCTGGGCTGATTTTGCTGTGGTAGTGGAGGTGGAGGTAATGCTAAAACTCTTGGAATACTAGCAGCCATTGCAATTCCTCTGCAGTCTTTGGCGATATGTCCTTTTCTCCCACATTGGAAACAAGTAACTTCTGCTTTTCCCATTGGACATTCTCCAGAATAGTGTCCCCTTTGCTTGCACTTGAAACACGTAACATTTAGCTTGTTGCAAACTCCTGTATGCTTTCTACCACACGTTCTGCAATCAGGTATAGGCGGTCGAATAAGCCTTTGCTGAGTTGGGGCAGGTAGTCGATTACCCATCCTCTGGTTGTTTTGTTCTGGTCTCCTAAAGTTTACTTTTCCTCGAGCTTGAAATCTCGGCCTTTTGTTGAAATGATTCTGAAAATTCCCTGGTCCTTTCTCTTTCTGAGCTGCTTCGCTTTCTCCTTCAATAATCATAGCCTTCTGAACAACAGCCGTATAAGTTGTCAGTTCAAACACAGCTACCCTGCTACGAATCCATGGTTTTAGTCCTTGCTGAAATCTCTTGGCCCGCTTCTCGTCCGTATCCACCTGCTCTGGAACAAACCTTGCCAATTCAGTAAACTTGGTCTCATAATCCGCAACCGAAAAGTTGTCTTGTTTCAGCTCCAGGAACTTGATCTCCATCTGGTTCTTCATAAAACGAGGAAAATATTTCTCCAAGAAAAGATCAGTGAATCTGTTCCAGGTCACCACACCTTCTTCCAAAGCTTTCTTTGATTCCCACCAGTAATTAGCTTCGCCTTTTAGAAAATAGCTAGCGAAATCCATCTTCTGTTCTTCCTCAACCTTTACCAACGAAAAAGCCTTTTCCATCTCTTTCAGCCAAGCTCTCGCTTTTGTAGGATCTGTGGAACCCATAAATTCCGGTGGCTTCACCGACTGAAATTGCTTGAAAGTAGTCGTAGGTGCTGCTGGTGGTATTTAATGTCCTGGATGAGCGGCTTGCTGTAACATCTGTTGCTGGAACTGCTGTTGCTGCTGCTGCATTTGTTGTTGCATCATCAACATCTGCTGTTGCATGAGATTAAACATCTGATCCATCTGTTTATTATTGTTTTGGCCCTCGGTGTTTCCATTCGATGAGTCGGGCTGCGCTTTTCTCTTAGGTGCCATTTTTCTGGTAAATAAATAATGGATCTTATTTAATAACAGTATATTAAACATATATTAAAACAGTCGATTTGAGAAAATAAAATAACTTATTAAATAACTGAATAGATAAAACAGTATGATATGTTAAAATTTTATTTTATTTTTTTTTTTTTTACAACATGGTCGTGAATAAAACTACATTTGTAAATATGCAATGGTACTGAAATAAATGTAAATGCTTAAATGACTGGAAATAAAATAAAGAAAACGTGCTAAAGATTATCTCATATATATATATAGGTAGAACACCAGCTACAGGTGTTAGTGCTTGATACAAAAACCTATGATATAACAGTCGTACTGCTACTACTATCAGTCAGAGTCAGTAGCTACACTCATACAATACTATACTGCCTCTATCTACAAAATATACATAATACAGCACTCATCGATCTGCTGGTCTCAAAATCCTGGTGGTACGTGGCTCAACTCCTCCTGCACTGCCTCTAGCACTGCCTCGGTAAGTCCTAATGCTCTGCGATATGTTGTCTCCGCACTAAGATCCTGCTGTCTCAAATCAGTAAGCTGCTGCGAACTAACCCAGTGAATATGATGTAGTCTCTCTCTCAGTATATAATCCGGTCGTAATGCTCTGACAGGACCATCCGTCTGTGTCTCATACAATCCAAGGATCTCTCTACACTGGTTCTGCCATCTAATCCTCTCCTCCCTCTCTGCCTGAAAGCGCTGGTAAGTCACGGTATGATGCTCATGAAGATCAGTGCTGGAACCTCGAGAAGGTAATGGTCCATCTACCACGATCTCATCTATAAACTCCGGCTGAGGAAACTGATAAACTCCCGGAACAGGTGCATAAATGGCTAATGGGGCAGGAAATAAGACAGGCTGCTCCATAGGCACATACACGGGCGGCTCTGCCTCTGGCTCCATCGGTGGCATCTCTGGAATCTCGACTGGTGGTATATGAATCTGAGGCTCTACATCCTCCCACTGCGGAAGATCAACCATATCAGGAATATCAAACATCGGAAACTCTAATGGTGGAATATCTGGTATTTCTGGCTCAACGTATGGAAAATAATCTGCAAAACCTGGTACCTCCGGGGGAAGTGGTATCTCTGGTGCTGGCTCAGGTGGCAATGGAGGTAAGATCTGCCCTGACACTGGGGCTACTACCTGTTCATCCACTGGATCTGTCTCGGTCCTCTCCGTAGATGATGATAAAGAAGCCATCTAATATACATAAAAATAATAACACAAAAATAATCAAATCACAATTCTATAACTCATAACTTCTAATCACATAGACAAACAGTCCTAACACTCTTACTCTCATCCTATCTTATTTTCCTATCTTATCTTAATCCTAACATTCTTGTTTTCAAAGGTCAATCCTAAGCTCTGATGCCAACTATAACACCCTCCAAATCCGGGGTATAGATTTGGGGCATTATTAACAACAATTACCAACTATACCTGCACAAGCGGAATATAAATATAATAATTACCCCGAACTATCACTACTCAGGATCTTTTAAGGGTTGAATTTGAAAACAAGAATCATGCACTACACTTTATTACAAACCCAACTAAATAAAACCTGTCTCAAGAACTCCCTTTGTTACAAAACTTTATTCTATTTACAGTTTCACTACACAATCTTTTATTCAAACTACACAAAACTTTTATTCAACCCAACATTACTACTTATCCTGCTACACCTGATCTGGCACTTCAAAACTCTCTTCGGAAATAGGAAGGAACACTCTTGGTATAAGAGGGTCCCGCTGCTTGACTCGCTTCTTGACTATGCGGGTCCTGATGGGTTTCATTCTCTACCTTAACTGTAAAACAATAGGAGTAACAATAAAAAGGGATGAGCCAAAATTGCTCAACAAGCCTGCAAAAATATATATATATAGTATAGAGAATGAGAAATGAGAGAAACAATAAGCTGCTGGTTGTAACAACCATCTGTATCTGTATATGATAATAATTTGCCAACACTGGCGAGTGCCAAATGAACAAGACTGGAACAAGAACCAACATATGCACTATAACCTGCTGATCAGTCAGAATATAGTGCGGATCTATACCCAACTGCATAGACCCAACCAACATTAGGAGTACTCAGGCAACTATGGCCTATTAAATAATGGTCTGGGTAAAACCCAGCCCGTAAAGTAACCATCCAGTC
This sequence comes from Apium graveolens, assembly GCF_009905375.1. Taxonomy (NCBI): domain Eukaryota; kingdom Viridiplantae; phylum Streptophyta; class Magnoliopsida; order Apiales; family Apiaceae; genus Apium; species Apium graveolens. Next base: position 238,693,441 of record NC_133653.1, read on the forward strand.
CAAGGCTTAGCATCCGGAATAATCGGAATGCTATTGATATACCCCAATACCAGGATATACCAGACTATAGGTAACAAGGGTAAAGGAATTGAAATATGAACAGGGAATTCAATAAATTGGGTAAATCAAGAATTGAAATGAAATGGAACAAGTGATAATAAATGGGTAACAGTGTATATGAACAATGATTATCAAAGATAACTGATATGAGAAAAGAATTATAATTCACTATTCTGAATTTAGAATAGGGGAAAAACTTGCATTGCGCGTACTTAACCTGGTTTAACTCACTGCCTTCTGACCCTAGCTTGCTCTGCCTTGCTAACACTGAACAAATCATGGAAAGATAGGTGTTTAGATAATTTACTATATACGTGTATCTTGAATTGATATCACGCAACCTTATCAGTCTACCCATGCGTTTCTATCTGACTCGCATATATATATACATACATTTATACAGCACATCTATTCACATAATCACATAAAGCACGTAGCACGTAAAGCATATAATTAATTTCTAGATTTATAATTATTTTTAGAATCAATTCTAGGCTTATACCTGTATTACTAGTCTTATCTGATTTTATTATAATTTTTCGGGATTTATTCAGCTCAATTATACCCCTACTAGGACCTACGAACTATCAATTATCACCAAACCACTTTCTTTCAGAAGAAATTATAACTTACAACTATTTTTATTGGATTCGTCTCATTTTTCTGAGTCCAGGGGTCTTCGTTTCGCTCGAATCAGACTAACGGTTGAATTATTATGAATTAAACAAGATTTAATTAATTAATAATTAATATTTAATTATAATTAAATAATCCTTAATTATATTTTTAGATAATTATTTAATATTTATTACATTTTAAAATAATTAATCCCTAATTATTAGGATTAATTACAATTTACTACACTTATTTACTAATTATTAACGCTTACTCGATCAGATCGATTATTTACAAATAATCAATCGATACAATTAACTGATACGTTATTTATCGAATCATTAATTATTACTCGAATCATAATCTAACTCAAGATCAATTACTCGTATAAATACGAGTTACTCACAATCCTTACATAATTATCGAGCTATTATATTATTACTATAACTATACGATTAATAGTTATTTAACTATCGGTATTTAATTATATGTTACGGATAATTATTACGATATTCTTCGAATAAACTATCGCTCGAATCATAATTTTAATTATCGAATCACTATTCAAATAAGTACAAGTTACTCATAATATTTAACTAATTATCGGATTATTAATCATATTATTTAATCCTTATTTATTAATTAATTACCTAATTATTAATTAATTACCTAATTATTAATTAATTAGATAACTAATAAATAATTAGATAAATAATTAAATAAATAAATAAATAAATTCGAATTTCTAAATTACTAAAATAATTCTGAAATTATTAATTATATTTTTTTCAGAATTATAGTTTGATTTTTATTTGATTTTTTTTTTATAATTTATAAAACTAATTTTCTGTTTTATAAACTAAAAGTAAATAATTTATTTTCATAAACATAAACAGAGAATTGGGTTATGGGTTTTCAGGATCGAAACCGGGTCGAAACCGGGTTGGAAACCGGGTCGTCCTCGGTTATCGGGTCACGAAGAACAGCCGTCACCGTCCCAGAATCCGGCGACGGCGACGGGTTCCGGCGAGGTGAAAAACGAGCCTCCTGATCATCGTTTCTCCTCCTTTTTGACTCCATTCGATTCCCCTGTGTTGCAGCAATCTCCCCACGACGTCAACACCCTCCTGTCACCACCCCATCGCCATCTCCGGCCAAAAGCCGAGCTCCTCCGATGAGTTCATCGGAAAACTACTCCCTACCCGGAATCACAACCAAACTTCGCAAAATTCATCTCAAATCAAATCTACAGACTTCTATAATCATTCCTAATAGTTAAAATCAATCAATAACATCTATAATTCAACGAAAACGAAATCAAAAATTTCAAAAACCAAGAACTCGTGCATCACCTTCCAGGGGTTATAAAATCAAAGTAAATACATGAAATCACTCCTAAGACTTCAATAAAACTAACTGAATCAACTAAACAATCAAACGATTCTTCAAAATCAAAAACCGAAATTCATGTCAAGAACATAAAAATCGATTTTAAGATTTAACAAACCTCAGTTGATGTTATTGATATCACTAGATTCGTCTCTTCACGGGGATGATTTTGGTTACTAGAGCAATTTCAGTGGTTCAGTGAATCTCCTACAATCACGATTTGATCTTCACCCTCCTTCAAGAACAAGAACTTCACCAACACTCTAATTTCTATTTTTTTCTGATTTTTTTTTTTATAATTAATTAACTAATAATTAACAATAATTCAGCTATTTATACTAGTAAAAATAATACTCCTAAATAAAAATTAAGGGGCTAATTACACTCCTAATAAAAATATTTGGCCCCAATTTTTATAATTTTTGGGTATTAATAATTAATTTTTTAAATATCCAATAAATACAAAATAAATGCTAAAAATTCCCAAAAATTGTGAATATTACAAAAATGCAAAGAAAAATGATGTATGATAATTTCATGATCTTATAAAAATAAAAATGTGATTTTTGTGGGGTTTTTTTGGTACCCGAAGGGGTCCGGAAAAAGTCATTTTTCGCGAAAAAGGTCAATTGGTAAAACGTCTAGGGGTTCAGAATAGCGATACGGTATAGGGCATTTTTGGCAAAATAGGGCCAATGATTTTGTTTGAAATACGGGCTTTTAAAACATAGTTTTGAGCTGTACAGGTTTTGATATAATATATATAACTGACGATAGAACGCTCAATAAATATTCAAAACACGTTTTGATCAAAACAACCAACACATAACACATAGCAGTTAGGGTTCAACGACTTAACACATTTAATCACATAATAATACACATAATTTATTATTATTATAATATAATACAAGCGTAATTCCTCGGTCGTTACAATTCTAGTAACGATGATGTCTAGAATGAAATCCCAGATTCGATTTTCGATGTCAAGGGAGTTTCAAAGGTGATTGTGTATAAGCTCGAGGAAGAGCATGGGTCCATAGAATGATGGACGGAATATCAAAAATAATTAGGCATGTGAAATATGATGCTATAATGCTTAATGTTGATTTATATACATATATGTTTTGTTCTCCTATGATAAACCTCTATAGTTCAGAGGTAGATTTCAAGCCAGATATTTTATGGCGGTATATATTTTAATATATATACAATTCTCTTCAATTCATTCTTTTCTCTCCTTTTCATTTCATGTAAGCTGAGAAGAACAACCCTTCCAGAAGGGGAGGTATTGCCGAATGACTATCTATTTGTGTGATAGAAGCCTAGTAGGATACCATCTATTGTTTAATTGCTTGTTAAGTACTAAAGGTTGGCCACCTTCTGTACTAACTATGCGATATAACAAGTGTTCATAATCATAGTGATCTCTCAACAAATTCCTTTACTTCTATATGATGGATCAAGCTTTCGAAGATAGAAGCAGCTATAAAGGAAGTAGTATCAGTACGGTGGTATTCTGATTCTAACACGTTCGTGATACTAAGGTTGACGTGGTTATTAAAAGGTTATAGAACGCTAACGAGCAAAAGTGTAACCAGTATAGTATTATGTACGAAAGATAGTAACGACTACGAATTGGAAAAAAATGGGTACTGAGAAGCAAAAGCTATAATGCTAGAAGCTATGATGAGAGTCGGTGCAATAGACTTGAAAGAATTTGGAATGATCACTTAACGCGGATTAAGTTTTCTCACGATAATCGATCGTATTTCAGTATTGAGGTATCGCCTTATAAGATCCTTGAGGGAAGACAATGTTGATCTCCCTTATGATAGGATGAAGCTGGAGAGCGCAAGATGCTCGGACCAGCAGTGGTCCAAAGGACCAAGGATATAATAGATTTAATCAGAGGACGGCTGGTAGTAGCTCAAGATGGGCACACGAAGTATGTTGATTTGACGTAAAAGGACAAAGAATAGGAAGTAGGGGACCTACTGCTGTTATAGGTATTCCCTTAGAAAGGATGGATAAGGTTCGGAAAGAAAGGAAAGCTAAGCCTATGAATTGTTGGACCCTTGGATATATTAAGACGTATTGGGAAATTAGCATATGAGCTAGCCCTACCCCCGAACATGTAGCAAGTTCATAACGTGTTCCACATATCAATGTTAAGGAAGTGTAATTCGGATGCAAGACAAATAGGGGCATATGAGCGCATAGACATGCAACCAGACGTAACCTATATGGAGCAACCAGGAAGGGTTATAGATTGAAAAGGAACAAGTGCTTAGGAGAAGGGTTATCAAACTAGTCAGAGTTTGATGGTAGACCACAATGTTGGAAAATTTACTTGAGGGTTAGAAAGTGCAATGCTAAGAGAGCATCCCTATTCATTTTCTATCCGATTCTGGGACGGAATCCTTTTAAGGAGGGGAGACTGTAATAACCCCAATCTTTGGAATTTTTGAAGCACGGATGAATAGTAACTTTTGCTGATGATGCTGATTAAGGAAAATTATCAGACCACGCTATATAAGAGTACTGTTATGGAAATTCTAAGATCGTATTAGTATTCCATAAAGTAAATAAGTGTATGTAAAGATCGTCAGAATCCAAATCCGTACGCTTTGATTTTTCCCGAAAATCCACCAGATACCGAAAGAATTGAGTATAAGGTAACATGATAAAAAGGATTTAAATTCAAGGATTTTTAGAGAGGATCATAAAAGGAATATAAAATATTGAGAAAGGTTTAGGGGAACCTAAATAATAAGATCCCAGGTATGATCCCTCAAACGATAAACGAAAACAAAAGATAAGCGAACCGTATAACAGATCAACGGTCATTAGCCAAGTAATTAAGGGATTAATCAAAAAGGTAGTGGATGATGATGTCATCACATGACACAAGTTTGCTTGCATAAGCATGACAAAGGAGTTTTGTTTGTTGGGTGATTTTGGGCCATACAAAATTAACCATGGTAAAAAGGTTAAAACAAATTTCAAGACAAAAAGAAGAATCAACCAAGCAAATAACATAAATCAAAAAGAGAAGAGTTGACTTTGCAAGAAGAAGCTCTCGGCCAAAATAAACACAGCAACTTCAAACTGCCATATCTCCTTCAATACTCACTCAAATGTTGTGTTCTATAGCTCGTTGGAAAGGTATTGAGATGACCTACAACTCTTGTTCACAAGTCTCGTCCAAATAAGTATGGTAAGACCCTCATTTTTACAGTTCTTTAAATTGGACTTTTAGAAACTTCAAAGCCTAACTTTGTGTTCTTGATTTCTTTGGAAAGATCAAGCTTGTAGGAGGCTTCCTAAGGCTTCCTAGAAACTTAACACCTCCCAAGGAAGGTATAAACATCAAACCCTAGCCTTTACTTTATTTGTTAGTAAGTTTAATTGTTGGTTTTGTGAAATGAGAAGCATAGATTGTGATTATTAGTAGTTTGGTTTGATTTGGAAGTGTTTTGGTAATTAAAGCTTGATTATAGTTCATAGGTCTTGATTGTGGTTGTTTGAGTTGAAAAACTTGGAGGTTATGGATTTATGTGATATGGTTTAGGTGAATTTTTGTTGTATTGATGGTTATGAGTTGGTTGGTGGTTAATTGTAGTAGTTTAAACTTTGGTAATCGTGTAAACATAGCCGTCGTAATGCCCAATTTACCTTAGACTGTTTTTGTTATTAACTTCAGGACCTGTGAACTCACTGTAAGATTCCTACCATTGTCATGTTTATATAGTTCATATTACGAGCTTCGTTTTGATATGTGGTTCGTTTGAATCCGATGTACGGTTTAGGATAAACGACCGTTTTAAGTAACGGCGTTTCGCGAACGAATCATTACCCCTCGCCTTACTTTGAAACCTTGGTTAAGGACTTTAAATGACTAATTGGGATATGAAACAATTATGTTAAGTGGATTAGGCAGTTGGTAAGGTACTCGCGAAAGAATCGCCTTAAAACTCTTAATGGTTAATTTATTAAAAATGGTGGAGTCGAGGGTACTCGAACGACTTAGGTGATTCGTTAAGCGTAGGAGTGACCATAAGCGAACGTTAGGGTTCAATTGGTTAAAGTCTAGTTTCTTAAGCGACCGGGGTTTAATTCCAACTTATGTTGTTGTTCATAGGTTATCGGACCCACTCTAAGTTTAAGTCTATCCGGGAGCACTCAGGCAAGTTTTCTACCCGTTATACTGTTGTGGTGATGTATATATGTATATGCATTATCTTGTGATAGATGCATGATTGTTATTAGCAAATCTTGCGATATATTGGAGCATGTTGATATGGTTTATATGCATGTCTGTTTCATAATATTGATATCTAACTGTTGATTCAAATGCTTATAAGTTGCATAATACCTATGCTAGAGATAAGCAGTAATTGCGTATACCCTTAGTATAGGGGACCCAAAGGCGAACATTTTCTAAAGCGGGAGTCGATGTTCCCGAGTATAATATATATATATATATATATATATATTATTTATATGCATATATATTGATATAGTTTTCAAAACTATTAATCGAATAAGGTTTATTCGATAACTTTATTTTATTTAATGAATATTATTTTGAATATTCATTCGAGGACTTATGACTCCGCATACTTTATTTAATGAATATTATTTTGAATATTCATTCGAGGGCTTATGAATCCGCTCCTTTTATTAAATATTATTCTTTATTTTATTAAAGAATAATGTTTCGATAATCAAACTTATTTTCGATTATTGAAATAAAGATCGTACTTTCATATAAGTATATCTTTGGTTATTTATTATTCATTTCAAGTATGAGTCTTAAAACTTCTACTTCAATTATTTTTATAAAGATTATCCTTTATGAGAATATTATTTAATAATAATATTCAGATATTTTCTAATATATCGGGACTGATTTATTTCATTAAATCAGCATTACTCCAAACATTCTTAAAAATGTTTTCGAGTCTTCAAAATGATTTTAAAAGTTAGAGCGGATCCCAAAACTCATTTTTATATTTAAGATCTTCCTTTCAAAGGGGATTTAAATACTCGCTCAAAACCTGAGGGATCCGGCTCTGTGGTGTATTTTATATTCGCAACGATGTTGCTGTTTTGATAAATGAATTGATTACTTACCCAACGTTCGGGAAGTAAGTCCATCTATTAAGTCGGCATAAGCAACATGGGCTCAGTGGGCGTCCATGAAAGTGTAAGTGGATCAGTGGGAGTCCATCAAATGCGTAAGTGGCTGAGTGGCAGTCCAGCATAAGGTCCTATTGCGGCCAGGGTGATGACCAGTGGGGAATTCGTCCATCTACTAGTAGAAAAGGTTACTTATTGGTATCTTTGCCTGATCAGCAAGATATCAGGTTTATGCCAAGGTTTTCTCCTTTCCAAATTCATTGGATATTGCAACTCTGTTTATAATTTTCATAACAGAGGTTTTCAAGGAGTGTATGAAATGTATATATATATATATAAGTGTATATATATATCAGGACTTAATGAAGTACCTCGTAACTTCCTTATTTATAATGATATTCAAAGATTGAATCTATTCAAATCTTGTCTTGTAGTCTCATCAGTGTGATGAACTTTTGAAACTGGTTATAACTTGAACGGTGGTAGTTCAAGTAGTATTTGGAAAAGATATAAGTATATTGGAGTAACTTGTAACTTCATATTTTAAACTTATATCTGGTTAATGATTATCTTATGCATGATAAAGATTTTCACAAAAACGTTGAGACAAGGTTAGATATATGAGATCACCTTGCAACGATATTTTTATACAGTTATAAACTGGAACTCTGTGTATATTAGGCATGGAAGAGGACTTCCAAGATTTTGAAAAGTATATAAGTATATATACTGAATATTTTGTGACTTCGTCGCATTAAGATATCAAACTTGGTTCATTTCTTCTTGACCAAGACTTTCATGAGTACTATGAGAATGCTCATATATTGTTAATTATTATACATATTATTTCGGTGGGCTTGTTGCTCACCCTTGCTTTCTTCTTCATCACACAACAACAGATAAAAAAGATGAACATGACCAAGCTCCCGATTCGCAAGCGGTTAGGAAACATTCCGCAGTTTCCTGTAGGCGTTGATGCCGTTATAGCCGAGGTAGGATCGACCAATAGGCTAGGCTTTCAAATTTTGATGTACCAGACTTATGTATATTTATGAATTGTAATAATGGCAAGGAAATGTAAATTTATTCAGAAACCCTTTTAAGGTGTAATGGCATATAATTGTGGAATAAAGTGACTTGTATTAGTTTTTTGGTATTCATCTCTGAGACTATAACTTGTGGTGTGTGTGTATATTGTGGGGTCACAGTATGTAGTAGTTGGTTTTTTATTAAGATTAAGTGTTATTAAGGGAAATGGAACTCGTGACAACCCAGATCCCCGACCCCAGATTTGGGGGTGTTACATGATCAAAGACTATGATTGCTCGATTAATTATCATCCCGGTAAAGCGAACGTGGTAGCAGACGCATTGAGTCGGAAGGAAAGGTTGAATGTGTTATCAGTACCTGAAGATATATATAAGGAATTTCAGAAATTGGAATTGGAGATTAAAGTTTGCAAGCCTAAGGAAGCGAAAGTATACAGTATGACTTTCCAACCGGAATTATTTGAGAAAATAAAGAAATGTCAGGAAGATGTAATGGATCAAGATATAAATCGCTTGGTAGGGGAAGAGTTATGCACGCAGAAAGATAACCAAGGTATTCTGAGGTTTTCATATAGAATTTGGATTCCACCAGTGACGGAGCTGAAAAATGAAATTTTACAGGAGGCACATAATTCAAGGTATTCCATCCATCCAGGGAGTACCAAAATGTATAGAGATTTAAAGAAGAATTATTGGTGGCCAGACATGAAGAGGGAAATTACGGAATGGATTAGCAAATGTTATACCTGTCAGAGAGTTAAAGCAGAGCATCAGAGACCAAGTGGATTGTTACAGCCATTGGAGATTCCAGAGTGGAAATGGGAACATATTGCCATGGATTTCATAGTTGGATTACCAAGGACAAGGGCTAATCATGATGCCATTTGGGTTATAGTGGATAGACTTACCAAGCCAGCTCATTTTCTGCCTATAAATGAAAGATTTTCGCTCGACAAGTTGGTCCATATGTACTTGAAAGAAATTGTAGTTCGTCATGGAGTTCCTGTGTCTATTATATCTGATCGAGACCCAAGGTTTAATTCAAGATTTTGGAAGAGTTTTCAAGAATGTTTGGGAACAAGACTGAATATGAGTACGGCCTATCACCCCCAGACGGATGGCCAAAGTGAAAGAACGATCCAGACAATCGAGGACATGTTACGTGTTTGTGCTATTGATTTCAAAGGAAGTTGGGATGAACATTTACCTCTGGTAGAGTTTGCTTACAACAACAGTTATCATGCCAGCATTGGGATGCCACCCTATGAAGCCCTTTATGGACGCAAATGTAGATCTCCAATATATTGGGACGAAGTAGGAGAACGCAAGATACTTGGACCTGAACTAGTACAGCAGACAAAGGAAATTGTTGAAATTATCCAGAAGAGATTGATAGCCGCACAAGATCGTCAGAGGAAATATGCAGATCAGTCAAGGAAAGACATGGAATTTGAAGAAGGAAGCTTGGTATTACTAAAAGTATCACCGTGGAAAGGACTAACGAGGTTTGGAAAGAAAGGAAAGCTGAGTCCAAGGTATGTCGGACCTTTTGAGATCCTAAAGCGCGTTGGCAAAGTAGCTTACGAGTTGGCGTTACCACCACATATGGAGCATATTCACAATGTTTTTCACGTATCGATGCTCAAGAAATATAATCCAGACTCCAGGCATGTAATAGAATATGAGCCAATAGAGCTTCAGGAAGATTTATCATATGTAGAGAGTCCGATAGAGATTCTAGAGGAGAAAGAGAAAGTATTGAGAAATAAAATGATAAAGTTAGTAAGAGTATTGTGGAGAAATCCAAAGGTTGAAGAGTCAACCTGGGAGTTAGAAAATGATATGAGAGAAAAGTACCCTCATTTGTTTTCTTAGGAGATTCTGAGGACAGAATCCTTTTAAGGGGGGAGGATGTAATATCCGGGATATATCGTGTGATTATTTTTGCTACTACATAATTATTATGTGTGATCAGTATCTATTCTATGAGTTAATTGTTAAATGTTATCTGTACTTGGATATTCAAAAATAATATTAATTGAGTATTTTAATTTTTTTATGTCCAAAATAAAACATAGATAATTTTCATATCTTCCTAATTATTTTTATGTTGATTTATGGATTTATAAGGATCATACGAAAGTTATAAAATCTTTTTCCGAGTATTTAAAATCTATTTTTTAAAAACGGGAACCAACCGACGTCAACCGTTGTTACGTTTTTGGAACCCGAAACTCTTCCGAGAACTCCTTCCTAACCCAATTGTAATATTCCGAGCATATTCCATGTTTCGACTTTTTCGATCCGGCGTACGGTTTGTCTTGCGCGGGTCCCGGCGTAACATTTTTGATACAATATTCGTTTCGGTAAATCAATAAAACCCGTATTTTCGATAAACGGGAGCTTTTTATTAAACTATCACAATTATCACTTCGTAATACGTGTAACCAGGCGCTAAGACCAAGACCGCAGTACAAATTGTACTGATTTGGATAATTATCCCGAAAACCGATACCGTTTGGATCAATTTTTACAAATAAACGTACCGTTTTATATCCGGAATGATCCAACGGGATACTAATATTCCGTAAATATAAATAGCCTTTTTCCGTATTTTGTTTCGTATTAAAATCGTTTAGATAGTTAATTCTATAATTTTCAGAGAAAAAACCCTAATTACATAAAATATTCTAAGAATCAAACAGCAAAACGAAGGCGTTACCGATCTCTGTTTTCAAAGCTTGAGTAACCAAAACGAAGGATTTGAAGTGTTCTATCAGATTCTGAGCTTTGTTTCACTGCAGAATCAAAGAAGAGGCAAGGCGTAGAAAAGGGAAACAGGTAGTTGAGGAATAAGACGATTGTGATTGGAAGCGAGTGCAGTGTAGTAAGCTAATACCAGGCAAGTGTTCTGAACTTTCTCGAGATATTGTAGTACTTGATAGTCTTGTTAATATTGCAAGTGCTTTGAAGCACTGTACCCTAAACCTTGATTCCAGTTATTGATCTTGAGCCATAACCTGATTCTTTCTATACCATTGATTGTTGTATACCCAAACACGAACCTCAAGTATACGATCCTACTCCACAAATACATACGAACTAAATATTAAACACTGAACCAAATTGCTTACACAATTAAATCTTTGTATTTTATGCTTTGAAAGACCAAATCCTTGAAACCCTGAAACATTAATTCCTTTGTTATCCAATTCTTTCATTACCAGCATCCAAGCTTTGAAATTACCTTATTGATCCTTACAAGGATTGAAACTCTTTCATTGTTAAACACTCATTGTTGTTAATGATTCTGGTTATTGATTATTATTGCTTATTCTGTTATTATGTTAGAATTGGATTGTTTTTATAAAATTGTGGACCAGATTCGTGGTCAGACCATATAATGGTCAAGTTAGGCCAATGTGTGCCTTGGATCCAGTAGTTAGAGCAGTGCTGTGTGCTTTGCTCGGGTTAGTGCATGACTGATCAGCAGCCTAACCTTGGTTTTTAACCTGAAAATATAATATCCAATTCTAAATTATAATCCATTGTTCACTTGATATCATAAACATGTTCACTTGATGATCATTATTCTCAGTTTTGTCATTGTGACTTGCTGAGCGAGTTAGCTCATTTGTGCGATATTGTTTCTGTTCTTTTCCAGTTAAGAAGGAACCAGTTGGTACCGCGGATCCCCAGTCCAGCGCGAGAGCTAGGGGTTCAGGCTGATCGAGCTAAGCTAGTAGGTTTCTTTTGGGATAGTTTAAGTTTGTAAAAGTTGTAATAAAGTTTAATACTCAGTTTGAGTTTGAATGATTGGGATTTGTAAGGTTTGTAATATATTAGTGTGTTTGGCTTGTGTGCATACTTTAACCTGTTGCGGTCCGTGGTGGTTGGTAAGTAGGGTCACTGCATATATTATTATTATTATCTTTATTATTGTTATAAGCAAGTTATAAATAAGGTGTGTGTGTGGACCCCAAACTTCTGACCCGGGTTTGGAGGGCGCCACAAAACCCCTCCCTTATTTCTTCTAACTGAGAATGAAACATGTACAGAACAAAATGCTTACCAGAAGCAAATTAATTATGCAACTGATGTTTCATGTCTCATGCTTGTAATTATGAGTGCTGAGCTTTAGAAGCAACAAGAGCATAATGATGCTTATGATATGATTGAGCACCTTCAAAAGATGTTTGAAGGATAGGCTCATCAGAAAGATTTGACAATAATAAGGCACTATACTTTTGTATTAATGGGAGAATTATATTCGGTTGGACCACATGTTCTAAAGGTGATAGGCATATGTACCTTGATATTTTGGGTTTCAAGAATGGTCTAGGGATTCAGCTTGATTTGATCAAACGATCTTTTAACAACTTATATTCTCAGTTTGTTAAGAACAAAAGGAATGAGATAGACAGAACACTCACTGAGTTGTTAAGCATGTTTAGAACTGCTAAAAATAACATGGTAAAGGCATGAATTACATCCATATTGATGATGTACACATGGAATGCAAATGGAAAAGGAAAGTGGACAGGCATGATGAAGATTTGATCTTAATCGATGCCAAACCAAAGTCCAATCCCAAAGGGATTTTGAAGCCTAATAGTGGTGTTGCTAAAGGAGATGATTGTCATTTCCGAGGAAATAACTGGATGAATGGAAGTTAAATTATCGAGCATATTTGGAAGATCTAAAGAAGAAGACTAGCAATGGTCAAGCTTCAGGTATAGGGTTAGAATTGGAGCAAAAGTTATTGCTCTAGTTGAAGGAACTCGATACCTAATTTTACTCATAAGGCGAGATTGAGAACTTGATAAATTGTTATTACGTGCCTGCCTTTAGTGGATACATTAAGTCAATTTCTTGTCAAGACAAGAAAGGTTTTCATTTTAAATTAATTAAACAATTGTTTTTATTCTATTTCAATGATAAGTCTTATAATGTTGCACAATTAGTTAACAATTTATATGTTCTAAGTTGACTCAAAGCAAACATTACCTCTAGCATTGTCGTTATGCCATATTAATGAGAAACGCATTTCTGAATTACATATAATTGAAAACTTGGATAAGTTTGATTTTGAATCATACAGAAGATGCGAACTTTATCTCATTGGCAAAATGACTAAAGCTTCTTTTACCTGATCAGGTGAAAGGGCCACCGAACGATTATGACTTATACATAATGATCTATGTGGTCGAATGCGTATGATGGCAAGAGGGCTTATACTACTTCATAACATTTACTGATGATTTCAGTAGATATGGATATGTGGTTCTTATGAAGAACAAATCCGATTCTTTTGAAATGTTCAAAGAATATAAGGCCGAAGTAGAAAAGAAAACAAGGGAAAAGTATAAAAGTTTTACGATCAGATCGTGGAGGAGAATACTTAAACCTCAATTTCAAGAGTTTCTTGAAAGAGTGTGATAGTGTATCATAACTTACTCCTTCTGGAACACCCCAATGGAATAGAGATTCTAAGAGGAGAAATCATACATTGTTGGACATAGTGCGATCGATGATGAGTCAAGCGGATCTTCCATTCAGTTTCTAGGGTTATGCTCTAGAAACGGCTGCATATACACTTAACCAAGTTTCGACTAAAACGGTTCAAAATACTCCGTATGAGATATAGAGTGATAAATGTCAAACCATGTCATTTATGAAAATTTAGGGACGTGAAGCGTTTGTAAAACGTTTAGCCTCTGGCAAGCTTGGACCAAAATTAGATAGATGCTATTTTGTGGGATACCCAAGTGAGACTAGGGTATAGTTTTTATAATCCTTTCGGGAATAAAGTTTTTGTTGCTCGGGCCGCTGTATTTCTTGAGGGAGAACTACTTTCTAAGAAAATTAGTGGGAGGATAATACATCTCGATGAAGATCGAGAACCACAGGATAACATTGAATCAAAGTTGGAATAAGATCACGATGTACATCAAAATGTTGAAAGTAATTATGTCCAAGAAATATAGGTTATTCGTAGATCTAGTAGGATTCACTATGAGCCCGGGAGAAATTATGAATTTCTTTTGACTCAAGATGGCAATGTGATGCTTACGGATAATGATAAGCCTCTCACCTACCAGGATGCTATGAACAGTTCAGACTCCAAGAGATGGCCAGAGGCCATGAAATCCGAGATGAAATCCATGTATTAAAATAAAGTACTGACTTTAGTTGATCCACTCGAAGGGGTAAAACCTATAGGGTGCAAGTAGGTTTTCAAGAAGAAAACTGACATGGATGGTAAAGTACAAACTTATAAGGACGCGACTAGTGGAAAAAAGTTTAAACAAATTCATGGTATAGACTATGATGAGACTTTTTCATCGGTTACTATGGTCAAGTCCATCAGGATTTTGTTAGCAATAGTTGCTTACTTTGACTATGAGATTTGGCAAAAGGATGTCAAAACTGCTTTCTTATATGGGAGCCTTGAAGAGGATGTATATATGATACAACCTGAGGGTTTTGTCGATCCAAATTTTGCTAAGATAGTTTGTAATTGCTTCTATATATTTATAGATTGAAGCAAGCCTTAAGGAGAATGAATATTCATTTTTGATAAAACGGTCAAAGTGTTTGGCTTTATTCAAAACGAAGATGAACCATGTGTTTGCAAGAAGGTTAGTGGAAGCCATATGACATTCCTAGTATTATATTTAGATGACATATAACAAATAAGGAATGACACACCTTCTCTACAGGATGTTAAGACTTTGTTGAGAAATAATTTCTCGATGAAAGACTTAGGCGATGCTACCTATATATTAGGGATCAAGATTTATAGAGATAGATTGAAAAGATTAATCAACCTAGTCGGAGTACATACATTGATAAAATATTGCATCATGTTATGATGTAGGAGATAAAGAAATGATATGTTTCGATGTCTCATGGGATAGTGATCTCAAAAGATAACTGCCCCCTAAATTATTAGATGATAAGGGTCGTTTGAGAAAACTCCATATGCTTTAGCTATTGGATCTATAATGTGTACGTATTTATCCTGATGTTTTATATGCTTTGAGCATGACAAGCATATATTAGTCTAATCCAGGTGAGGGTCAATGGATTATTTTCAAGAATATTCTTAAGTACTTAAAGAGGACTAAAGATTTATTTTTGGTTGGAGAAGATAGGGAACTGGTTGTAAAGGGTTACACTGTTACTAGTTTCTTAACCTAATTTCTGGATAGACAAGGATGATTATGTGTTTATGTCTGGTTTGTGTTTTGTCGAAATATAAGTTATGTTAGTTGGAATGGTTCACAGTAAGAACATTGATGATTCTATAATAGAAGCCGAATAAATTGATACGTTTCGAAACACACAAGGAGACTGTTTAGGCATGTCCTTAGGAGATATCACCTTATTAATGAGATTAATGATCAAGGAGATATAAATGTAAAGTGCATAATAATAATAGTGTTGCCACTGACTAAGGCTTTGTTACAGCATAAACACGATGGTCATACTAGTTCCATGAGTATTAGATACATGGATGATTGGCTCTAGTGCAAGTGGGAGATTGTTAGTGTTTGTACCCTAGAGACAACACTATGATGTTTTAGTTTAAGACATTAGGATTATTAATGTTTATGTTCTATCAATTATTCCATTTATAATTTATTAATTCTTAATTTACTGCGATATAAATGTTAGATTAATAAATGTCCTTGGAATATGATATGCATTCTATATCTCTAAGTACGTGACTTAGAAATGAGATTATGAGAAAAGTATCAATATTCCTAAAGGTCCCTAGTCGAGTATTATTATTAAGGGACAATAATAATGCATTAAGACTGGTGTTTTTGTTGATTGATGATCACATCTCATTGATCATAGGTACAGTGATACTAAAGTCAAAAACACAGGCAGATGTATATGTATATGGTGATGGACAGACCCAATGTGAGATTTTACATGTCTGTTGTGTCATAAGTAATTCTCCCAATGATAATGATGTAATGGTCCTTAGACCTGAAGTTATTATAATTATATACGAGAATTAATATACATTGATTCCATTAAAAGTTATCCTTGACCGGGTAATGATAAAAGTGGACATTGGGTATATTATGAATCGTATGAGAAATATGAATGATCTAGATGGAATTTAACCTTCCTATTTTAGGAGTGATATTATTGGCCTCTTGTGTGAGCTAGACTATGAAATGTGTGATCACGCTCAAATGTTGATTTGATATGATAGTCTACTCATTGATCAAGGAAACTTGGATTAAACTATGATGAGGATGACACATTACATGCCTCTAGTTTAATCTATAATATCTGGTTAAAGAGATTATATTACATTGTACATTATTCACAAAAGGTTTAATCGATCACCGATTCAATTATTATTACTTGGGTAGCAATGATGTATTACTAGATGCCGCTCATTATTTACGATTTGAAATTAGATTTAAAATTTATTGCCAATATAATAATAACCTATAGGGTCACACACAAAGAATGCTTGAAGGATTATTTAATTTAAATTGGATTTAAATTAAATTAAAGTAATTTGAATTATTTATAATATTAATTAAGTTTGACTTAATTAATTAGCTAAATAATGGTATTCCAATTTACTAATATTAATTATGAAATTTATTTGTTAAATAATTAAGTGAGACTTAATTACAATACAAATAGGAATTTTGAATTAATAATAACTCCTAATTAGTTAAGAGTTATAATTCGTTTTTCTACTCTCATATAATATCTCTTGTGTGGCTGATTTTTTGGGTGAAAAAGACTTTTACTAAACCCTAGCCACCAAGAGAAAAGATTGAGAGAGCAAGAAGAAACAGGTTTGTGCTAGTACATATCCAATCCTTGAGTTCAAGCATTCGTGTGGATACCGATAGAGTGTAGATTGCGAGAGCGGGATGCGTGGTGATTGAACAAACTTTGGATCTCCATTAGTCAACCAATTGGTAAAGCTTCTTAAGGTAAACAATCTGATCTACGAATTAAATATATATTTTTTGCATGGATTCTGCGGTGGGTTTCAAAAATTCTATTTTTTTATATTTTTAATTATTGTTTCCGTTGCGTTTATGTGCTCGAAATCCAACAATTGGCATGGGTGATTTTGCAGATGTACAATCAGCTAAGTTAAACTTCTTTAAAGGATCACGCATATATTTAGTTTGACTTAAGAAAATTCCATCACTCACTTGTTTAACTTGTGGATCAAGAAAATAATTGAGTTCAACCATCATGCTCATTTCATATCTACTTAGCATTATCTTGAAAATCCTTTTACAAGGTTTCTCATCTGTAGAGCCAAGGATTATATTATCCAAAAAAATTTGCACAATTATACTAGAGCTATTAACATTATTTTTAAAGAAGAGAGTTTTATCAATTGTACCTCTAGAAAAATGACCTTCAGATAGAAATTGTGATAGAGAATCATAACAGGCTCTAGATGATTGTTCTGAACCATAAAGTGCTTTAAGAAGCCAGTACACAAACTCTGCAAGTCTTGAATCTTCAAGATCAGGGGATTGGAACACATAAGCTTTTTCTTCAATTTCTTCAATTAGAAAAGCACTTTATGCATCAATTTGATAGATTTTGAGACAGGCATGAACTGTATAGGCTAGAAAGATTCTGATTACTTCCAATTTTGTCACCAGTGAACATGTTCCATCACTGTCAATCTTCTCTTCCTGCAAGTAACATTTATAACCTGTATTGACTTTGTTCCTTGTAATCATTCCATTCCCATCTACATTGATTTTGAATACCAATTTAATTCCAATGACTAAACCGTCTTCTTGTCTAGGTACCAGCTTCCAGAATTTGTTCATTTTAAATTGGTTTAGCACTTCTTCCTTGGCTACAATCCAATTAATTCCAGAAAAGGTTTTTCCACTTTCTGGGTTCTTCCTTGGAACATTCCTCTTGAGTGGTTCTTATGGTTTCCACTTTCACAGATGTAGATTGAATTGATGACTTTTTATCCATTTTCTTTTAGGGGGCAAGCATAGTCTTGACGACGTAAACTCATTGAGCTGTAGGGAGTTTGAACCTAAGTTCCTCGAAACTCCCCCTGAGTATGAGACTTCAACTGCATTAGCAGTTGACGAAATTTCAGTTTCTCTATCAACTAATAGCTCATCAATGGCTAGCTCATATTGATCAATGGCTAAATTTTTGAGTTGATCAATGGATACTCCATTTTATTGTCCAACTGTTATTTCCACATATCTTGGATTATCAATATCTTTGATCATTTTCCTGAGAACATCATCTGCTTGTCAGTCATTCTCTACATCATCTATTTTGAGAGCATCTTCAAAGTTTTGATCCTCAAATCCTTGAATATTTTTATCATCGGATAGATCATAGACTAATTACATATCAATTTTGTTGATTCTCATATTGTAGATCCATCCAATAAATATTTCTTCAACTTTTTTATCTTCATACTTATTGATAAGTTCTTCTTGATTTCTTAGGATAAATTATCTTTAGCCAAAGTCATGAAGAAATTTCCATGTTGGCTTCTTTTCAAGTGCTTGAATAATCAAAGTAGGGATGGCAATCGGGTCGGATCGGGTCGGATATTGCAGAATCCAAATCCAAACCAGAAAATTTTATCCATACCTGAACCCGACCCGAACTCGAAAAATACCCGAAAATGAAAACCTGAACCCGATCCCGCGGATTTCGGATCGGAGTCGGGTATACCCGAAACCCGAAATTTTTTAAATTAGACATTCATACCCGAACCCGAAATCTAAAAATTTGTATAATTATTGTATTGCAAGTGTTTGGTATCGAACACGCGACTTGCGGAGGAAGAGTTTTAAAGTGTTATCTTCAACCACTCCACCACATCATTAATTGTGTTACTATAATTATATCTAATATTTAATATATCAACTTAATTGATACCCAATTTTTTAGATTCACTAAAAGATATTTTGTTACCCATATAAACTTTATCACCCTATTAAATGATTGAATAATTATATTTCATTGAACTTTTTTAACATAAATATAAAAATATATGTTCTAAAAATTATACAATAATATGTATAATGTATATTATATAAAATAATATATAAATATATATTATTATAATGTATAATATATAAAATTCTAATATATATATTTAAGATATATATAATATATATAATATATAATTAATATGTATATATATAATTCGGGTTTCTTTCGGATTTCGGGTTCGGATAGAGTTTCGGATTTCGGATCTGGTTTCGGATCGGTATACCTAATATCCAAATCCAAATCCAAAAAGTTCCGTGTTTAAAAATTAAATCTGTATCCAAATGCAAATCCAAAAAATCGGGTTCGGTAAATCCAAAATTTCAGGTTTCGGATCGGGTATCCGTCGGATCGGATTATTTTTCCATCCCTAAATCAAAGAAGTATTCAGAGTCGAGCCTACATTGTAGATAGCTTCAGCCCAGAAATATGTAGGCATTTTTTATTTTCCAAGAATCGTTCATCCTGCCTCACTGAGAGTTCTATTTTTATTTTCAGCTACTCCATTCTATAGTGGAGTTCTTGGTATGGAAAACTCATGAGTTATTCCTTCACTTGTACAAAATACCTTGATGTAATTAATGATTATTTCAATAGCTTCAAATTTTGAAAGCAAGAAGAATGTCCAAATAAATTTTGAAATATCATCAATGATCACAAAATAGTATTATTTTTTCTGAGAGATAGTCATGACATGTACTGGTCTAAATGGATCCATATGAAGAAATTGCAGGTGTTTGTCAAATGATGACACTGTTATACTCTTGACTGAAGCCCTCTTTTGCTTATCAGGTTAACAAGCATCAGAGAGACCATCCTTTGGTATCCCTCTTACTGGATTCTTCTTGATCAAATTGTTCATTATTGAGAGATTTAAGTGAGACAGCTCCTTATGCCCTAGCCATTTTTCGTCCTTATTTGTATTGCTGAGCAAACAAACCATTGATTCAACATTATGTTGAGTTGAAATCAGCTACAAACACATTTCATTTTTCTCTTTCCACATAGAAGGACCTTGTTGTCACTCTTGTCAATGACAACATAAGCTTCCTTATCAAAAATGACCTTAGATCTATTATTACACAATTGACTGGAAGTCCCTCAATATCAACTAGCGCCACATCATCAATGACGACATTTCGTATTGAAATCATGCCATATCATACAGTGTAGCCTTTGTTGTCATCTCCAAATGTAATATTTGGGCCAACTTTCTCTTCAAACTTAGTGAGCATGGATGAATCACCAGTCATGTGACATGAACAGCCACTGTCTACATACCATAGATTCCTACTTTTTCAAGCACAGAACAAAACCAATTCAATTTGATTTTGGTACCCAAGTTTTCTTGGGTCCTATCTTGTTAAATGCCTTATTTGCTTTTTGAAAATCAGCTGCCTTAGGTTTTGGAGGATTCAAATCCAGTTTTATCCTTGGTGTTGGTTTTTGAGCAAAGATGTTAATGTTTAAGCCAGATGTATAAGATTGAGAAGGCATCTCATTAAATGGAGATACAAATATGTTATTCATTCATTGCATATTTGATGGAATCCTAAATACAGAATAATAAGGATTAAAAGTGAATGGCATGTTATTATTATTTTGACTAAACACATTAGGCATACTTGGAATGAAACACATAGGCATTGAAGAAACAGACATTAAATGGATGAAAATAATTTTACAACTAGCAGATAATTGATTAACAATACCATGCTTGACACAATTTTCCCTTGGAGCATATTTGTCAGGGGTGTAATCGATGTTCCTGTTAATCCCAAATTTATCATTCCTGTTATTTTTCCTTTTGTTCCCTATCCTGAGTTCTAACTTATCCTTTAATTTCTTGTTGGACAGGTAACCTATGGTGCTCTACTCAAACCTTTTGGTTTTGCTGCTCTCTCTTTTCACAGATTTCTTATTTACCGGCCCATCATTCTCATTTAACTTGTCAAGTCTACAAATACTGATATTCTCTTTCAACAAATAATCCTTATCCCTTGATTTTTCTTCCTTCAATGGATAGTTATTTTTTTAGGCACAGTTATTAATAGAATCATCTTGTTCAAATTTCTTTTTCTTTCTTTTCCAAGCATCTTTACAGAATGATGCAACACCTTCAAGATCTATGAATTTGCTTGCTACATCCCTAGATTCCTTCCATTTGGAAATTACCTCTTGTTCAAGATTCAATCGCATTTTCAGAATTTCTTCTCTATTCAATATCATCAGCAAATCATCTTCGGCAGTTAGGCAATCTTTCTTAGCATTCTCAGATTCAAGCAACTGAGTCTCTAGTAAAGTATTTCTCTCAAATAACAGGGCACTAACATTTTTAATTTTAGCATTTTCCATTTTAAGAGATTTCAGAGTGACATGCAAGTTGTATAATTCAGAAGACATATCATTGATAGTTTCTTGACATTCACTCTTATTTAACTTAGAGAGATCAGTTTTGGTTACCTGACTGCTTCCTGAGGTTATCTCTGAATTATCATCTTTTGCCATGAGTGACAGATTTAAAAATTCTTTTTTAAATCCTAGAATCTTGACTTTTACCTCCTTCACAAGGGTTGATTGAATTAGCTTCAAGATCTTTAAACCTTCTATTTGTTGAAGGTTTGCTCTGATACCAATTGTTATTCACTGAAAATCAACTTGGGTTAATTTTTAGAAGGGGGTTGAATACAAATTAGAATTTTTAACATAATTTTGTATTTGAGGATTAAAGACTGAACACATATATTCAAAATTTTCAGGTGGTTGATTTTTTGACTAGCCACCTGAGGTTTATAATGAAAAAATAATTTGTACGATTACAAAGTAATCTCATAGCTGCAATTTATAGTTTTTCACTCAAGAAGGGATATCTCTCTTTCGCTCCTGAGATTGTAAATCTATTTCTTAAGTGATACAACTGCTACAACTTGGTTAATATACCACCAAGTTACAATGCTTTCTAAACAATTAGATAATAGTCTTCTAGGTCCAGCAAGATTGCTTCTGCACTCTTTTCCATGAGGCTTGACAAACGAGACTAGATTTTATCTTGATATATTACTTTCAATATCCCTCCAATTTATGATGCATAGAAATAAAATATTTATTCTCTCTATCAGAATCCAAGATCACATGTAAAGTTTGTCTTGCCTTCCATTTTCTTTACTGAGACTCGAGATTTGACCATTGTCAAGTCACTATCACAAGCTATTTGAGTTTCTTGAGTCGTTGACATCAATTGGATTGTAGTTGACGAATTGATGTAGTTAGTTATTGATGATGTAGCTTCACTTAGCAATTAATAGCTCACTTCACTTAATCAGAATTATATGGCATCAATTATTTATAATTAGCCACCCTATTCTAAATTATCCATTGAGTCAACATGACTTATGAATGAATAACAACATCATTATCTATAACAAGAATCTCATAGTAAATGTTACAAAAACCTCATCAGTTGATGGGCTACTTCTTCAACGGCTTTCCCTTAGGATGGTTACCAGTTGAAGGCTATAATTCGATTTAACATAATTATGCCATGTGATTTACTTATCATCAAGATTCAGGTTTGATTCATAACAGTTACCAACAGGGAAGAAGAAGAATAGAGATGACAAAAAGCTACCAATGGATTAAGAAGATGGATATTGGGAGGGATCATATGAAGACCTCCCTTTTTTTATGGAAGCGTTGCAATGTTAATGTACGAATCTAGGTTGATTGGCTTTTTAAGGAGGATGAGTCGGAAGATTTTGAGAGCTTAGAGGTATTCTTCTTTTTTGATAATAATATTAAATTCACGTTTATGTGCTTTTTCATATTTTGTAAGATTTTGTAGTTAATGGGTAATGTGTGTCTATGTTTTAACAGGAAGTGACATTCAAGAGGCTATTTTGGGCGTTCAATCCGTGCATTTATGGATTTGAGTATTGTATCTCTGTCATGCATATAGACAAGACTCACCTTTATGGTCCATATCATGGTGTACTATTGAGTGTCACGGCAGTGGATGGCCTTAGTCATATTCTTCCAATGGCATTTGATATTGTCAAAGCCGAGAACGTGTCTAGTTTGGAGTGGTTTATGGATAGATTGCGGAGGATTGTGGTAGGTAGGAGGCATGGGATTTGTTTCATCTCTGATAGACATGCTGGGATTATGGCTACTTAGCAACGGACCAGATGATGTGAGTCTTTTGACCAAAATAGATTACTCATTAGACACTTTGTTACAATTTTTTTTGCTACAAATAGGAAAAAGGGATTGAAGAATAGGGTAGTTGAGTTGGCTTCTTAGGTGCAAAAAAAGAAATTTGATTTTATATGGGAGAAATTGTTGATTGAGGAGCCCCGGTCGGCGACATGGTTTCAAGATAAATCATTGAGTAAATGGTTTTTAGCACATGATGGAGATAAACGTTTTGGAATGATGACCACCAATTATGGGAAAGTTGGAACAACACGATTCTTGAAGCTAGAAAGATCGAGATTAGTTCCTTGGTTATAGCACTATTTTTTAAAGACCGTTGAGTATTTGGATGAAAGGCGGTTGGATATTGCATCCGAGGTATCTAGAGGTTGAGTGTTTATTAATCATACAAGTACGATGTTGAGTCGGTCAATTGTGCGTGCTAGGGGACATAGTGTCAAAGTCTTTGATCGACATTCTTTTTTGTTTAAAGTAGTTACTAGGAAGATTGACAAAAAAAGGTAATAGGCAATACAGTTAGAATTCACGAGTTTATATGTTCTTGTGGGAAATGACAAACTTATCGTATCCATTACTCTCATTTGATTGCTTGTTACGTTTATGTAAAGTTGAGCCATGAAGCATTGGTTGGTGAAAACTATAAATTAGAGAATATATTGATGTTTTATAATGGTGTATTCGAACCCATTCCGAGCAAAGGAGATGCTCGTTGGCGGACGGGTATTAACTTTTCAAAGGTGATCCATGATAAAGATGTTGAGAAAAAAATGGAAGAAGAAAGTCCACCAAATTAAATAATGGATCTTCAAGCACCAAATGGGAACATTGAGTTGTATAATTAATGTTATGTTGCATTCGTAGTAGACATTTAGAAGTGAGACTTCTTAAGTACTGAAATTTATTAGTATTCAAACTTGTTTAGTATTATTATTACCTAAAAATATTTGTTGCATTTAGAGATTTTTATTAATCATTTTATGCATATGTGTCTTTTACTATCGTTAATTTTATTGCAATGCTTTTAATTCTGTTCCTAGTGTTTATTTTGTATTTTTTAAAACTTTTAAGAACTTACAGTAGTTAAGAAAAGAAGCCTTCCACGAGGATGTAAAAAGAGAGAAAGGGGCGGTTCGACACTAATCCGCATTTTGCAAGCTAAACGTTATGGCGTCTAGCATTTATACATTTTTTTTTATTTTTCAAAAAAACTACAGTAAACGAGCTATAAATTCCCGTTTTGGCCACCTACGTGACTTCATCTAACGTTTTATCATTTTTTAAAATTTTAAAGAACTAAGCAAAATTTTTACTATGTAGTGTTTTGCACCTTAACGGTTTATATTCTAGCGTTTCAGCCTTACGTTTTTCTATGTAGTTTTTACACCTTTTTTATTTTCAAAAAAAAACTACTATAAACGAGTTATAAAGTCGCGTTTTGGCCCCTAACACGACTTCGTCTAAATTTTCCATTTTTTAAATTTTTAAAAAACTAAGCAGAACGTTTTATTATGTAGCATTTTATCCCTTACCAGTTTATGCTCTAGCATTTTGCTATTTAAATGATAAAAACAAGCAAAACGCACAGCAAAATGATGTTAACCCAAAATACTGAGCAAAGTGACGTGATGAATTGACATTTTGGGTCATTATTTTTAAAAGTGATATTTGAAAAAAAAATTACTCCAAAATGACATTGGAGTGACACCCAAGATAACAGCTAACTGACAATAAAACAGCTTTATTATCTCCCTCCCAAACTAACAACGTAACATTCTTTAAATCCTCTCTTTGGTTGTGAATTTCCATCTATCTTCTAGCTCATAAAAAGCTTCGCCTCTCTGCACTATTCTGCATATTTTCTCCTGCCAAAAGATTTTTCAAACGTCCAAACCCTAACTTGTGATTTGAGTCCCTATTCGGGTTTTTTTAATAAAAAAACCACACTTAAATATAATTTTTTTTTAAAAAATCCGGTTTTATATAAATTAATTTTCAAAACACAATTTTTTAATATTCATTTTAAAAAATACGCTTTATAACTTTGGCAATCTAAAATGCCTTTAATTTCTTTTCTCAAAATTGATTTTAAGGTTGATTTGCAACAAAAAAAGACAAGGGATACAATATATATTAACTTTAAGATCAGTTTTTCGAAAATTGAAATAAATTTTCATTTTGGGGTGCCGATGTAGATCATATTTTTGAAAGTAAAACTTCAAAAATTTATATTCTTTTTATAATAAAGTTTAGAAATGACCGTACTTTTCAAAAAAGTTTAATAATGTAGGTATTTGGTAATTTCCCTTGATTTTTTTGGTTAATATGTGCACCAATGCTAATAGATCAAAGTGCAGCTTTTCTTTATCTTCAATTAGTCTCATCTAACATTTTGGTCAAAGAATTACAAGTCAAACCAAGAATTCTGTGACTTACGGTTTATCTGCTGTCTTCCTCATCTTTCATCAAACAATCTGCACTCCTGAAAAACAGGAGGAAGAACTGAGTTTACTTTCTTTGCTACAACTGTGAGATACTTTCTTCGCTACAACTGTGAGAATAACAAAACTCTTTTGACGTTAAAGTAATACAATGATTTTGTAATGCTTTGGCAAAGTTACAAACGACGGTTTTTCTGAGCGGTCTCAAATGTTTGAATATAGTAATACAATCTCCAAAGTGTGGTGTTACCCTGAAAAAGTTTAAAACAGAGACACTGTGAGAATAACAAAACTCTTTTGACGTTAAAGTAATACAATGATTTTGTAATGCTTAGGCAAAGTTACAAACGACGGTTTTTCTGAGCGGTCTCAAATGTTTGAATATAGTAATACAATCTCCAAAGTGTGGTGTTACCCTGAAAAAGTTTAAAACAGAAACATCAGTGTCATAAGATCAACCGGGGATGGAAACAGTTCAGAGCTCGTGTTGCAGTGCTTACCAAGTTTTCTATATCAACAAAAATCTCATCAGGTGAACTGTTTGTCGAAGGTTGACTATGCTGAATGAGTTCCACAACACGGTTAAGATTTTTGGGTGGTAGTTTCCATATCAGCTTCCGAAGCTGTTGCTTTTCTACCAGGGTCATCGGCCTGCCAATGAAAATCAAGCACCCTTGCGTCGAAACTTCAACAAGATTCAGATGGAGGATTCAAACTAATTCACATGTATAAAAAGATATACGTATTTTCTTTAAAAACTGTTGTATGCTAAAAAGATATGTACGAACTTAAGATTATATATTTCCTAGACATTTTGTTCCTACTATATTAAATATGGAAGGACATGGTCTGCGTTTCAACAAGTTTGTATAAATATTAGTCACTAATCAGTCGCGTCTACATTATATACAATAAACTTAAGTAGTGACTTCACTTTGTTACTCTTAAAAATCGAAAAACATTAATAGTCTAATCTTTTCCAATTATTTGACCAAAATTAATCATTTTTGGACTCATGAACCCAATTCTATGTTTGGGGTAAATCTAAGATAATAAGTTAATAACTGCATTTGTCATTTATTAAGGAGCCTGAACTTATAAACTAATATCCATATATTTTGATGATTATAAATTTTTGAATATGACATAAGATTTGCTTGCAGTTTGAACAGCACAACTGAGATGTCAAACCGCAACCTGCACCACACCACGCAGTTTATCAAAAATCAACCTGCAACCGCACCACAGAAAAATGAAACCACATAGTACGGCATGTGCAAGTTATGCGATGTGGGCGGTTTGTTGAACACCCCTAATTTCCAAACACAGTGAAACATGCCTAAACATCAACTGGATGGATGCAAAAATGGTAAAACTACATGGTCTTTTTGTTAAAAATATGAAGCACAACGGCAAACTTTTCAACATTAATTAATAATAGAAAATTTTAAACAACATAATCACCTTCAAGATACTATATGGATGGAAAACGACAAACCTGAAATTAAACATAACTATGTCCAGAAGTTGTTCAAGCTGCTTTTTCTTGCGTTCTAGCTGAGAGAAAGAAAAAAAAAGTCAATTAAAACCTAATTTTGACATGTTCTTTGTAAGTTGAAAGCTCCACTCTTATAAACAAGTTCCATAAGATATTAACAAAGTAATGTGCAATAGATATTCTTTTCAACATAGAGGGCACAGTAATTTGAACTTTGAAGCTTTCTAATCGTAAAAGAAATTACCATTACAGATAGTTCATCTGACATTTTCTTCATTGTTTCCTCTACCTTAGGACCTTCAGTTCTAAGAAGCACCTGCATATCATCACTGACCTGAAGAAAGCAAGAAAACATAAAACTAACAGTACTTCATCCAGTGTTTTAATAATCTACAGATCTGGTCTAACTAGGCAACCTAACCATTAATTAGATATCCGGGAGATTTTGAAATGATTAATCGGAAACAAATTGATGTTACTATGTTAAAAATTAGTTATATTATATTTATTCAACTGGTTAAATTCTTATTACCTACCTTTTTTGATTTTATATCTCTAAGCAACCTACATTTATAAATTTAAGGATAACACTTTGACGGGATTAAAAAAATATGAATCAGTCTAGGTAAAAAACATGTACAATTGAATAAAGAGAGGTAGTAGGAACATACCTCTATACTATGATTGGAACTAGTAGGACTAGTGGAACGGATAGAAGATGATGAAGAACACAGCTTGAGTTTTTTACGAGGATTTCCACCATTCGCCGCAGGAGAGGTTGAAACTTTCTCCTTATATCTTTGTATTCGATGCAAAGCAATGACTGGGTCTTCAATCTAGATTAAAAAATTATTCAAGGTCCACGACATAAACAGAAATTTAAAATCAAAGCAGTAACAAGCAAGATTATGAATACATACATCTTTTTGTTAATTTACTTGAATATTAACTGATTTGGTTGATGATTACAAAGCAATTATTTCCATCAACTAATAAAACACTTGAAGCAAACAATCACCTAACGATATTTAAGCTGATGCAAGTTTTAACTAATTAACTTGTCAAACATGGTGCTTGAGCTTGAATATAGCACGTCAGATGTGGTTTCACATCCACCGTTCTCATTGCTCAAGCTTATCGAATCTTGAACCGGAGATAGATAAACAAACATCGTCCAACTACTTGAATAGAGCTTCGTTTACCATCAAATAAGTTAAGCGAGTCTAGGCCAAAGCTTAAACTGTTATTAAATAAACAAAATAAATTATTTAATCTGGGTTTAATAAACAAGCTTGAGGATTCAGCGAAGCTCGAACTGGCTTTATCTGTAAAACCAGTCCCAACATCTAAATAGACCATAACTCTATTTTACATAATACTTCATCGATCATCAATTACCAATATCCAATTAATGAAAATACACATTTCCGTCAATAGATACAAAGCACCACATTAGTTACCGAATTATCCTTTTGTCATAGATTACAACTTCACAACTTTTGTACTCATTCTGCTAACATATTAAAAAGAGAAAGATAATCTCACCAAGTTATTTTATATCCTTATACTTGAGCTGCTGTAACGCTTGGTAGTCTATATTCATTTCAACTTAAATATTTAAAACCAATGCATAACAAAACCTAAAGAAACTCCTAAAGTGTTTATCGCTAATTCTGTAATGCATATCATACAACTTAGTTTTACAAAGTAAAGAAAACTAAATAGAAAGAAGAACAAATACCTCTTTAACTTCCTGTGTGAGAAGAGGCACACTCTGTCGAAGCAATGCATTTAATCTTTCCTTCTTAAAATCAGAAAAGCTTGCTCCTAGAGCATTACAAAACAAGGCACTGATCCCAGAACTACTTTCATCTTTTCCTGTGTAAATGTGTTTAGAAGAATCTATCTCGCTGATGATTCCACGATTTCTATCAGCCAATTCAAAAGTCTGAGATGCACATGGGAAGTACCCTTCTTCTAGCGAAAGCAGGTATGCAACTTCACGTGTATAGTAACCAAAATAATCTGGTCCAATTTTATCTTGCTCTGGGGATAAGTCCTCATCGCCTGAAGCTTCCATTATAATCTAAGAAAACAAGATGCACAGCCAACAAGAAGTTGTTACGATCAGCAAAGTCATACACTTGTAAATTTATATAAAACAGACTCTGGACTTGGGAGCACTGCTATTCGAGGAAGTAACATGTCAGGCTGTGAAGAAAACTTCTAGAGAGCCAAAATCATGTAGTCCACGAAAAAAAGCTCAAAAATTATTATTATTAAAAAAAAGACAGAAAGAAGGTAGCTACAAATCTTAAAAAAAACACTTCATCTGAGTTTATTCATGTTCAGAAAAACCTCTGACTATAACACAGAAAAAACTTAAATCTCCTCTCACAGAAATTAGCTAAGTACTGAAGCTAACAAATAAATTGTCTATTTAGACTATCTGTGATAAACTAGTAGAAGAAACTAGAGTGAACCACTATACTTCACAACCCCTCAGATCATCACTGAAAAAACAAGTATCTTTGGCTGCATATACGATCCGATACAATCCTCCTGCCCAACATAATTTCACACAATAATAATTATAGAATTAATTAATTAATTTTATGACCAGCTATAACCAAGTCTCACTTAGCTTTAAGATTATACTATTAACACTTTAAGTTATGTATTGCGACATCTAAGCTTTGACTGATTCCTCCCAACTACTTTACCAAGGGAGAGAGAGCCCATAACTTCATTATTAATTTTGTCTTCAAACCGCCAAAATTTAGAAATAATTATTTTTTAAGGGACTGGGGGCACGTGTTTATAGCCATAAGTTATAATTTAACCATAATGCTCCTTAATCACATGAAAGATTGATACTTATTCTTATGAAAACCCTGCACACACATGCATGCATGCATCCATCCATGCATGCATGCACACTTAAACTATTTAATACTCTCTTTGTCCCATAAAATTTGTTCAATTAACATTGTTTTCAACAACATTAAATGAAATATATCTATTTCTTCAAATTTGCCCTTACTAATAACAAAATTAAAAAAAAATAATAGATAGAGTATAAAAAGAACGAAGGTGCTTAGTCACCAAACACCTTACTAATTAAACGTGGACAACTTAAGCATTATAATACAGAATTTAAACTTAAATTATATTAAGGGTAA
Organism: Apium graveolens; assembly: GCF_009905375.1. Lineage (NCBI taxonomy): Eukaryota > Viridiplantae > Streptophyta > Magnoliopsida > Apiales > Apiaceae > Apium > Apium graveolens. The sequence continues at coordinate 238,724,078 of NC_133653.1, forward strand.
CTAATAACATAGTTGAATATCATAATGCAGCAAATGAACATTTTAAAAGTACGTTTTTTTATCTTGGTAAAACATTAAATTAACTAGTCCTTGTTACTTAAATAATTTTGAAAATATAATCTCCAACTTACTATCCAATTTCATGAAATTTCTTTTTCTTTCTCCTAACAAGTTGAAAGGTCATCACCTCATTATTTATATAATTGCATCCTTGAATTTAAAATTAAAGAGCTTCGATCTTCCATCTCACAAAATATATTATTTTGGAAACTATTGGGGATTATTGCTTTCCATATCGCTCAATTATATTCTACGATGCAGAACAGTAGAAAATTCAATAATATAATTTCAGATAAGTTCACTGGCACGAAAGTAAGTTTTTGTTATTCCATTACAGAGAATACCGCCTTGATTCAAAAACTAAAAGCCCCTAATAAAATTCAATGATATTGTTATTGTCTTAGTCAAAAGGGTACAATATCATTAGTTATTAGCCTATATACTTCTACGATTCCCATCTAGAAAAAGCCCAGAACTGTATTTTTGTAGAACTGTATTTTTGTAACTCAAATGCTTGAAGAGCCCCCACAATATGATTAGGAAATATGGTGAAAATATTTTGAAGTATGTGAAGTGACTTGCACTGCATTTACTAGTGTGCTGGACACCATGAAACCAATTAAGGACCGGGAAAGAACTCATATGGTTCTATTTAGAAAAACTCTAGATAGTTACAAAATTCAAATCTTAACCTACTCTATTCCTCTTCATTGACATGGTTAAGCTTTAAGATCTTACGGGGAAAACTTTTTAGCACAACCACAATACCCTACTGAACAATCCAAAACACATATCAATAATCATATCCTTAAAAAGTATTAAAAAAACTCAATTTGAACAGGACTTAATTATATTTAAAACAAACAAATCCCAATTTAAAAAGAGAAAATATAACCTGACAGAAAATTGTGCAAACTAAAGAGGTTAATCTGTTACTTACTGTTGTTCTTCGTTTCTCTAAGTGCTTCAATATGTAATTTAATTAGACTACCTATGATTAAATTGTTAAAGCAGTAAATTTTTTATATACATCTATCAGTTTTAGGTAATTCCAATGTTACAACAGGACACCTGACCTATCATATAGTCAAACATAAGTCTTGCAGTTTGTACTTGGTTAGTTTATTGCCCAACTTGTTTTTGGAATTTATTATTTCTAGGTGTAAGATTGATCTCGTTATTATTTCTAGGGCTCTTAGATCTTTACCCTTAAATTTTTTAATAAAAACCTGATTGTGATTCAATTTCTCATCTGAGGAAATTAATCCTATTGGCCTCTGTTTATTTTGTATATATCTACATCTTATATTTACTAGCGCAGAGGCACAGAGCAATCAAATACATTGCGAGTTATATTCAGAGAATGACCATCTTAGTAACAAAACATAAGACCAATAATGACTTGCGGTCAATGGAATACTTTCACATTAAAGACCCTTACAATGATTAAAATGCGGTTATTGTTGATCTATATCTTGGACTATAAAATAAAACTGACTACATTAGTTGTATAAAGTACATATCCATTACTGTGAAGCTACGTTTCCTGGACTAGGGTGCAAGTCCCAAACATGGCAAGTTTAGAATTTTTCAAATTTGGCAAAATTTAGATTCTTGAATAGGAATCCAAAATCATTTCAAGAGAGTATAGGAATTCGGCATGCAGGTTACACAGTAAATTAAAAAAAAATCTTGACTTGAAACACACAAGCACGCATTCCTAACCCATAAATGGTTTGGACTTAATTATAACGACAAGTTGATAAAATAAAAAAATAATAACTAAAGTAAATACATAATTTGGTTAATTTAACTGACATGCAATACACACCTGAAACAAATTGGGCAAAGGCCAATCGCCACAGTAGGAACAAGTAGCAAAGACGGTTAATTAAAGAAGCCAAAAAAAATGAAATCTTGAAGAATCCGAAAATTAAGAATGTGGTAAAAACATGAGTTAAAAATGAAACCAATTTGGCATGATTATAGCAAGCCCTAATTGTTATCATCATTATAACTCATATATATGTGTGTGCAAATAAAATACATGTGAAACCCCAGAATATAATTTGAACTGAATCAAGAAAATTAAAAGAAGAGGAAAATTAAAATCACCTATAAATTTATGAGATCTTAGCTTGTTCCTCGCCCAATTCCAACTCTACTTTGCGCTTGTTATTTGGTTGATTAATTAGTTTTTCTCTTTCAGGTGTTTGTATATACACTTTGCATTGTAGGCTGTAAGTATATAATGGACACTTCACAGGGTTGTCCTTTATCCTTCCTCCGTGTCTTTCTGACTAATTGTTGACCAAAAATTAAAAATTACTCACAATATTGTTTTTAAAAATGCAATTAAGTTATATGGAGAGCACCTTTTATCGGAGACGACTTATATTCTGCGAAAAAAATTATAAAACATATTATTTTGTAAATCATGATCTGCAGAGTTCATTATTTTATTTAAAATCTTAAATATCATATATGTATTGTACGTAAAACATTACAAAATGTTTAATTATAGGAACCATGTTTAGTTTGCAGTTTGCGGAACATAAACATTTCACTCATTAAATTTATTGGATATATAACAATTTTAATGAATTAGTGATATTTTTTGAACATACTTAACAAAATAATATATTTTATAATATTTTAATTACAGAACACATGTGGTCTCCGTGATCTCCGATAAAATAGTGGTAACCATACAACTTTACTCTTACATTATAATACGTTAATCTATTCACCTATATATTTAATCAATCAGATAATTTTAAATTATTTTAAATGAATCATCTAACATTCTTAAATTTTAAATCAATTACATTATATTAAAAAATTCCCTTCCTCGTAATACCTGAGTTTCTTTTTTCTATAATACCGGAGTCTACTATCTTATGTAGTTAACCATTCAGATAATTTTAAATTATTTTAAACCAATCAAAGAACATTCCTACATTTTAGACCAATTATTTTATATTAATAAACTTCCATATTTACCATTCCCATCCATTTATATCAACCACGGTTAGTTAACCATTCTAACTTAAACCTAAAACTCAATACTAAATTTTATACAATCATATTACCTTATTAGGTTTTCTTCCTCATCTTTTAATCAAATTTAAATTCAAACAAAATTAGTCATTGGCATCGATCCCTTGATTATAAAAATATTAACTTCAGGTAGCGAAATCAATCTAATTTAAATATTATAGTTATTTTACTTAACAAATTCATATATTAATGTTTAACCAATCAAAAATTAAGAACTTGATAATAAACAAATTTCAATTTATAATTCTTAACCATGATTTTTTGGTTTGGTAAACTAAAGATATATAATACACACTAACGTCACAACTTTATTAGCAAATTAGATTCATACAGTCTTATACTATGAATTCAAAATTCAAACTTTTATATTAATTTACTCGGAAAAATTCATTTCCAATTTTTATACTCGAAACACAGAATCCTCCTATATTTTTCCCATGCGAAAAGAATTCTTTGTTTAACAGGTAACCTATTTTATTTTATTTCTTTGAAATATGTTTAAAATGTAATCTTAAAGTACCTGGCCCATATCCGTAATTTGAACCTGATGTAGTATTAATGCCAACCCCAAATTCGGGAATTACCATGTCCAATTTTAAGTAATAATCTACTTAACAGTATAAGGCTTAAAGCTGTTTTTCGGTGTAATTACTACAAAGTCCTTTCTTTTTTTATTTACAGTACAATGTCACTCTAATCTATACAAATACATTGGCACCAGTACTGTTGATGATTTAATCAGCAAATACATGTATGAAACTTGAAAATTAAATGAAGAGATATTGCCCAGACAAGACAATTTGTTGTCTGATTTGTGGCTCATTTAAATTCAAAAATCAGCTCGCTTCTTGGACATAATTTAGGAGAGATACAAATGCATCTTCCTCCCTCACAAACAAGATATGTATATATCATCATGTATCATCTGTAATTTTATCTAATATTATAAAAATTGAGGACCCTTTTTATGATTCCCCCTCTAATTTGAATTTCAAAATGCATGTTCTGCCTTTGTTCATGTATCATCACATATAACTAAGCTTATATTTGTTGTGTTCATTTTCAAGGGGTCTGTGTTCTTGGTTAAAGATTAGGAAATGGAATGAATATAAACAATTCTATCACGAAACGCGCGACGCTTGTTCTGTCTAATGACTATGAGTAATCGAAATTTCCATATTAAATATTATTGTTAATTCTTCTCCTATTTAATAGGGTGTGTTTAAATAGTTATATTTCATGAAGTGATCAGGGAAATTATCATGTTCAATGTTGTTGTTAATTCCTCTCTTATTTCATATATTCATATGGTCTATAATATATGTAGATTGATGATCATCATCATAGCTCAATGTGTTATTTTTTTATATGTCAACTGATCATTGTAAATTATTTTTAATTATTTAGATTTCATGAAGTGATCAGGGATCACAGCAACAATCAAGCAGAGGAACTTGTTCTCTCTCGAGTTTGTGGGTCTTTTATTGCAAGGCCTTAATTAATTTTCATTTTTGGGATGTTGTTTTACTTATATTCTGTAATCTTCAATTTCACCTTAGGGAATTATGACATATTCATGATAAGAATGTATCAAGGGACACTCATTGACCCTTAGGTAGTCACAATCACATATGTAATTTTCTAGCACCATAATATAAATACACAGAACCACATGATTGACATATTTTATGTCTCAAATGTGTGTCAACTTCCTGTTAATGAAGAAAGTGCTCGTAGAGACCGTACTGAAGATTATTTGTCCACAATAGTGGATGATATGTCTTTGCTATCTAAATCTGGAGACCCCTCATATAATTGTGAGTGTTGCATAGCAAACACCTACAAAATATACATATGTTTGTAAATCATAACATACACCTGCAAAATCTCACAGAGAGGTTTGAAGATGGTCATCGACAAAAAAAGAAATGCAGACAGAAGAAGGGATTTTATTTAGAGTTTGTTAGTTCATTCAATACAGATGGAACGATAACTATCTTATTGGCTTATGTTAAACTAATGGACATTTTTCTGATTTGTACAGTGAGCTATGAGAGTTCAGTAATGAAGGAGAATTTTGATTTGGGGGAAGATATATCCAGCAACATCAACACTGGAGATGTGTACACCATCTTCGGTTAATAATGGTATGCATAATTTTTACACCTCTAAAAAGAAAAATTTGTTTAAATACATATCAAATTACTGTTAGTGTATACTGAAAATATTTATTTGAAGTATATACATTTATTTCTGGCCAGTTTAATTGAGAATCATTTGAATGTTTACATGTTGTCTAATATTATATATTGTGAACAATCTAGTATCAAATGGGATACAGAATATTAGATTGTTAAATACGGTTATATAATATAATAAGGTTCACAGCACAGATGGTGTTGGACAATCCACTGGTATGGCTGTAGTATTATTTACATTAGTTTATATTGACTAATAAATAATACTAGTATACTTTGTGTATATTGAACATGATCAAATTTAGAATTGTTCTCTTAATACTGATTAAGAAGAAGAACTAAGATTCTATGTTATTATTAATGCTTGGGTTTTTAATCCGGAAATAATAATTGACACGTGTATATTATTTACATGCTTTGATTTATAAATGAAGTAATTCTTTTGAATTATATCATTATATTTTGGGTGATGGAATTATATACATGGTGAATATTATTTATTGAAGGAATCCATGTCCTGATAATATTCGGGTTAATGATGTCCCCTTGAAAGCTCAAAAAGATTTAATTATGTGAAACCCTGCAGGTGGATTTTATTCTGGCATAATTAAATAAAGGTTGAGTGGATGATCAAGGATAAAAGATATTAATTAAATAAATTATCAGTAATTTATTTAATTAATGGACATGTGATATTTTAAACATGGGGAATTTAATAAGCAAATAATATTGGAACCGAATTAATTAAATTGCGGTATTAGGAAAGGTAGTGCAAATATTAATTCTTTAGTGGATTTAATTAATATTTAATTACATTGGGCTAGGCTCAAGATGTAATTAGAAGGTCCAACCTAATTATCCATGGTCCCTATTGTAGCCTATATATATTCTTATTCTCTTCTTGCTTGGGAGGGTGTGAAAACATATTGTAGCCACCAAGGAGCAAGAAGAGAGGTTAACTTGAGAAGACGGAGGCCACACTTCACTCAAGGGAATTTGGGAATATAATAGAAGAGCGTGGAATCAACCATTAACAAGGTGATTTTTTTTCGTAATCTTTATCGTAAAACATAGTAACACCCCAAGTCCGTGGTTCCCAACAATTGGTATCAAGAGCCTGGTAATGGGTTCTACGTTTTATGATATAATGTCTATGTCGTAATTATATATACGTGTATATAGTGTTTTACTTGTATTGGTTTTGATGCAGGTTGTTAATCCACTATTATGGCCATGTATATTTTAATTATGTGTTTGGATCCCACGTGGTTTAATCGTGGTTAATTTTTTATTTTGGTTTCCATGTAGTTTAATCGTGGTTGTAATTTACACGAGGGTTGATCGTGTTAGAATAGATTTTACAAAATTAGTTTTGTATTAGATCTATTTTTTTGTAATTATTTCGGGTATTTTGTAATAATTATGTGCGATCGGAAATCAATTTCGGTGGTTTTTTGTTCCGTTGTGCAATTACAAGGGGCTGCTGTTGGTGTTCGGATCGAACAAACCAAAACAAAACTCAACAGAAAGGGAATGGCGGCTGGCGCGTGCAAAATCTGGAGAAACAGGGGTAACGCAGGCCGGACCTGCGCAACAGGTGAAGTTATGGCGGTAACTCAGGCCGAACTTGCGCAAAATGCCTATTTTGGCTGTAACGCAGGCCGTACCTGCGCAACACACCCAGATTGGCTGTAACGCAGGTCTGGCATGCGCAACAGGTGCTGGCGGCAGAAATCTTTTTCTCGAGAGCTAGATTTTTTTTCAAAGGGCCATAATAGTGGAAAATTTATTTTATTTTTTTCCATTGATTTTTTATTTATTGCTTTAAATTTATTGATTATGTGTGTCGTTAATTATGTGTGTAATTCCTTTAAAATTGCATGTTTAACATAATTAAGATGACATGGACATAAATTTTATTTATTGCTTTAATTAAATATTATATGTTGTTAAAATTATGTGTGTATTTTGAATGCATGTTAGACATAATTGTAACGACATAGGGCCCCATTTAATTTTAAAATTCCTCAATTTTAATAAAAAATCTAAGTGGAAGAGGGAATTAATATGACATTAAATCCCATGGTCTCCATTATTGTTTGTATGTAATTTAACATAAAGACGAATATAAATTATATATACGTCACCCATCGTGGCATGTAATTTATGGTGTCTAGAATGTTATAGAAATTACTAGAACAAACTTCTTAAATTAATAAATTTTAAAAAGGAATAAATACGAATTTTCTTTATTTCTGATATGGGGCGATTTTGTCAAAAACGGGTTCATCGAACTTGTAAGGCTGTGGGTATTAAGCGAGACCGATGTGACTCCTCCACTACCTGGAAATCAAACCATTGATGAATATTGAATTGAAGTATTCTATTCAAGGTAAAATTACGAATATTGGAAGGTATACACGCCGCCCATCGTGGCGTACCAAGTTCCATAGATTTCGAATAATTTAAGATTTGATGATGGTATACACTTAGCTATGAAAAATAATATAGTCCACCCCAACGTGGCATATTGTTTAGTAATAGGACCGAAGTAACATTTAAACAAAATTAGGTGGTATACATGTCACACATCGTGGCGTACCAGAAACTTATGGTGTTTAGATGTTAGTGCATTTAATTTTAATAATTGTTAGAGGAATCAATAGCTCTTAATAATTAATGCACCCTTATGTGATGTTTTTATGCATGATTCTCAGGATAAAATGGGCTTTAATCCACTATTCACCATACTTAAGGATAACAAACTTACCGGACCCAACTATATTGAATGGAAACGAAATTTGGATATTGTGTTGACTGCTGAGGAGTACAAGTTTTGCACTTATGAACCCAAGCCTGATCAGCCTGCTGCTGATGCTCCTGAAGATGAGAGAGTATTATAAAAGGTGGATTAAGGCTGATGAGATGTCGCGATGTTACATTCTGGAAGCAATGTCGAGTGTTTTGCAGCATCAGCATCAGTCTATGGCCACTGCTTCGGATATGCTCTTTAATCTCAAGGAACTTTTTGGAGATCAGAATAGGGCTGCTAGGCAAGTAGCCATGAAGGCTTTAATGAACACTCAGATGGCTGAAGGCACACCTGTAAGGGATCATGTTCTCAAGATGATGTCACATCTGAATGAGATAGAGATCCTTGGTGCTGAACTTGACGGGGAAACCCAGATTGACATTATCCTAATGAGCTTGTCCAAGAGTTTTGAGCAGTTCCGCTTGAATTACAACATGAACAAGAGGCAGTATAGTCTTGCGGAACTACTGACAGAACTTCAGGCAGCTAAAGGATTATTTCGGCAGAGTGTTCAAGTGAATGTGGCTGAGAAAGGTTCTTCCTCCAACCGAAAGGTATTAAGAAGAAGAAAAAGGCTCAGACACAGAAAGCTGTGAAGGCAGTGGGAGTTCAGGGTGGTGTGAAAAAACCTAAGGGAAAGTGCTTCAGATGCAAACAGTCAGGTCACTAGAAACAGGATTGTCCTCTTCCTAAGAAGACAAACAATACTGGTATGTCTCTTTCTCTAGTTACAGAAACATTTATAGCGGTTATATCTACGAGCACTTGGTGTGTAGATACAGGAGCCACTGATCATGTTTATAATTCTATGCAGGGGTTCCGGCTATCCAGAATGCTTAGAGATGGTGAGATATACGTGTTCATGGGAGATGCTACGAAAGTAGCAGTAGTTGCAGTAGGAGTTATTCATTTATCTTTTGGTTCTGATAGGATTTTGGTTTTGAACAATTGTCTTTATGTACCTTCTTTTAGAAGGAATTTAATTTCGGTTTCTAAACTTGCTTTGGATGGTTATAATGTTTGTTTGGATCGTAATGTTTCTATTATGATGAATAAACGAATTATATGTTCTGGTACATTGCAAGACAATTTGTATATAATTAATCCTAGTCAACCTGCACTGCAACTGCAATTTAGGGAATTGAACAACACATCTACTAACTCTAATAAAAGAAAGGAACCTTCTAGTATGAACCAAACATATCTTTGGCACTTGAGATTAGGTCATATTAACTTGAGGAGGATTCAAAGACTGGTAGTAGACGGGCCTTTAAGCTCATTGGCAGTGGAACCATTTCCAGTTTGTGAATCCTGCTTAGAAGGTAAAATGACTAATATGCCTTTCAAGGCAAAGGGGAATAAAGACAAACAACTGTTAGAATTGGTTCACTCTGATTTATGTGGACCCATGAATATCCAAGCAAGAGGTGGTTATGAATATTTCGTCACTTTCATTGATGATTATTCTAGATATGGGTACGTTTATTTGTTGCGCCATAAGTCTGAGTGCTTTGATAAGTTCAAAGAGTACAAAGCTAAAACAGAGAAGCGACTTAATAAAAGTATCAAGTCACTACGATCAGATCGTGGTGGCGAATACTTGCTTGGAGGATTTAGGGAATATTTATCAGAAAATGGGATAGAATCCCAGTTAACTATACCAGGCACACCCCAGCAGAACGGTGTAGCAGAGAGAAGGAACCAGACTCTTTTAGAGAGTGTTAGATCGATGATGAGTTATTCGGATTTACCCCAGTCGTTTTGGGGACATGCCTTAGAGACAGCAGCTTATCTTCTGAACTTAGTACCTTCTAAGTCGGTTCCTAAAACCCCCTTAGAATTGTGGACCGGGGATAAACCGAGTCTAAGACATATTCGAATATGGGGTTGTCCAGCACATGTGCTGAACAAGAACGCGACTAAGTTAGAATCTTGTACAGAAGTAAAGTTGTTTGTAGGCTACCCCATGGGAACGAAAGGATATTTATTTTATAGTCCGAAGAATCGGGATGTCATTATTAGCACCAATGCAAGATTCTTAGAGGAGGAATATATAATGAATCACAAACCCATGAGTAGTGTCGTTTTAGAGGAACTAGTGGGAGGGGCAGGTAATACCCATGAAGCTGTAGTACAAGTAGAACAACCACAACAAAATGTACAACCTGTCACTAATACCGCACCAGTGCCTCGTCGTAGTGGGAGGGTTGTTCAACAGCCTGATAGATTCATGTTTTTGGGAGAGTCTGCAGACTTGGTCTCTGGTGAACATGATGATGATCCCCGTACATACAAAGAGGCAGTACAAGACAAAGATGCAGATCTTTGGCAAAAGGCGATGGAATCTGAGATAGAATCAATGTATTCTAATCAGGTCTGGGAGCTCATGGAACCACCCAAAGGTATAAAACCTATTGGATGTAAGTGGATCTACAAGAAAAAGAGGGGATTAGATAAAAAGGTGAAAGCCTGGAAAGCAAGACTTGTTGCGAAAGGGTATACTCAGAAAGAAGGTATCGATTATGAGGAAACCTTTTCACCGGTAGTCATGCTTAAGTCAATCCGTATTCTTTTATCTATAGCAGCTCATCTCGATTATGAGATTTGGCAAATGGATGTCAAGACAGCTTTTCTTAATGGAAGTCTTGAAGAAACCATCTATATGCAGCAACCAAAAGGATTCATTAAGGAAGGCCAAGAGCATCTGGTATGTAAGCTTAAGAGGTCTATTTATGGACTTAAACAAGCTTCTAGAGACTGGAATATTCGTTTTGATCAGGCAGTCCAGTCATATGGATTTGATCAAAGTCCAAGCGAATCGTGCGTGTATAAGAGAAGTGAAGGTAATGCAGTGGTTTTTCTAGTACTATATGTAGATGATATTTTACTCATTGGAAACAATGTTGAGATGTTGTCATCAGTATAGGCATGGTTGTTCAAACAATTTAACATGAAGGACTTAGGTGAAGCGGCATACATCCTTGGGATCAAAGTTATAAGGGATCGCAAGAAAAGGATGTTGGCTTTATCTCAAGAGCCCTACATTGATGAAGTATTAGCCCGTTTTAACATACAGAACTCCAAGAAAGGTTTTCTACCTTTTAAGCATGGAGTTACTCTATCTAAGAAGCGGTGTCCTTCGACACCTAAGGATATAGAGAGCATGAAAGCAGTTCCTTATGCTTCAGCATGTGGAAGCTTAATGTATGTTATGTTATGTACGAGGCCTGGCATCTGCTTTGCTGTAGGCATGGTTAGTAGATATCAGTCGAACCCAGGTCAGGAACATTGGAGTGCAGTAAAAACTATACTCAAGTACCTGAGAAGGACTAAGGAGTATATGTTAATTTACAAGGCCTCAGATCTATTTCCTTTGGGATATACTGATTCAGATTTCCAATCAGATAGGGATAAGAGGAAATCAACCTCGGGATATATTTTTACTTTGGGAGGTGGAGCCGTTTTATGGAGGAGTGTAAAGCAGAAATGCATTGCAGACTCCACCATGGAGGCCGAGTACGTGGCGGCCTCTAAGGCTGCCAAGGAGGCTGTATGGTTCAGGAACTTCCTTTTGGACTTAGATGTGGTACCTAATTTGCCTAGGAGCTTGACAGTGTATTGTGATAACACTGGTGCTGTGGCAAATTCAAAGGAACCGCGAGACCACAAAGCAGCTAAACATATTGAACGTAAGTATCATCTCATACGAGGAATCGTAAAGCGAGGGGATATAGTTGTGGCTCACATATCATCAGAAGACAACCGGGCAGATCCTTTCACAAAGAGCTTGCCAGCCAAGATTTTTGACAAGCATGTGGAAGCGATAGGAGTCAGATGGATGGACACATAGATTTTTATGTAATAGTGGATTAAATAAACACCGATGTACACATAGAATATTTTGACTATAAGTGGGAGATTGTTAGTGTATACTGAAAATATTTATTTGAAGTATATACATTTATTTCTGGCCAGTTTAATTGAGAATCATTTGAATGTTTACATGTTGTCTAATATTATATATTGTGAACAATCTAGTATCAAATGGGATACAGAATATTAGATTGTTAAATACGGTTATATAATATAATAAGGTTCACAGCACAGGTGGTGTTGGACAATCCACTGGTATGGCTGTAGTATTATTTAGATTAGTTTATATTGACCAATAAAATAATACTAGTATACTTTGTGTATATTGAACAGGATCAAATTTAGAATTGTTCCCTTAATACTGATTAAGAAGGAGAACTAAGATTCTATGTTATTATTAATGCTTGGGTTCTTAATCCGGAAATAATAATTGACACATGTATATTATTTACATGCTTTGATTTATAAATGAAGTAATTCTTTTGAATTATATCATTATATTTTGGGTGATGGAATTATATACATGGTGGATATTATTTATTGAAGGAATCCATGTCCTGATAATATTCGGGTTAATGATGTCCCCTTGAAAGCTCAAAAAGATTTAATTACGTGAAACCCTGCAGGTGAAATTTATTCTGGCATAATTAAATAAAGGTTGAGTGGATGATCAAGGATAAAAGATATTAATTAAATAAATTATCAGTAATTTATTTAATTAATGGACATGTGATATTTTAAACATGGGGAATTTAATAAGCAAATAATATTGGAACCGAATTAATTAAATTGCGGTATTAGGAAAGGTAGTGCAAATATTAATTCTTTAGTGGATTGAATTAATATTTAATTACATTAGGCTAGGCTCAAGATGTAATTAGAAGGCCCAACCTAATTATCCATGGTCCCTATTGTAGCCTATATATATTCTTATTCTCTTCTTGCTTGGGAGGGTGTGAAAACATATTGTAGCCACCAAGGAGCAAGAAGAGAGGATAACTTGAGAAGACGGAGGCCACACTTCACTCAAGGGAATTTGGAAATACAATAGAAGAGCGTGGAATCAACCATTAACAAGGTGATTTTCTTTTCATAATCTTTATCGTAAAATGTAATAACACCCCAAGTCCGTGGTTCCCAACAATTACATCTTGCAAACCATGACTCTGTGATAATTTATAATATAGTACTGATTGCACTTTTATTGAAGGGAGAAAAGCACAAAAGATTAAATCCAGGGGTTCTCAGCCGGACAGAAGACCATATGTTAAAAAATTACAATCAACAAAAGGTATTTTAAAAATGCCACTCTCAATAATGCAATAGGTATTATTTTAACCTTAAATATGAAAAATGATTAAAGGCAACGGAGTGCGAGAAAACCCTTGCAAAAGAAGAAACACGAAAACACAAAGGGCCACAAATTGCAAAGCAGTGGTTCTTTTCAGCCTCCTACTTCTCCACAACTGTATTCGGAACCTCCAAATACTCCTGCTACCAATTTATTTCCGACCCAATTGCCATTGTCTCCTCTGTCTTCAAATCTTCTGTCAATGCCAGGTGGTTCAAAAAGCCGACATGTCCCCATTCTACAACCAAGAAAACTACCGACGATTCCAAGATAGAAGAAATATACCACCGTTCAGTAGCCATACATGCATTCTCTCAATTTAGGTTAGTAAATTTAGTTGAAGACTAAAGTTATGAACAATCATGGAGACAGAATAAGGCATTTGGTCCCCAGTTGATGAGTTTGTATGTTACCTATCATATTTTAAATCATATAGTTCACTTATGTTAACATACATGACATGTCTCTGAGTTTCTTGTAGTTGGCGATGACACTTCAGTAATGACAGAGAAATATGATTTAGGGAAGGCATCTCCAACAACATCAATGCCGAATTTCTGTACACTAGAGAACTCTATTGCTATACAGATTTTTTTAGCAACTTAAAAATATAACTGATATCCCTAAATATCAAATTATGTCCTGCAAAGCATAACTTTGAGTTTACATATATATTTTCATTGATTAAACTGAAACTTTCAGGAACAAAATAATAGAAGAAAAAATAGTTAATTTCTGAGGGGGGGACAGAAGTCGATATGTTCAGAAATAACCGAAAAAAGGTATATTTCAAATGTAACTCTCAAAAAATTATAATTCAGTTGTTATTGAACCATTAAATTATATCCTTATTCAGGAATTACGGAGGCATGCAAACCCTTCCGGGAGAACAAACATGCCAACACAAAGAGGCCAAAATTGGTTAGAAAAAGAAAGTTATTGTCTTTAACCTCTACCAAAGCATTTTCTCATTCTCCAAGTACTCCTGCTACCGTTTGCTCCCATACACGGTTTACATTGTCTCCTCTGTCTGCAAATACTCTCCCAAATGTATTCCAGACAGAATAAACCACAATCCATTCTCAGAAAAACAAAACATATCACTGTTCAACAACCATATGTGTATTATCCCTTTCAAGATCAGTAAATTAATATAATCACTAAAGGTACAAATCTTATACGTGTTTATTCACCAATATAAAAATAAATTAAACTATTCTAGGTACTAAAGCTGAAGGGAAGAAGCCAATGAAGGAACTGTTAGTGTTTGTGCTCTAGAGACAACACTATTATATTTTGTTTATGACATTTGGATTATTAAATTGTATGTTCTAGCGATTATTCTTTTTATAATTTATTATGTCTTAATTTACTGAGATATAAATATTAAATTAATAAATATCATTGTTATATAATATGCATTTTATATCTCTATGTACGTGACTTAGAAATGAGATTATGTGAATAGTATCGATATTCCCAAATATCCCTTGTCGAGTATTATTATTAAGGGAGAATAATAATGCACTAAGACTAGTGTGTTTGTTGACTAATGATCACATCTCATTGATCATAGATATTTTGATACCAAAGTCGAAAACACAGCCATATATAAATATACATGGTTCTGGATAGACCCAATATGAGATTCTACAAATCTGTTGTGTCATAAGTAATTATCACAGTGATAATTATGTAAGGGTCCTTCGACTTGAAATCATTATATTTCTATAGGATGATTAATATACTTTGATTATATCAAAAGTTGTTTTTGACAGGGTAACGATCAAAGTGGACTTTGGGTATATTAGGAATCGTGTGAGAAATATGAATGATCTAGAAAGGATTTAACCCTCCTAATTTTGGAGAGATATTATTGGTCTCTTGTATGAGCTAGACTATGAAATGCGTGACGCCACGCTTAAATGTTGATTTGAAATGACAGTTTGTCTACACAATGATCAAAGAAACCTGGATTAAACCATGAAAAGAATGACACATAACATGCCTTGAGTTTAATCTATAATATATGGTTAAAGGGATTAAACTATATTGTACATTATTCACGAAAGGTTTAATTGATCACCGATTTAATTATTATTACTTGGGTAGCAATGATGTATTATTAGATGTCGCTCATTGTTTACGATTTTAAATTAGATTTAAAATTGTTGTTAACGTAATAATAACCTAAAGGGTCACACAAAGAATGATTGAAGGGTTATTTAATTTAAATTAAATATAATGTAATTCAAATTATTTGTTATTAATTAAGTAAAACTTAATTAATTAAATAAATAAGAAATTCGAATTTACTATCAAATCCAAAATTATGTTATTGGATGATTAAGTAAGTGTTAATTAATAATAAATAGGATTTTTGGATTTATTAAAAGTCTAAATTAGTTTAGGGTTAGAAGTCTTTTTCCCTTTTCTATATAATATCTTATTAAGCCTCAACTAAGGTTTTACATTTTTATAAGAAAAAACACAAATCCTAGCAGCTTGAGAGAGAGAGAAGGCGACTTCTAATTTACAAGTGCTAGTACACGCTCATCCTTCATTTAATCATTCGTGTGGATACCTTCAAGGCGTAGATTATTTCACGACGGGATAAGTGGTGTTTGTTGAAAGCCTGAACGTCCATTAAACAACCGAATACTGTCTTTTCGCATGGATCCTTTAAAAAATGGGTGGAGAGGACCCATTCTTCAAGATGTAGATTGTTTCACGATGAATTAAATATTATCTTTTCGCATGGATCCTTCGACGGGTTTCGATTTTTCTAGTTTTTTACAGTTTTTAAACATTGTTTCCGCTGTGTTTTATGCCTCGAAACCCAACAATGGCATCAGAGCTACTTGCGAAAGGTTTTAATTTATTTTGTGTGTTTATTAATTTTGATGTTAATATCATATTGATAATTTGCCATGATAGATATGATGATATTATGCATGTGTTGATGATCTATCACGATAAATATGATGATATTATGTATGTTAATGATCTTCCATGAAGATATTACACATGTGTTGATGATCAGCGATGACTGTTGTTATGAATAATTATTGTTAGACATTGAGTGCAGTGAAATATAACACAGAGGGGGAGGTGAATGTGTTTCTTTGGATTTTAATTAACTTTAAAAGTTTTTGGCTTAGATTGAACAAAACATATATGAACTTGTAGAGATAAATTATTTGACAGTAAGCACACACAAAAAAATATCAAAAACTCACTTAATTGTTATAATCAAATTTATTTTGCTACAAATCTGTGTTCTTAGGAATAAGAACTCAGCTACAAATCTTGAGAGAATACAAGATATTTTCTAGATCTGTTTTCTTACCACTAAACTAAGGACCCGTGCATTCTTTATAGACCAGCAACACGGGTTTACAAAACTCGTACCAAAATGCACTAACACATTTTCCAAAGCTATCTTGTCTATTTTTATTTTTGGTGTTAGCAAATCTATGCAAAATCTTGTAGGTCTGTGACCATCCTTTGTTCAATGAATCTTTTCCCTTCATCTTGTATTCTTCAAGCTACTTTTTTAGTCTTTCCAATTCATTGAATGAATTGTTTCTTGACTGATAATCTTAAATCTTGAACTTGTCTATATTCTGAATTTTTAGATAGTTTGTCGAGATCTCTTTTGTTTTGTAGAGATGCCACATATTGATAAGTATAATAACTTATCGATATCTTGAGTTCTCTACATGTGTCTTTGACTTATCGAGGTCTCCAGTTCTCTATATGTAGAATAGCTTGTCGGCATCTCCAGTTCTTTAAATAGCCTTTTAACTTGTCGACATCTCTATTCTTTACATGAATATTTGACTTGTCGATATCTGAGATCTCTACATGAAGAAATGACTTTCAATATCTGAGATCTCTACATGAAAAAATGAGTCGTCGATATCTTTTGGGATGTCTCTACAAGTAAATTTGGACTTATCGACAGACTTCTCGATATTCCTTAATCTGTGACTTGTCGATATCTGACTTACAACATTTTCCCTAAAACAGTATAATTCAAATCCAAGCTGATACACTTCTCTCTGAGGCATGATAATGAATTGATCTTCTTCCAGAGTTTATTCCTTAGCTTGAAGGTTGTTCACAGAAAAATTCTCCAGTCTAATATACTTAATATTATTACAGACTCAAGGTATACAATTACAAAATACAAATATAGATTATCATACAACTTATTCTTAGGGTTGTCAATATGACTTAGTCTTGTTATATGCAGGCATGTCTTGCACAACAATCTCCCCAAATTTGTGAGAAGATTATTTGTCACAAATTCATGCCTGATAAAAAGACTAACCCCAAGCTAAAATCAAATACAATTGGACTGACAAATTTACAAAGTACGTTTTTATACAACTTGCAGTTACATCAAATTTTGATTTACAAGGATTACTTGAATTTCTCATAACCAGGTTCTTTTCTAATAAGGTCCTTGAATTTGACTAATACTTCAAGTTCTTCAATAATCTCAGCCCCTCTTAGAACTTCCACCAGTTTGAGCCACTCAGCTAATAAGTAACTGTTTAGCAAATGAAACCTGTACCTTGCAAACTTATTGGTCTTTATGTTTAGAAAATGTCCATCTTTAGATACACTGCTCAACCCCATTGCATTCAGTTCATTTGACCTTTTCCCAAACATTTCAATCTCCTCAATATATTTTCTTTCTCTTTCTTCCCTTTCAGCCTTTTCCCTTGCATGCCTTATATTCCTCTCTCTCAACCTCTCAGCCAATACATCCTTCCTCATTCTTGTACATGAATCCCTTGCATTCATCAAACTAATCACTCTCTCCAATTCTCCAGTTAAAAATGTTTCAATAACTTCCCTATTCAGCAAAATGAAGGTGTCATCTTTGTAGTAAATCCAGACTTTTCCTAGAGTAACAACGCAAACTTTGACTATCTCCTCAGCTAACTATTGGTGATAATCATCATCTGATATTCTTTTAGAAATCGATAGAAATTTATCATGATTGAAACGATTCCAATGTGCACCAGCTTCAGCTTGAATTTTTCTTGGCTTTCTTCTTGCAGTCTTGAAGTGAGATCTATTTGGAAGTTTGAATGAAGGTGGTTTGGGTATTTTCTTTAGTGAGGTTTGGCAAGTTGTGATAGGAATCTTGAGTAGAGAATTAGTAGTTGGTTTGTATAGGTACTTAGGCTTAGGGGTTTGGATAGTTTGAGATTGTGTTTGGCTAGGTTTTTGAGTTAGGGCTGATAGAGTTTTTGATATTTGGATGTCTGGTGTTCTCCGTATCTTCTTTTCATCATCTCCATATCTTCTCCTTTTCTTGTCTTCATCCCTTCCTTTCCTCTCCTCCTTACTTTTCTTTGTATCATCTACCTTGCTACTACTAGTTTTGCCAGAGTGACTTGGATTTGAGCCAGAAGACTTATGCTCATCTTTCTTCTGTTATCATCATCTAAATCATCTTTTGTATTGATTTAATTTCTAGGTAGTATGGCTTCAGCATATTTCAAGTACTTGGCTATAATTTTAATCATTTCAACATCCTCAAAAGTCTTGATCTTCTTTAACTTTAATTATGTCTCCAAGATCATCATTAGCTTCTTGTTTCCCATGCCACTGTTTTGGAATTTGAAAATATTTGTATTTCTTGGTGTTTGAACAGATTTAGGCCATTCCCTTACTTGGCTGTAGGTAGGCTTCAGGAAATGCACCTATTTGACCCTTTTTGAGCTCATTAAGAAGGAGAGTGTCCTTTGGAATCACCACACTTACTCTATTGATGAAGATATCCTGCTCAGATGCTTTTCTTGATTGTAAGAAAGAGAGAGACACCTGCATGCATCTGTCCACACCTGAGTCATTTATATTAACAAACACTCTCTTCTCCCTGAAATTTCCCTTAGTCACCATCATCACCCTCAGGAAATTGTTGTTTTTATCCACAACCTTCTTGTAGGAGAAATGGTTAAAATTTAGAGAGACTCTCAGGCTTCAAGGAATTGATCAAATTCCTTATCAAGGCAAGGTCCTTCAGCTGCACTATTGAGTCTGTCCAATCCAACATCATCTTCATTTTTGCTTGAAACTTGGATGGATTTTAGCTTGGACTCCATCTCCCCCTTAGGGTTTGTGACAAGCATAGTGATATATTGAGGGATTTGGGTCCTTACTTGTTGAGTTGTTTCCCGAAGGGGTATGTGTAACACCCCCAGATCCGGGGTCGGGGATCTGGGTCGTCACGGTCTTTCTTTCCACAATATCACTTAACTTAATTAATAATAAATAACCTCATGATGTGACCCCACACTAACACACACCACAACACGTTATAGTCTCAGAGATGAAATTGAAATAAGTACAAGTCCTTGAATCCACAATTTAAAAGTTATTACAACCCAAAATGATTACTTGATAAGTTTACAGTTAATTGTCATTATCTGCCACAAGTTATAATTATACATAATTGATTCCCAAAAGTAGAATGCCTGATCTACAAATAGATCTACCTCTGCAACTATAGCAGCTACGAAATCAACGGGAAGACGCGGGACGCTTCCCACGCGCTTGCGCTGGGTCTGCTTGAGTCTGGCCATCTTTCCTAACTGTTGTTGTGTGATGAAGAAATGAAGCAAGAGTGAGCATTACAGCTCGCAAGATAATATATAGTGTAAACAATAATGCAAGTATCTAAATGGATAACTTACTAGAACCCTTTATCAAGTGTAAGGTAATTACTTACTGGATATAAGCTTAAAGGAAGATGAAGTTACCAATTACTTCACTATACTTATACCATTTTAGAAAACTACTTGAACTACCACTGTTCAAAGTATAATAGGTTTCAAAAGTTCATCCCATAGATGAGACCACAAGTTAAGACTTGAATAGATTCAATCTTTGAAATATTATTGAATGAAATGAAGTTACGAGATACTTCATTAAGTCCCGATATATATATCCACATATATATCTCTTATACATATCCTGGAAACCTCTGTCATGTAAAGTATGAACAGAGTTTATAATATCCAATGAATTTTGGAAAGAAAAGAATTTTGGTATAAACCCGATATCTTGCTGATCATGCAAAGATACCAATTAGTAACCATTTCTACTAGTAGATGGACGAATTCCCCACTGGTCATCACCCTGGCCGCATTAGGACCTATGTTGGACTGCCTATAACGACTCGTATATTTCTGTAATATTTAAATATGTAATTATTGCGTAGTTAATTAATAAAGAAGTTTATATCACTCATGGTCTCTGTGTTTACTTATTATCATTTATATGCGATTGTTGGATTACGTAGTGTGTTTTATAATTAGCTGGTGCACAGCATTATTTTGATTTCATTTTTTTTCTTTTAAAAGTGATTTTATGACAATTTTAATCCCGAAATTATTTGGGTTGTCTCCAAAATTGTTTTTATGATTTTATAACCTTGCTAATTATTTTAGGGATTTTAAAAAATTTATAAATCAACATTCTGTCATTTATTTATTCTTCAATGATTTTCTGAATTCATTTAAATGGTAAAATCCATATTTAATTCCAGGATTCTTCAAAAATCATGAAACTCATATTTTATTAAGTTCATAATATTCTGAGAATTTTAAAATTATTTTGGTAATTTTCGGGATTAATTTCACCTGCGCTTTGTTTCGTTTATTGGTTAAAGGCGGGTATAAATCGCGTTTTGAAAAGTGTTTTTAAAATTTTAAAATTTATGTTTTTATAACTCCGGGATATTTGTGACATTATAAGACTAATTTTGTAATTTTATGGAATTATTTTGCGTGCCCCTTGGTTCGTTAATTTTAAGTTTCGGGTTCCAGAACCTTTGTAATTGTCCCAAAGGTACGTGTTATTTTTCTAACACGTGTCAGGAATTATTGAAACGTGGCATAACAGTAGAATTTTGGAGAGTTAACACATCAATTTTTTTTTCTTTTTCCTGGTCTCATCTCTCGGTTACCTCGTCTCTCTCTCTCTCTCTCTCTCTCGTCTATAATCTCGAAATCTCTCCATCTCTTCTTTCTGTCCCTCCTCTTTCCTCTCCCTCTTTCTCTTCTCTCTATTTTCCGATTTGCTTCCCCCGGTTTCTGGATTTCCGGTGAGTTCCGGTTGGGATTTTTCCGGTGATTCCTTCAATTTCTCCCTGTTTTCAGATTATAAACATGCATACTTGTATGTATATATACGGTTATGTGTATGTATGTGCTGTGTGCGTGCATTGGTGTGTGTTAGTGTGTGCGGTGCGGCCTTGTTTCGGCCCTGTTTCAGCCATGTTTATGGTTGTGCTTCACCTCTGTCTTTCCTGTTCTTTGTTGGGCTGTGATATGAGGCCCGTTATTGGGCCTGGCAGTTGGGTTAGGTCGAGTATTGTACAACTGGTTTTGATGTGATTTATTTGATTTTATTTGCAGGAATATTGTTGACTGATTTCGTGAAATAGATAATTCTGTGTGGGAATTCTAATAAATCGGTGAAATTTATTAGGACACCCGTATATTTTCGGGCACCAATAAATTTTGCCGCCGCGCGCGATGAATTTTTACGAGCGCGCGGTGGACGGTGATGACCCTGTTCTGAGTCCTAAATATTTTAATAAATAAAATTTGTAAAAATTATGTTTAGGACTAAAATTCAGTTATGTGACGATTCAAATTGATTTTGTTGGGATTTGACGTCGATTGATGTTTCGACGGGTAGACCTATAAATAGAGGAGTCGCTGTCCAATTTTTCTAAAAATTACCTTAAATTACAAATCGAGTACATATATCTCATTTAATACAAATTAAACTCTGATTGTTATGTGCACCATTATTAAGTATATGTTATTGATATTAATATACTTGCGAGTTGAAAAATTATAGCATTGGGTAATTAGTTAGTGAGGAAAAGTCAAGCATAATCGGTTGTCTAACCTAGGATGTTTCGATTTCGTAGGTTCGAGTCAAAGGACCCGGTAGTTCAAGTCAATTAGAGTTAAGCCAAAGTTAGTGCAAAGCTTCGCAAGGCAAGTACCCTGAACTAATCTTTTACAGTTCAATATATATGAATAATTGTTTATTTAAAAGATGTACTGGAACATAACGTTTTAAGTTACGTATTCCCCGTATTTAAATATGTTTTGTTAACTGAGGTTTTGGGGGAAAAGTAACTTCGGAAAATGCCTATCTCTAGATTATGATTAAAATTAAAAAATGATTTAGAATGTGTGCTGTAATGGTTTAAAAAGAGATAGGTGTAAATGGTTTTGGAAACTGGATAAACGTAAATCAGATATTGGATGGTTAGTTGGCGTAATAGGTCTGTTATTAGGTAACGGCCCAGCGTGGTTGCGTAAGAGGCTAAGTCGGATGCGCGCACTGGTAGGCCGCTTAGTCCAGCATGACAGAGACCTAGCTAGTCTCTGAGTTCCGGAACGAAATTTGTGGTGGGATAGACTAATCAGCTATCCCTAGAATTCATCCTCTTTTATATATCTGATAAAGTTGGAATAGTTTATAGTCCCCGTAACGGGACCGGTGATTTATTGGTCCAGCAATGGACAGTGGTTTTGGAAAAGAAATAGCATGCTAAAATTGAACTCTGGTATTTTTACACAGCACACTACAGATGATATTATTTTGCAAAGCATGCTAGTTTTGATATCCAGTTTATACCTGTTTTACGGATTTCTCATATATCAGTTTAATATCTGTTCCTATATTGTTTTATATAACCTGTTACTGGTTATTCATATAGAGGTACTGTTGAGCAATTGATTGCTCACCCTTGCAGCTTGTTTTGTATTTATTTATTGCAGATGTCTAGAAGACCAGGTCAGCGTAGAGTGTCAGCCTCTGGTCCCGGCTCCTCTGAGGTAGTTTGTATTAGGCCCTGAGGTCTGATGAGTTGCTGTAATAAGTGAGAATGTCTGGTTTTGAATAAGTTAGTGTGTGTGTTGTAACCTAAATAATACTTGAACCTGTTTCGGCTCCTGGTTGGGGTCGTGTATTATAATAAAGTTTATTTAGCAGTTTTTGTTATAATTTATCATATTTTTGGTGACGTCAGCCCCTGACTCTGGGGTTGAGGCCGTCA
Source organism: Apium graveolens (assembly GCF_009905375.1). Classification (NCBI taxonomy): domain Eukaryota; kingdom Viridiplantae; phylum Streptophyta; class Magnoliopsida; order Apiales; family Apiaceae; genus Apium; species Apium graveolens. The sequence continues at coordinate 238,747,537 of NC_133653.1, forward strand.
CACTGCCACTCAGCCACTTACGCATTGATGGACTCCCACTGAGCCACTTACACTTTTATGGACGCCCACTGAGCCCTTGTTGCTTATGCCGACTCAAATAGATGGACTTACTTCCCGAACGTTGGGTAAGTAATCAATTCATTTATCCAAAACAACAACCTTGTTGCGAATATAAATATACCACAGAGCCGGATCCTTTAGATTTTTGAGCGAGTATTCAAGTCCCCTTCAAAAAGGAAGATCTTTAAATTTGAAAACAAGTTTTTGGATCCGCTCTAACTTTTAAAAATCATTTTGAAGACTCGAAAACATTTTTAAGAATGTTTGGAGTAATGCTGATTTAATAAAATAAATCAGTCCCGATATGTTGGAGAATATCTGAATATTATTATTTAAATAATATTCCCATAAAGGATAATCTCTATAAAAATAATGGAAGTAGAAGTTTTAAGACTCATACTTGAAATGAATAATAAATAACCAAAGATATACTTATACGAAAGTACGATCTTTATTTGAATAATCGAAAATAAGTTTGATTATCGAAACATTATTCTTTAATAAAATAAAGAATATTATTTAGTAAATAAGCGGAGTCATAAGTCCTCGAATGAATATTTAAAATAATATTCATTAAATAGAATAAACGGAGTCATAAGTCCTCGAATGAATATTCAAAATAATATTCATTAAATAAAATAAACCAAGTCATAAGTCCTCGAATGAATATTCAAAATAATATTCATTAATAAAATAAAGCTATCGAATAAACCTTATTCGATTCATAGTTTTGAAAACTATATCTATATATATAAATATATATAATATACTCGGGAACATCGACTCCCGGTTTTAGAAAATGTTCGCCTTTGGGTCCCCTATACTAAGGGTATACGCAACTACTGCTTATCTCTAGCATAGATATTATGCAGCTTATAAGCATTGGAATCAACAGTTAGATATCAATATTATGAAACAGGCATGCATATAAACCATATCAGCATGCTCCAATATATCTCAAGATTTTGCTAATAACAATCATCCATCTATTCACAAGATAATGCATATACATATATACATCGCCACAACAGTATAATTGGTAGAAAACTTTCCTGAGCGACTGGGGGTGGTAAAAGTCCTGGGATGAGTCTGGTAACCTATAAACAACATATAAGTTGAAATTAAACCAAAGTCGCTTAAGAATCTAGACTTTAACCAATTAGACCCTAACGTTCGCTTTTGCGCTTAACTATTCACTTAAGTCGCTCGAGTACCCTCGGCTCCACCATTTTTAATAAATTAACCATTAAGAATTTTAAGGTGATTCTTTCGCGAGTACCCTACTAACTGCTTAATCCACTTTACATAATTGTTTCATACCCCAATTAGTCATTTAAGGTCCTTAACCAAGGTTTCAAAGTAAGGCGAGGGGTAATGGATCGTTCGCGAAACACCGTTACTTAAAACGGTCGTTTCTCCTAAATCGTACATCGGATTCAAGTGAACCACATATCAAAATAAAGCTCGTAACATGAACTATCTAATCATGGTAATCGTCAAAACCTAATAGTGAGTTCACGGGTCCTGATGTTAAGAACAAAAGCAGTCTAAGGTAAATCGGGCATTACGACGGCTATGTTTACGCGATTACCAAATTTAAACCACTCCAAATCAATCCATAATCAATCCCACCATCATTACTACAACCAAACTCCAGACATACTCTACTACAACAGCCCCAACATCTCAAGATTTCCAATTTATACTACTCTCAATCATGAACTAAAAGCTTATACTTAAGTTCATTAACTAATAATCAAGATTTACAACTCCAAAAACATTACAAAACCAACCAATCTCTAAATATACAATAATCATGCCTCTCATGAACTATACTACTCATAAAAAGCTCTTAACATTCAATACTAAGGCTAGGTTATGAGATTATACCTTCCTTGTGAGTAGGAGTAACTAATGAGCTTGAAAAAACCTTGGAAAATCCTTACAAAAGCTTTATCTAAACAAAAACACAAGATCAAAATTTCAAGTTCTTGAAAACACTATTCACCCTCTTCTTCCATGAATTATTGGAAGAGATTGTAAAGGAATTGGAAGCTTAGATTCATAGGATATCTATATCTATGTACAAGGAACCTTGGATAATTACCTCATTAATTATCAAAGCTTGGAACTTGAATTTGGATTTTTTTCTTCTTTGGAAAAAGAAAAGGGCCGAGAGCTTCTTGTTAGAAATGCAAAGTCAACTTCTCAAATTTGATTTTGTGTTATGAATTATTGTCTTGGTTGCTTCCTTTGTTTTGTTTAATTAAATTGTTACCATGGTAAAAATTGTGTGGCTTATAATCAACCAACAATTCCTTCCCATTGTGTCATGCTTATGTCATCCTCTTATGTCATCTTCCCACACTTGTCTTCTTCTTGTTGGTGTGATGACATCATCATCACTAACCTCTTTGATTAACTCCTAATTACTTGGCTAATGATCGCTGATCTGTTATACGGTTCGCTTAACTTTTATTTTCATTTATCGTTTGAGGGATCATACCCGGGATCTTATTACTTGGGTTCCCTTAATCTTTTTCAATACATTATATTCCTTTTATGATCCTCTCTTATAATCCTTGAGTTTAAATCCTTTTTATCCTGTTACCTTATACTCAATTCTTTCGGTATCTGGTGGATTTTCGGGAAAAAACAAAGTGTTCAAATTTGGATTCTGACGATCTTTACATACACTTATATACCATATATAGTACTAATAAGATCTCAGAATAACAACAAAAGAACCTCTACAAGGTGAGGCATGAAAAGTTTTCTTATTCAGCATAATCAGCAAAATGACTATTCATAAGGGTTACAAAAAGTCCAAAATTTTGGGGTTATGACAGTCTCCCCTCCTTAAAAGGATTCCGTCCCGGAATCAGATAGAAAACAAATGGGGGTACTTTTCTAGCATTTCGCTCTCTAGTTCCCAAGTTGATTCTTCCACATTATGATTCGGCCATAGCACTCTGACTAGCCTGATCACTTTGTTCCGAAGCACCTGCTCCTTCTTATTTATAATCTTTACAGGTTTCTCCAGGTAAGTCAGATCTGGTTGCATATCTACCTGCTCGTACCCCACTATGTGTCTGGCATCCCGATGATACTTCCTTAGCATTGACACATGGAACACATTATGAACTTGTTGTAGGTTCGGGGGTAAGGCTAGCTCGTAAGCTAACTTCCCAATCCGTCTTAGTATCTCAAAAGGTCCAATGTATCTCGGGCTTAGTTTCCCTTTCTTTCCGAACCTCATTAATCCCTTCCAAGGGGATACTCTTAGCAGTACTAAGTCCCCTACTTCATACTTCTTATCCTTTCGGGCTAGGTCTACATATTTCTTCTATCTGTCTTGGGCTGCTACCAGCCATCCTCTGATGAGATCCACTATGTCTTTGGTCCTTTGGACCACTTCGGGTCCGAGCATCTTCCGCTCTCCTACTTCATCCCAGTATAAGGGAGATCGACACCTTCTTCCGTACAGGGCCTCATAAGGCGGCATTCCGATGCTGGCATGAAATCTATTGATATAAGAAAACTCGATCAACGGCAAGTAATCATCCCAACTTCCTTTAAAGTCTATTGCACAGACTCTCAACATATCCTCTAGTGTCTGGATGGTCCTTTCGCTTTGCCCATCCGTTTGGGGATGGTAAGCGGTACTCATCTTTAATTTGGTCCCCGCACATTCTTGAAAGCTCCTCCAAAATCTGGAGTTGAACCTGGGGTCTCGGTCTGAGACAATGGACGCCGGGACTCCATGTCGCGTCACTATTTCCTTAAGGTAAATGTCCACCAGTCTATCGACCGTGTATCTCTCATTGATAGGAATGAAATGAGCTGACTTTATCAGTCGGTCTATAACCACCCATATGGCATCATGATTGGCTTTCGTCCTTGGTAAGCCGACAACAAAATCCATGGCTATCTGTTCCCATTTCCATTCGGGAATCTCCAGGGGTCGTAAAAGTCCACTGGGTCTCTGGTGCTCTGCCTTTACTCTTTGGCAAGTCAAACATTTGCTTACCCATTCTGCTACGTCCCTCTTCATGTTGGGCCACCAGTAATACTCCTTCAAATCCCTATACATCTTGGTGCTTCCCGGGTGAATGGAATACCTTGAACAATGGCTTTCATCCAAAATCTTATCTTTAAGCTCTTGAACATTCGGAACCCAAATCCGGTAGGAGTACCTCATTATCCCTTTATCATCTCTCTCACTATGGATCTCTTCTCCAGTCATTGACTCTTAGCCTTCATTCATTACTTTCTCTTGGCACAATCTAATCTTTTCCAATAACTCTGGCTGCATCGAGATCTCAAATAGCTTTTCAGTTTCGGCTCCGGTTACCTTTACTTCTATTTCCATTCTCTCGAAATCCCTTATCAATTCCTCCGAAGTCATTATCATTTTGAGTCTTTCCTTCTTGCTAAGGGCGTCAGCCACCACATTGGCTTTCCCTGGATGATAGAAAATCTCACAATCATAGTCCTTGATTAGTTCTAACCATCTCCTCTGGCGCATGTTGAGCTCTTTCTGCGTAAATATGTACTTGAGGCTCTTATGGTCTGTGAAAATCTCGCACTTCTCTCCATACAAGTAGTGCCTCCAAATTTTTAAGGCAAAAACTATTGCCGCGAGCTCCAGGTCATGAGTAGGATATCTAATCTCGTATTCCTTCAGTTGTCTCGATGCATACGCAATCACCTTACCGTGCTGGATAAGCACACACCCTAATCCTTTGTGCGACGCGTTGCTATATATCACAAAATCTCATTTTCCGTATGGCAATGCCAACATCGGGGCCGTTACTAACCTTTTCTTTAATTCTTGAAAACTGTTCTCCCATTTTTCCGCCCATTCAAACTTCTCTGTCTCGAGTAAGTCGTGTCAAAGGGGCTGCGATCTTCGCAAAGTCCTGTACAAATCTATGATAGTAGCCGGCCAATCCTATGAAACTCCTTACCTCTATGGGTGTGGTTGGCCTTTCCTAATTTAAGACCGCCTCTATCTTGGAGGGGTCGACCAATACTCCTTCTTTATTGATCACATGTCCTAAAAACTGTACTTCATTCCGCCAGAATTCACACTTCGAGAATTTGGCAAATAACCGTTCCTCTCTGAGTATTCCTAGAGCTATCCTCAAATGCTCTGCATGTTCTGCCTCGGTCCTTGAGTAGATTAAAATATCATCGATAAAAACTATCACACACTTGTCCAAGTACTTCTTGAATACTCTGTTCATTAAATCCATGAAAGCCGCTGGGGCGTTGGTTAATCCAAAGGACATTACCAAGAACTCATAGTGCCCATACCTAGTACGGAACGCGGTCTTGGGAATATCTTCGGGTTTAATCTTTAGTTGGTGATATCCAGTTCTCAGGTCAATCTTGGAAAAGTAAACAACATCCTTTAGTTGATCAAACAGATCGTCTATTCTGGGTAACGGGTACCTGTTCTTTATGGTTAGCTTGTTCAACTCTCGGAAGTTAATGCACAGCCTCATGCTCCCATCTTTCTTCTTAACAAATAATACTGATGCTCCCCACGAAGAACCACTGGGTCTTATCATACCCTTATCTAAAAGTTCCTGCAATTGGGTAGCTAATTTCTTCATTTCTAATGGGGCTAACCGGTAAGGTGCCTTTGAAACTGGCGCCGTCCCTGGGGCCAACTCAATAGCAAATTCAATCACTCTATCGGGTGGTAGTTCCGGAAGGTCTTGTGGGAATATATCTTCAAATTTGTTGACTACCGTAATATCTTGCAAGTTGGGCACCTCTTTCTGTGTGTCCACCACATAGGCTAGATAAGCCTCATTTCCTTTTCGTAGCATCGTATTGGCCTGGGCCATGGTCAAAAATTTCTGCGTCTGCCTCTTTCCTCTAAATATGACTCCTTTCTTCCCTGGGATATTCAACTTAACTTTCTTTCCCTTACAGTCTATCTGAGCAACATTGCTAGATAGCCAGTCCATTCCCAAAATTACATCAAACTCCCCTAATTTAAAAGGAATCAGATCAACACTAAAAGATTGTTCCCCTATGCCTAACTCACAGGCGCGGTGAATCTGGTTAACATGAATAATTTCATGGTTGGTTATTTCCACTTGTAAGGGTTCTATCAAGGGTTCAGCCTTAAGTCTTAATTTATGCGCAAAGTCCTTCGATATAAAAGATTTAGTTGCTCCAGAATCAAATAAAACATTTGCACTGATTGAATTTAGAGAAAGGGTACCTGCTATCACATCTGAGTCTTTCATAGTATCTTCGACTGTCATGTTGAAAGTCCTCGCAGTAGGTGGCTTATTAGAAGCAGCTCTGCTTGCTCCTTAAGCTGCTGGTTTGTTCATTGGGCATTCCCTCTTCCAATGACCCGGGCGTCCGCACTGATGACAAGTGGTGGTTGGAATGACAGCAGGGGTTGATGAAGGGCACTTAGTTCAATAGTGACCCTCTCGACCGTACTTAAAGCAGGTTACTGGCTTTCCATTACACTCCCCAGAATGCATCCTTCCATAAGTTTTACAGGCTGGAAATGAGGGTCGAGACTGGTTGGAATAGGACATTCTTGACTTCTGGCCGCTCTGGCTCACATTCACACTCACTGGCCGCTTAAACCCAGTACTCCTTCCTGGTAGAGACACTGGTCCTCGATTAATTCTAGTTGGGAAGCTCCCTCCTGCGGAACCTCCACCCATGCTCATACTTTTCCTTTTTATTCCCTTCTTCTCTCTTTCCTTCTGCATCTGTTCACTTCCGGCTTCTACAATTGTTACCTTTTGCACCAGAGTGGCATAATCTGTAAGCTCAAGGATTGCCACCCTATTCTGAATCCATGGTTTCAGTCCCTGCTGAAACCTCCTAGCTTTCTTTTCCTCGGTGCTCACAAACTCCGGCACAAACCTTAATAACTCAGTAAATTTTACTTCATACTCTGCCACAGATAAATTATTCTGCTTTAGCTCCAAGAACTTGAGCTCCATCTGGTTCTTCATAAACCTCGGGAAGTATTTTCCCAAAAACAACTGACTGAACCTCTCTCAGGTTATGATAACATCTGTCTCCATGTTTTTCTTGGCCTCCCACCAGTAGTTGGCCTCTCCTTTCAGAAGGTAGGTAGCAAATACAGTCTTCTGTGCCTCATCGGTACTCAGAATCTCAAAGAATTTCTCCATTTCCTTTAGCCATGCCCTTGCCTCAACTGGGTCGGCTGATCCGTGGAACTCAGGGGGCTTAAGGGACTTGAAAGCCCTGAAAAAGTTTGCCACAGCATTGTTATTTCCTTGAGGGGATGGGTTGGGTTGACGTTCCAAGTTCTACCTTAGTAGTTGCATGAACTGTCCCATGGGATCCATGCCTGGGTTTGGTACCGGTTGCTCAACCTCAGTTTCTCCTTCTTCTACCTCTATCTCAAATCCTTCAACATCATATGTTTCCTCCTCCTCTTTATACAGGGAGTAATCCTGTTCAACATAATCCTCATCTTCTTCTTCACTGTGTTCTTGGTTCCTACCATCCTGGTTATGGCTTCCCTGGTCCTCAGATCCATGGTTCGCCCTAGTTCCAATCTTTCTTGGCGGCATGATACTGATAAATTTTTGGGAAAATTCAACGTTAGGTCACAATCATACATAAAATTGTGCTTTGCACAGTTTCTATAATGGGGAGAATGTATCTCGTAATTCTATTATATTATGACAGTTCTAATAAGAAGTGTAGTAATAATAACGATAAAAATAGTGATCTCGTCACTAAGGAACTAAACTGAAAGGAAACAAAAATATACATAATGCGAGAAATACATAGTTCAATCTGGTCAAAAGTACAACAGTGCTACAGTCATCTGCCTAAAAGTGATATACAAGAGTCTATTTGTCTAGTCAGAGAAAGGGATGCTATATACAAGTCAACTATCCCAGAAAATTGGCTCTTACTATGGCCTCGACTAACTAGACGACTAGACTACCACATCACTGGTCCAGAATCACACACCGGAGCGGGTCAGCTCCCACACTCTTTCCATCGCACGACGGAAAATGTAGTCAGCCTGTGACGGCCTCAACTCCGGGGTCAGGAGTTGACGTCACTAAACACAATTACTCAAAAATTATAAACAACATAATTATTATTAGAATATATTAACTTGACCCCAAACCAAGATCCGATCCAGGTTCAAGTATAATTCAGATTCTTAATATTACAAACTCTTTATTCACTATCTACGACACACTAACTTTATTCAGACCTCATGGTCTGATACGAACTACCTCAGAGGAGCCAGGTCCAGTAGGGGCGGGAACATGGGTCGGTCTGACTGATCTTCTAGGCATCTGCGAAATGTACATAACAATTTGCAAGGGTGAGCATAATCACTCAGCAGTACCAAATATGAATAACAGATTAAAACAGTAATGTAACAATAATGGGAACAGAGCTGTAATCATGATATCAACATTTAATAATGATAATCGAAGTAACTGGATATCACTAATTAACATGCTTTGTGAAATCAACATTATAGTGTGCTGCGTAATACCAGAGTCCAATTTTAGTATGCTAACCATTTTATAAAACCGCTGTATCAATCAATCAAGTTTTCATATAATTCACAAATCCCAATCAGATACATAGCGGATATGTGAAGACAGCTGATCAGGCTATCAACACCAGAAGACTCTAACTGTCATCCCATTTACCTGTTCCGGAACTCAGAGACTAGCTAGGTCTCTGACCTGCTGGACTAATTGGTTTTATAATGCGCGCAACCGAATTAGCCTCTTACGCCACCTCAATAGGCCTACTCTGGCCCCAATGTATCCCATATCTGACTGTTTTATCAAGTTTTCAAAAACACTTGTACCTATCTCATTTTCAAATCATTTATTTAGCCAGCACACATATAAAATCCGTTTCGCAAATCATTCCATTTGAGACAGGTACCTTTCGAAGTTACTTTTCCCCAAAATAATTCAAAAACAATGATTTTATAACTACAGGGGATATGTAACTTAAAACATTTCTGTTCCATTACGAGAATAAAACATTTAGCTATTCATATACACTGAACCATAAAAGAATGGTCAGGGGTACTTGCCTTGCAATGCTTTACAAACCCTAATAGCTTTCACGCTGACTTCGATCCGGGAACGACTCGATTGGGATCTACAATTACAGAATACCCTAATTAGTTATACCGACATACTTGATATCCTCAAATCCTAATAACCCAAATTCGACAACCCGACTCGTATTATTATTATACACACAAACCCGTAATCACATAGTCACATAGTCGGAAATATTGTTAGGGTAACACGTATAAATATATATTTTCGAACATATTTTTAGGAAATTTTGGCAGCATCTTATTTATTTATAAGACTACCCGTCGATTGCAATCGACGTCAACAATTCTCAACCATCCACAATATTATTTTACCCTTTTATACAACTTACATCCCAACACCAATCGCAATTAATTATTTAAGTCCGAAAATATTTTACGAAAAATCATTTTATTTATTTATAAAATTTAGGACTCAGAACATCTTCATCACCGTCCACCGTCCGCTCGTAACGAGTCATCGCGGTACGGCGGCAAAATTTATTGGTGCCCGAAAATATTCGGGCATCCAAATAAATTCTACCGATTATTCCAAAATATTTCCTGCACGAATTATTAATATCATGAATGCTTTATCAAATAATTCCTGCATACAAAGGAATTAAAATTAATAAAAATAGTAAATAAATTTTGCAACACAGACTGCGCACAGACACACGCACACGCGCGTGTAAATAACGCGCCACCGAAAACCACCAAATCGGAGTAACAACAAACACAGCCACCAAATCGGAACCGAGTAGCCGGAAAAGATACCGGAAAACGGAGACTGAAACAACGCAGCCGAGCAAGAATCAAACAGATCAAGGAGGAAGAAGACGAGAAAAAGAAAGAAAACGGAGGAATAAGGAGAGAGAACTGATAGATTGATAGAGAGAGACAAGATCGAGATGCAGGGGAAGTGAAGCCGAGGGAAAGAAAAACAATGGGGTAGGGGGTTTTGTTTTGTTTTTTTTTCTCTCCTGCACTACAATTGCAACACGTAGCACTAGTTTTCTAAAATTCTGGCACGTGGCAATTGAGATAGATATGAAGGGTTGATAGTCTGTTTTGCCCCTAAAACTCGAAATTAATAGAATGAGGTGCAAATAAAACTACCTCCGAAAATTACGAAAACAGCGCTAAAATATTATAAATAACCCGAAATAAATAAAAATATAAATTTCAAAATTTTTAAACAATTTTTAAGGTACGCTTTATACCCGCTTTTTAACCAATAACGAAACGACGCGCGGGTAAAACCATTTCCGAAAATTTCCAAAATAATTTTAAAATTCTCAGAATAATACGAACTTAATAAATTATAAGTTTCATAATTTTTAAAGATTCCCATAATTAAATATGGATTTTAGCATTTAACACACTCAGGAAATTACTTAAAAATGAATAATTAACAAAATATTAATTTCTCAATTTTATAAAGTCCTAAAAATAATTATTGAAATTATAAAATTAGAAAACCAATTTTAAAGACAACCCAAATATTTATGGAATTAAAATTACCATAAAATCACTTTTACAAGCAAAATAAATCATGTAACTCACTAATAAATCTCACAATTCAATCCCACTTATCAACAAATCATAATTAATTAAATAACAATCAATAACCGCTACCAAAAACCATTATACACATTTTATTTATTTACTTAAACCTTTATTACACTTCCAAATAAAATAGAAATAAAATAAAAATACACGAGTCGTTATATTCCTTCCCCCTTAAAAAGATTCTGTCCCCATAATCTAATTTAACTAAACAAATGAGGATATTTATCAAGCATGTCTGACTCCAATTCCCAAGTAGACTCTTCTACTCGAGGATTTCTCCACAAAACTTTTACTATAGGAATCGATTTATTCCTAAGAACTCATTCTTTACGGTCTAAAATTTGGACCGGTTGATCCACATAAGACAAATCTGGTTGAAGCTCAATCGGTTCATATTCTATGATTTGATTCGAATTAGGGATATAGGGCTTCAACATAGACACGTGGAACACATTATGAATGTGCTGCCACTGCGGTGGTAACGCTATCTCATAAGCGACCTTTCCTACTTTCTTCAAAACCTCAAAGGGTCCTATGAATCTAGGGCTAAGTTTACCCTTCTGACCAAATCGTACTAACCATTTCCAAGGCGATACCTTTAGTAACACCAACGCTCCTATTTCAAAGTCCACATCTTTCCCATACAAATCTGCGTATTTTCTTTGTCTATCTTGAGCTACTTCCAATCTTTTCCGAATCAACACTATAGCATCTCTAGTCTGCTGAACCAACTCAGGGCCTAACACTTTCTTTTCTCCTACCTCATCCCAGCACAATGGTGACCTACATTTTCGTCCATACAAAGCTTCATAAGGTGGCATCCCTATACTGGCATGGTAGCTGTTATTATATGAGAACTCAATCAAAGGTAGGTGCTCATCCCAATTACCCTTAAAATCTAGAACACAGACTCTCAACATATCCTCTATGGTCTGAATTGTCCTCTCACTTTGGCCATCCGTCTGAGGATGATAAGCAGTGCTCATATTTAATTTCGTTCCTAGGCACTCTTGGAATTCAGTCCAGAACCTGGAATTAAATCTCGGGTCTCGATCCGACACTATAGAAACAGGAACTCCATGTTTGGTAACTATCTCATCCAAGTATAACTTAACTAACTTTTCCAATCAATATCTTTCATTAATCGGAAGAAAATGCGCCGACTTAGTCAATCTATCAATGATTACCCAAATAGCATCATGATTCACTCTCGTCTTTGGCAATCCCACTACAAAATCCATAGCAATGTCTTCCCATTTCCATTGGGGAATCTCCAAAGGTTGTAACAATCCACTCGATCGTTGATGCTCTGCTTTCACCGTCTGACACACGTGACATTTACTTACCCAATTGGCAATATCTTTCTTCATTCCTGGCCACCAAAAATTTCTCTTCAAATCCTGGTACATCTTGGTACTACCAAGGTGGATAGAAAACCTAGAGTTATGTGCTTCCTGCAATACCTCGTTCTTCAACTCTGTTACATTAGGAATCCAAACTCTGGAAGAAAATCTATACAAACCTTGACTATCTTTTTGAGTACACAGCTCTTCTCCTGTCAAAGTATCCAACTCTTGTTCCATAACTCCTTCTTGACACCTTTTGATCTTTTCCATCAATGCTGGATGGAAAGTAACTTCATATAGCTGCTCCTGACTTTCATTAGGTACTCGAACTTCAATTCCCATTCTTTCTAAGTCTTGTGCCAACTCTTCCGCAATCTTAATCATATTCAGCCTTTCCTTTCTACTCAAGGCATCAACCACTACATTGGCTTTACCTGGGTGATAATTAATTGAACAATTATAGTCCTTAATCAACTCCAACCACCTTCTCTGTCTCATGTTCAGGTCTTTCTGCGTGAATATGTACTTCAGGCTCTTATGATCGGTGTAAATATCGCATTTCTCTCCATACAAGTAGTGACGCCATAACTTTAAAGCAAATACTATAGCTGCCAATTCAAGGTCATGAACTGGATATTTTTGTTCGTGAGGCTTTAGTTGTCTGGAGGCATATGCAATCACTTTGTCATGCTGCATTAACACACATCCCAATCCTTTCAGAGAAGCATCACTATAAATTATAAAGTTTCATGTCTCATCTGGCAATGCTAACACTGGAGCCGTCACTAATCTTTGCTTTAACTCCTAGAAACTCTCTTCACACTTTTCCGTCCAAACGAACTTCTCATTCTTCCTGGTCAACTTAGTTAGTGGGGATGCAATCTTTGAGAAATCTTTCACAAACCTTCGATAATATCCTGCTAATCCAAGAAAACTTCTTATTTCCATGGGTGTCTTCGGTTGCTCCCATTTTGATACGGCTTCAATCTTTACCGGGTCTACTTTGATACCTTCCTTACTCACCACATGTCCAAGAAACTGTAGCTCCGTCAGCCAAAACTCACACTTAGAAAACTTAGCATACAATTGCTTTTCTCTTAACTTTTGAAGGGCAATCTGCAGATGCACCGCGTGATCTTCTGGATTCTTTAAATATATGAGGATGTCATCAAAAAATAGGGGCCTCTTTCTTCGTATCCACTACATGAGCCAAGTACGCTTCACATCCTTGTCTCAGCAATTTTCTTGCTTGCATCACTGAGAGAAACTTCCTATCTTGCCTCTGCCCTTGGTAACTGATTCTTCCATTATCTGAGGTGTACAGAACAACTCTCTTTTTCTTACAATCAATATTTTCCCTATATCGAGACAACCAATCCATACCTAAAATAACATCAAAGTCTCCCAACTCGAAGGGTATTAAGTCAACAGGGAACATATACCCCGAAATCTCTAGGGAACAACTAGGACAAAATTGTTTTACAGGTACTTTATCTTTATTAGCCACTTCTATAGTTAAGGCTTCATCTAGGTCTTCTAGCATCAATTGCATCTTATTCGCATAATTGACAGATATAAAAGATTTGGACGCTCCCGAATCAAACAAAACGTTAACAGGTACGGAATTAAGAATAAGCGTACCTGCAACCACATCAGAGTCATGAACTGGAGACTTCTGGGTCATCTTAAAAGTCCTAGCTCTCGCAGTACTGGTTGCTGGTCCTTGAGACACACTCCTTCCCGCATTACCTTGGGTCACTGACTTGCAATTCCTAGCTATGTGTCCCACTTTGCCGCAACTAAAACAAGTAACTCCTTAAATCTCAGACTTACATTCCGTGGAATAGTGACCTTTATGTCCACACTTAAAACAATTAACATTCTCTCGTCACTGTCCACTGTGCTTTTTCCCACACGTCTTACAATCAACCACTGGCTTACTCATCCTCGTCGGGGCAGAGTTAACTGATGTTGTACCGGGCTTAACTTGGGGAAAGTTCTGCCCTTTAAACTTTTTATTCTTATTTCTGCCAAACCAACGCTGAAACTTCCGACTCACTATTCCTGCTTCTGACTTTGCAGGTCCGCTTTCAAATTTCCTCTTCTTTTCACCCTGCTCCTTTGCAGCTAACTTCTGATCACTCTCTATCACCAAGGCAGCCTGAACTACCGAAGTATATGTATTGAGTTGTAAAGCTACAACTCCACTTCTTATTTCTGGCTTCAACCCTTGTTGAAACTGCTTTGCTCGTTGGGCTTCTGAACTCACATATTCCGGTGCTATACAGGCCAACTCCGTAAACTTCGCTTCATATTCCGTGACACTCCTATTTCATTATTTCAGCTCCAAAAACTCCATCTCCATTTGACTTTGGAGACAGGCTGGAAAGTATTTTTCCAAAAACAATTCTGTGAATCTGGCCCAGGGAACTGGACCTTCTCCTTCCAGGGCTCGCGTAGATTCCCACCAATAATTCGAATCATTCCTCAGAAAATAACTTTCATAATCAGTCTTTAAATCCTCACTCACCTTAGTGAGCGCAAACGCCTTTTCCATTTCCTTTAACCATATTCTGGCAGCAACATGATCTACTTCTCCTTTAAACTCTGGGGGCTTCACTGCTTGAAAAGACTTAAAACTAACACCTTGATTTGCCCCTCTCATCTCATGCTGCTGTTGGATTTGTAGTTGCTGCTGTTGGATTTGCTGTTGTTGTTGTTGTTGTATGAGCTGTTGTTGTTGTTGTTGTTGTTGTTGTTGCTGTTGCAATTGTTGCTGCTGTTGCTGGAATTGTTGTTGCTGTTGGGCCAGCTGTACAGTCTGCTGACGCAACAAGTTCATCAAATCACTCATGGAAGGATCCCCAACAGATCCGTTATTGGGCTGAGAATTTCTCTTTGGTGGCATCTCCTGAAACATAATAGTCATATATAGGAAAATGGATTGCTCCAACAGTTTATATTCATGCATCAGGAGAGCGTTGCCACTAAGACAATATTCTCATCCCCCATTATAATTGGATCCATCCTGAGTGAATGATTATAATCTAAAAATGCCAGCAACAGAATCAACAATAACAATAACAACAATAATAGCAACGCACAATATATAAAAACTGAAAAATAAGATAAAGCAGCTACAATACAATAACCAACAGAATCCAACCGGTACAACTGAAAATCCAACTATAAAGAACCATCCGAATACACACCAAAATTGGCTGTCATAACAGCCTCGCCTACTACGAACTATCACAACATAATGTACATATACAAAGAAAACCACCACAGAACTCCTAAAAGTCAACTCTGAGCTCTGCATCCTTCTACTGCAGCTCTGTCTAGTCTCTACCACTGCCACCAATGGAACCTAGCTCAAATACTAGCCCGTTCACTAGGTCTTGATACTGCACAGCTCTGAACTCTGAACTAATGAAATGGTCAACAAACCTAGCCCTCTCTACAGCCATCTGGGTCAATGCTCTCACACGGGCTCGCACCTCAGGGGAAGGGGCAGAAATACCCTGAAATGGTGTAATAGGTACCTGGTCCAACTGGGCAGCAAACTCTGGACTCTGCTCTCTGATAAAGGAAGTATTCACCGCCCTATGCACATGATAAGGGATCGGTGAAGAAATACCACTAGGGGCCACAGGAGGTGCCGGATGTCTCATCATGGAAGAACTGGGACCGCAGCCGGGAGGGAAATCCCTGACAGCAGACACAGACCTACGTACCCAACGGGGACGAGGACCAGATCCAGGGATGTCTCGAGGTACATAAGAAGGAACTGGGGGAGGAGGCATAGGGGTCTCCTCGGCAACAGCATCAAGGGGTTTCTCCGAATCTGAGCTATCCGAATCAGAAGCCCGAGATGGAGAACTCGAAATCGCAATAGGCCACTGCCAACATAACAAATATACAGGCAAGACACAACCAGGTCAAGGCAATTCTATCAAAACATTTAATAGATGCCAGGGTAAGGCCGTCGGAACCCTCGACTGACTCTAAAGATTTGCTCCTCTATATGAGTTGCTGACTCACACTTAAAGACTCACGTTATCACCTACTTGACACAATCCCTAACCTGAATCAGGGACTTGAACCTGTAGCTCTGATACCAACTATGACGGCCTCAACTCCGGGGTCAGGAGTTGACGTCACTAAACACAATTACTCAAAAATTATAAACAACAGAATTATTATTAGAATATATTAACTTGACCCCAAACCAAGATCCGGTCTAGGTTCAAGTATAATTCAGATTCTTAATATTACAAACTCTTTATTCACTATCTACGACACACTAACTTTATTCAGCAACTCTTCAGACCTCATGGTCTGATACGAACTACCTCAGAGGAGCCAGGTCAAGTAGGGGCGGGAACATGGGTCGGTCTGACTGATCTTCTAGGCATCTGCGAAATGTATATAACAATTTGCAAGGGTGAGCATAATCGCTCAGCAGTACCAAATATGAATAACAGATTAAAACAGCAATGTAACAATAATGGGAACAGAGCTGTAATCATGATATCAATATTTCATAATGATAATCGAAGTAACTGGATATCACTAATTAGCATGCTTTGTGAAATCAACATTATAGTGTGCTGCGTAATACCAGAGTCCAATTTTAGCATGCTAACCATTTTATAAAACCGCTGTATCAATCAATCATGCTTTCATATAATTCATAAATCCCAATCAGATACATAGCGGATATGTGAAGACAGCTGATCAGGCTATCAACACCAGATGGCTCTAACTGCCATCCCATTTACCTGTACCGGAACTCAGAGACTAGCTAGGTCTCTGACCTGCTGGACTAATCGGTTTTGTAATGCGTGCAACCGAATTAGCCTCTTACGCCACCTCAATAGGCCTACTCTGGCCCCAATGTATCCCATATCTGACTGTTTTATCCAGTTTTCAAAAACACTTGTACCTATCTCATTTTCAAATCATTTATTTAGCCAGCACACATATAAAATCCGTTTCGCAAATCATTTCATTTGAGACAGGTACCTTTCGAAGTTACTTTTCCCCAAAACAATTCGAAAACAATGATTTTATAACTACAGGGGATACGTAACTTAAAACATTTCTGTTCCATTACGAGAATAAAACATTTAGCTATTCATATACACTGAACCATAAAAGAATGGTCAGGGGTACTTGCCTTGCAACGCTTTACAAACCCTAATAGCTTTCACGCTGACTTCGATCCTGGAACGACTCGATTGGGATCTATAATTACAGAATACCCTAATTAGTTATACCGACATGCTTGATATCCTCAAATCCTAATAACCCAAATCCGAAAACCCGACTCGTATTATTATTATACACACAAACCCGTAATCACATAGTCACATAGTCGGAAATATTGTTAGGGTAACACGTATAAATATATATTTTCGAACATATTTTTAGGAAATTTTGGCAGCATCTTATTTATTTATAAGACTACCCGTCGATTGCAATCGACGTCAACAATTCTCAACCATCCACAATACTATTTTACCCTTTTATACAACTTACATCCCAACACCAATCGCAATTAATTATTTAAGTCCGAAAATATTTTACGAAAAATCATTTTATTTATTTATAAAATTTAGGACTCAGAACATCGTCATCACCATCCACCGTCCGCTCGTAACGAGTCATCGTGGTACGACGGCAAAATTTATTGGTGCCCAAAAATATTCGGGTATCCAAATAAATTCTACCGATTATTCCAAAATATTTCCTGCACGAATTATTAATATCATGAATGCTTTATCAAATAATTCCTGCATACAAAGGAATTAAAATTAATAAAAATAGTAAATAAATTTTACAACACAGACTACGCACAGACACACACACACGCGCGTGTAAATCAGGTCCCACCGAAAACCACCAAATCGGAGTAACAACAAACACAGCTACACACACATATACTCACATAATTAACACAGACATACGATATATACACACAGGTACATATACATGTATCAGAGAAACAAGAACCGAGTAGCCGGAAAAGATACCGGAAAACGGTGACTGAAACAACGCAGCCGAGCAAGAATTAAACAGAGCAAGGAGGAAGAAGACGAGAAAAAGAAAGAAAATGGAGGAATAAGGAGAGAGAACTGATAGATTGATAGAGAGAGACAAGATCGAGATACAGGGGAAGTGAAGCCGAGGGAAAGAAAAACAAGGGGGTGGGGGGTTTTGTTTTTTTTTCTCTTGTAGCACTACAATTGCAACACGTAGCACTAGTTTTCTAAAATTCTGACACGTTGCAATTGAGATAGATATGAAGGGTTGATAGTCTGTTTTGCCCATGAAACTCGAAATTAATAGAATGAGGTGCAAATAAAACAACCTCCGAAAATTACGAAAACAGCGCTAAAATATTATAAATATCTCGAAATAAATAAAAATATAAATTTCAAAATTTTTAAATAATTTTTAAGGTACGCTTTATACCCGCTTTTTAACCAATAACGAAACGACGCGCGGGTAAAACGATTTCCGAAAATTTCCAAAATAATTTTAAAATTCTCAGAATAATACGAACTTAATAAATTATAAGTTTCATAATTTTTAAAGATTCCCAAAATTAAATATGGATTTTAGCATTTAACACACTCAGGAAATTACTTAAAAATGAATAATTAACAAAATATTGATTTCTCAATTTTATAAAGTCCTAAAAATAATTATTGAAATTATAAAATTAGAAAACCAATTTTAAAGACAACCCAAATATTTATGGAATTAAAATTACCATAAAATCACTTTTACAAGCAAAATAAATCATGTAACTCATTAATAAATCTCACAATTCAATCCCACTTATCAACAAATCGTAATTAATTAAATAACAATCAATAACCGCTTCCAAAAACCATTATACACATTTTATTTATTTACTTAAACCTTTATTACACTTTCAAATAAAATAGAAATAAAATAAAAATACACGAGTCGTTATACAGCCTGCCTACTAGAGATCCTGCAATGTCTGTCCTCCTGGAGTGATCGGAGTCTCGTACGGGTCGTGAGCTCTATCCCATTTAGCTCCCTCCTCAGGGATCGGGGTATGGTAGCTCTAGTCTCATAAGTTCGGGCACGCCTACCAGCCCTCTCCACCTCCAACTCCCTCCTGACCTCATCCAGTCGGGCCTCAGCAACAGCCACTCGAGTCCTCAGTACATCCTGAACATAGCCGTGAGCTAACAAAGACTGCCTATGGGCAGGGTCGAGAGGTGGTGAATCCGGAGCCGCTGGGGGTGCCTCTTCGGTCTGCCTAGGCTCGGGAGTATGGGTCTCAGAGCTGTCATCATAGGGTCTCCAAGATAGTGGTGGAGGGGTAGGAGCTCTGACCACCGGGAGTGAGGGTAAAGGGGTACCAGTGTACTCTACCATAGCTCTGACATGCTCCTCAGCTACTAGGACCTCATCCGGGTCCTCCTCATCTGAACTCGCAATAACCTCCGTCTCTGACTCCTCTAAGGGGACCTCCTCCTCCTCCTCCTCCATCTCAGGCTCCTCCTGATCCTCGACATCTAGCAGTGCCTCATCATGCTCACACTTGAACATCTCTGGGTCCTCAATCTCATGTGCCTACACATTAAACGAGCTAAGTTACTATCATGATACTTATATGGGTTCTCGTAAGGTTTTTAATTGTCAGTGCTACTTTAAGTAGTCCGACTATGAACTTGGCAAAAGTTCTTATTATCTTTGTGAGTTTATTATTATATCGTCGCATCATCTCTGAGGTTTATAACGCTTAGCTCTGATACCATTTCTGTAACACCCCCAGATCCGGGGTCGGGGATCCGGGTCGTCACGGTCTTTCTTTCCATAATATCACTTAACTTAATTAATAATAAATAACCTCATGATGTGACCCCACACTAACACACACCACAACACGTTATAGTCTCAGAGATGAAATTGAAATAAGTACAAGTCCTTGAATCCACAATTTAAAAGTTATTACAACCCAAAATGATTACTTGATAAGTTTACAGTTAATTGCCATTATCTGCCACAAGTTATAATTATACATAATTGATTCCCAAAAGTAGAATGCCTGATCTACAAATAGATCTACCTCTGCAGCTATAACAACTACGATATCAACGGGAAGACGCGGAACGCTTCCCACGCGCTTGCGCTGGGTCTGCTTGAGTGTGACCATCTTTCCTAACTGTTGTTGTGTGATGAAGAAATGAAGCAAGAGTGAGCATTACAGCTCGCAAGATAATATATAGTGTAAACAATAATGCAAGTATCTAAATGGATAACTTACTAGAACCCTTTATCAAGTGTAAGGTAATTACTTACTGGATATAAGCTTAAAGGAAGATGAAGTTACCAATTACTTCACTATACTTATACCATTTTAGAAAACTACTTGAACTATCACTGTTCAAAGTATAATAGGTTTGAAAAGTTCATCCCATAGATGAGACCACAAGTTAAGAGTTGAATAGATTCAATATTTGAAATATTATTGAATGAAATGAAGTTACGAGATACTTCATTAAGTCCCGATATATATATCCACATATATATCTCTTATACATTTCCTGGAAACCTCTGTCATGTAAAGTATGCACAAAGTTTGTAATATCCAATGAATTTTGGAAAGAAAAGAATTTTGGCATAAACCCGATATCTTGCTGATCAGACAAAGATACCAATAAGTAACCTTTTCTACTAGTAGATGGACGAATTCCCCACTGGTCATCACCCTGGCCGCATTAGGACCTATGCTGGACTACCACTCAGCCACTTACGCATTGATGGACTCCCACTGAGCCACTTACACTTTTATGGACGCCCACTGAGCCCATGTTGCTTATGCCGACTCAAATAGATGGGCTTACTTCCCGAATGTTAAGTAAGTAATCAATTCATTTATCCAAAACAGCAACCTCGTTGTGAATATAAATATACCACAGAGCCAGATCCTTTAGATTTTTGAGCGAGTATTCAAGTCCCCTTCAAAAAGGAAGATCTTTAAATTTGAAAACGAGTTTTGGGATCCGCTCTAACTTTTAAAAATCATTTTGAAGACTCGAAAATATTTTTAAGAATGTTTTGAGTAATACTGATTTAATAAAATAAATCAGTCCCGATATGTTGGAGAATATCTAAATATTATTATTTAAATAATATTCCCATAAAGGATAATTTCTATAAAAATAATGGAAGTAGAAGTTTTAAGACTCATACTTGAAATGAATAATAAATAACCAAAGATATACTTATACGAAAGTACGATCTTTATTTGAATAATAAAAAATAAGTTTGATTATCGAAACTAAAGAATATTATTTAGTAAAAAAGCGGAGTCATAAGTCCTCGAATGAATATTCAAAATAATATTCATTAAATAGAATAAACGGAGTCATAAGTCCTCGAATGAATATTCAAAATAATATTCATTAAATAAAATAAACGGAGTCATAAGTCCTCGAATGAATATTCAAAATAATATTCATTAATAAAATAAAGCTATCGAATAAACCTTATTCGATTAATAGTTTTAAAACTATATATATATATATATAAATATATATCTATATATACTCGGGAACATCGACTCCCGGTTTTAGAAAATGTTTGCCTTTGGGTCCCCTATACTAAGGGTATACGCAACTACTGCTTATCTCTAGCATAGGTATTATGCTGCTTATAAGCATTGGAATCAACAGTTAGATATAAATATTATGAAACATGCATGCATATAAACCATATCAGCATGCTCCAATATATCGCAAGATTTTGCTAATAACAATCATGCATCTATTCACAAGATAATGCATATACATATATACATCACCACAACAGTATAACGGGTAGAAAACTTGCCTGAGTGACTGGGGGTGGTAAAAGTCCTGGGATGAGTCTGGTAACCTATAAACAACATATAAGTTGGAATTAAACCAAAGTCGCTTAAGAATCTAGACTTTAACCAATTAGACCCTAACGTTCGCTTTTGCGCTTAACTATTCACTTAAGTCGCTCGAGTACCCTCGGCTCCACCATTTTTAATAAATTAACCATTAAGAATTTTAAGGTGATTCTTTCGCAAGTACCCTACCAACTGCCTAATCCACTTTACATAATTGTTTCATACCCCAATTAGTCATTTAAGGTCCTTAACCAAGGTTTCAAAGTAAGGCGAGGGGTAATGGTTCATTCGTGAAACGCCGTTACTTAAAATGGTCGTTTCTCCTAAACCGTACATCGGATTCAAGCGAACCACATATCAAAACGAAGCTCGTAACATGAACTATCTAATCATCGTAATGGTCAAAACCTAACAGTGAGTTCACGGGTCCTGATGTTAAGAACAAAAGCAGTCTAAGGTAAATCGTGCATTACGACGATTATGTTTATGCGATTACCAAATTTAAACCACTCCAAATCAATCCACAATCAATCCCACCATCATTACTACAACCAAACTCCATCCATACTCTACTACAACAGCCCCAACATCTCAAGATTTCCAATTTATACTACTCTCAATCATGAACTAAAAGCTTATACTTAAGTTCATTAACTAATAATCAAGATTTACAACTCCAAAAACATTACAAAACCAACCAATCTCTAAATATACAATAATCATGCCTCTCATGAACTATACTACTCATAACAAGCTCTTAACATTCAATACTAAGGCTAGGTTAAGAGATTATACCTTCCTTGTGAGTAGGAGTAACTAATGAGCTTGAAACAACCTTGGAAAATCCTTACAAAAGCTTTATCTAAACAAAACACAAGATCAAAATTTCAAGTTCTTGAAAACACTATTCATCCTCTTCTTCCATGAATTATTGGAAGAGATTGTGAAGGAATTGGAAGCTTAGATTCATAGGATATCTATATCTATGTACAAGGAACCTTAGATAATTACCTCACTAATTATCAAAGCTTGGAACTTGAATTTGGATTTTTTCTTCTTTGGAAAAAGAAAAGGGCCGAGAGCTTCTTCTTAGAAATGCAAAGTCAACTTCTCAAATTTGATTTTGTGTTATGAATTGTTGGCTTGTTTGCTTCCTTTGTTTTGTTTAATTAAATTGTTTGGCTTATAATCAACCAACAATTCCTTCCCATTGTGTCATGCTTATGTCATCCTCTTATGTCATCTTCCCACACTTGTCTTCTTCTTGTTGGTGTGATGACATCATCATCACTAACCTCTTTGATTAACTCGTAATTACTTGGCTAATGATCGCTGATCTGTTATACGGTTCGCTTAACTTTCGTTTTTGTTTATCGTTTGAGGGATCATACCCGGGATCTTATTACTTGGGTTCCCTTAACCTTTCTCAATACATTATATTCCTTTTATGATCCTCTCTTATAATCCTTGAGTTTAAATCCTTTTTATCCTGTTACCTTATACTCAATTCTTTCGGTATCTGGTGGATTTTCGGGAAAAATCAAAGTGTTCGAATTTGGATTCTGACGATCTTTACATACACTTATATACCATATAGAGTACTAATAAGATCTCAGAATAACAATAAAAGAACCTCTACAAGATGAGGCATGAAAAGTTTTCTTATTCAGCATAATCTGCAAAATCACTATTCATAAGGGTTACAAAAAGTCCAGAATTTTGGGGTTATTACAGTATGTTTAAAGCACCCATAATAGCTCCCAGTGACACTAATGTCTGCATTTACAAGTATTTCGGAGAGTCTATTAGTAAGTTTATATCTTGTTATTGACTTATGACAAGGGAGGTAAGATGTGAGACTATAGTTGACAGAGAAGTGTTGGAGGGTTGAAGATCTGTGACTTGAGCTTGAAGAGTTTAGATTTGGAGGTTTGTGGATGTAGAAGGTATTGGCTGCAAAATGGATGCCAAGATAATACCAAGAGAATTATGAACAACATTTTTGATCTCCTTCATTACCAAGGTTGATGGTTCATATCTAGTAGAGTACAACTGATCCAGTTTAACCTTGGTGTCATTATTTTTGGTAATTTGAGTCTAGATCGCATTGTGCAATGTTATGAAAGAATCCCTCAATTTGGATATATTTTCTTCAACTGGTGTAAGAGAGTGAGAATTTGAAGCTTATCTGAGAATTTGTTGAATTTTGCTTTCATCTCTGTGAAGGTTGGCATGAGCTCATCAGTCCTTTGATTAAACATTTTCTTGACATTATTTTGATGACCATCCAGAGTCTTTTCTAGAGATTTACCAATGTAGTTGAAGGCTTTGAGATGAGCCTTGTAGACCACTGTAATGGCATCACATACCTCCTGTGAGGTGAGTACCTTGGCATGACTCCCAAGTATGGTAATTTACTCCTCTTTAAATTGTGTGAGAGCCCCCTCCATGTTTATAGAGAAATCTTTTGAGAGCCAGGCATGTAACGTCTGGGAAATATTATGTAATAATTTTTATCAATAAATAATTATTATGTGATTTTTATATGAATTTTGGTGAATTATTTGATGATGAATAATAGTATTTGGATGTTATTTCTGATAAAATTGAGATATTTTAATTTTTAATTATCCAGAATTAAATATAGATAATTTTGGTATTTTTCTGGTAATTTTTGGATTATTATATGACTTTATAAGAATTTATAGAATTGTTAAAGATTATTTTACGTTTACTTTTTAGAATCAGAAATCGTTCCACTTCAATCGTTTTTGCGTTTTTACAACCCGAAACTCTTCTGAAAACTCCTTCCTAACCTAATCTGATAATTCTGAACACTTTTCGTGTTTTGACTTTTTCGATCCGGGGTACGGTTTGACCTGTACGAGTCCCGGTGTGAAATTTCCGATACGCAAATCATTTTATAGATCGATAAAAATTCGTATTCCCAAAAGGCGAGATATTATTACCTCATTTTCGTATAAAGTATTTTATAAGAGTCTCTGTTTTGATAATTATCCAATTCTGATATTAAAATGGTATCATCTTTTAGTTACTTAGCGGCTAAATAACCTATTTTTTTGATCCGATATGTACATATAATTATTGAATTATTAAACAAATAAAATATGTGATGGTTCTGTCAGCTATGTGTCGCTGTAGTATTCATTGTTTGTGATTTGTTGGATGCGAAGATTTATTTTGTAAATAATTATCGAGTTGTATGAACTTAATTTATTTTTAAAGTGATTTTATTGAATATTTATTTTTATAAATGCTAAAAATTGTGTCTAAAATTATTTTTGTTGCTTTATAATTTTATTTATTATTTTTAGGAGTTTATAAAATTTAGAAATAAATATTTTATTGATTATTTATCTCTAAATGATTTTCTGATTTCATTTAATTATAAAATCAATATTTAATTCCAAGATGTTTCAAAAATCATGAAAATTTTATTTTATTAACTTTTAAACATTTCGAGAATTTTAAAATTATTCTGGAAATTTTCTGGCTTTTATTTACTCACACGTTTATTCGTTAATTTGTTAAATACGGGTCTGATATAAGTTCCAAAAATGATTCCAAAATAATAAAGGTTTTATTTTGTTAACTTTTAAATATTCCGAGAAGTGGGGTATATAATTTATAATATTTCGACAAAATCTTACGCGTAATTATTTCGTTAAGTTAGGCAAAAATGAATCAGAAGCTAATAAAATGGATAGATAATAACGAAAACAAAACAGAATAAAAAGCAAAACACTGTCTAGTTTTCCCTGTTCCTCACGCGCCCCCTTTTTCCCCTTCCTATCGGGTATTCTCTCTTTGCCTCTCTCGACTGATTTCTTTACTCTCTCATCTCTATTCTTTCTCCAATCCCTCTCCCTCCTCAATCTCTTTCTTTTTCTTCCTCACCCTCGCTGTTTCCCGTTTCTGGTAAGTACCGACCGCCGTTGTTTTCTTTTCTTTTCTTTTTTTTTCCGGCGAACACTGCCGCCTTATTCCGGTAATTGCCTTGTGGCTGCCTCTCTTTTTATTTTCGTCGCCGCCTCCCCTTTCTTTTCCGGTGAGGGGGTTACGTGGCGCGTGTCGTATACATCTGTGCGTATGTGTGCGATTTTTGTGTGTATTGCTGTGTTTGTTGCGTTGCCTTTGCGTTTATCTGGTTCTGCCTTGTTCTTTCTTTGGCTGCGCGTATACGCGTGGGCCGATGGTGCTGTGATTCTGATTCTTGGCTGACGGTGTTGTGCTACTCTGTTTTTCCGATTTGATTTGTGTATATTGTCAGGACTAATTAATTAATTTTATTAATTTTGCGGGATTATTTGATTAAAGTTTCGTGAAATAAAAAAAATCGTGCGGGAAAATTATTAATTGTAAATCGGTGGAATTCGTGTGGAAACCCGAACCTAACGGGTACCGACGAATTTTATCACCGTCGGCGATGAGCCTTGGCGAGCCGACGGTGGACGATGATGATTAATTCTGAGTCCTAAATTATAAATAAATAAAATTAGTTGAGAAATTAATTTCGAAATGAAATGAAATATAAAATACGAATAACAGTAAATAATAATTGAATTCATGTCGGTGGTTGGGATTGGTAATTGGATTGTGGATTGGATTGTGTTGTGGTTGTTGTTATGATTTGACGTCGATTTGATTTCGACGGATAGGCCGATAAACAAAGGAGACGCTACCCGATTTTCGGGAAATTAATTCCAAAATTACGGGAACGTAACCTATAATTATCGGAGACGTCGAATAACCATATATAGTTATATAATATGAACTTAAGTGCGATTGAGACAAAATAATTTACAAATAATCGATTGCCCTATTTTTCAAAACGACGAATATATGTATTTTCCGAAAATAAATACCAAACCAAGTTTCGAAGATGTGAACCATAATTGCTATGTGTATTTCAATAATATATATAAATATGAGTTCGGTTATGAAATCGTATGGGTAGAATAGGATAGCGATTTGATGTTAAGCTTAAGCGGTTATCTGAATTAGGGTATTTCAACCCTGTATGTCCTAGACGGAAAACCCAAGTATCGACATCGGGCTGGGAACGATCTAGTGATTAGACGTTGAGATCAACGAAGTTCCAATTGAAGGGCCCGACTATTGGGATCGTATCCAAAACGGGATAGTAGTTTGACGGTAAAGCCGAACGTTCAAGTCGAACCAAAGTCAACCAGTAATAACGGTTAAAACTTATTGAGGCAAGTATTCTCGAACTTTCTTTTAAATACTGCAAGTATTCCTGATTTTTCTTTTAAATTAGTGCAAATATTTATTCGTTCCTATTCTAAGTTCAGAATAGTTAAATGTTTTACATTTCACTATAATTACTCTGATTATGCATGTTCTTTTATTCTTGTTCCTATAATTCGATTGCTCTCTTGAGAAAATACCCATTCTTTCGGGTTATTTGCGAACCCTGAATTGGGATGTTTTGAATTCAAAATAATTTGATATCAAAATACTCCATGGGCTGGATAGTGATACTTTGGGGATTAAGTTTTACTTAATCCTAAGGACCGAAACATAACCGGTGCCTTGAGATGGGCCGTAGTGCCTGGGGACCCGACTGGATCTATACAGGTAGGTATAGATCTGCACTGTATCCTGACTGATCAACAGGATATAGATCCGAACTAGTGTCCAGTCTAATTTGTTGTTGATCGCCATTAACGACATTCTCTCTCGAATGGTTTTATGATTCCAAAACCGGACAAAACCCTGATTCAGGAGATGAATCGGGGAATCGCTTGTCATTTTTGAATTTATAGTTAAAGACTGGTGACAGCCAACGTTTATTCGCTCAACTCACTCAAAATAAATAGAATTGTTTAAAACTGTTTTAAGATTTTTTCCGGAAGTCTTTCTTTTGATATTAATGCTTGAAACTCAAATTATATACTTGCTTGGGTATTTTTGGCTCACTCTTGCTTTGTAAATTCTTATTTCTGCCAGAAACAGATAAGGATAAAAGTGAATAGCTTTGATAGACAGCAAAAGTTAGAGAAATCTCTGTTGCGAGAAGTTGAAGAAATTAGAGGAATATGACAAGAGCGTTAGGACAAAGGTATTCTCATTTGTATTTTAGTTGTTGTAAGTTGTAGAAGATTAGATTCTTGTTTCATACCATAACCTGTAAACGATCCGGATTAAAGGGGTTAATTGAGCATTCTTTTATTTTATGTAAAGATTGTTTCATGACACCAAATCTTGATCCCGGATTTGGGTTGTTACAAGTTGGTATCTGAGCTGCAGGTTATTGGTCACTGAAATAAGAATAGGTGAAAGTAACATAGGGATGATAGGTCGTACAGGATAGGAAAGACCCTAGGCATACTCAGGTGAAGTTCAGTTGAGTGCGAATTAGGGTTAGCAGGTCTGATACGGAATGGGTAAGCCATGATTGTTGAGGGAAGTGTAAGGAGAATATCGCAACACTGTAGGTATAGTGAGTTCTCAGATCCTACAGTAATGAGGAATCAACAGATCGACGGAGAATGGGTATGTTACCCTACTATTCATGTGGTTTTGAAGAATATGCGATCGATTCTTGTGAGAATTCGTGTAAGAGAAGCTACGATTTAACTTAGAATTAGGTAGTAGGACGAGCTTCACGCCGGAGGCAACCAGTTGATGGAAGCCGATGAAGAACCAACGTTGCACGTTTCGAAGGCACCACCGTTGCGAGAAGAATCTTATCACTTATTGGGAGATGCACAAGGAATGATATCTACCTTATTAGGTATAGATAAGACTAGCAAGAAGGTGGCCCCTTATCTACAAACAGAACATTGGATCACATGCGTGGTTACGAGCATAACGTCAAAGACGACGACAAGAATATCAGAGACAGTATTAAATGTCAGCGATGCGGTAGAATTGCGAATAACATGATATACGACGGTAAATGAAGTTTCGGCGACTAATAAGTACGAGCAGAATCCAAGGAAAAGTGGAAGAGGTACCAAAGTGGAGAGACCTTATATTGGCATTCTTTTAATTAGACATTTCATTGGTAAACCATAAAAATAGCAAGTAATGTATATAGTAATGACGACCAAATATTTGATTTTCAAAACTTTAAAATGAGATTTCGAAAAAGATTTTCTTAATCAACTTTCAGAAGATTTTTGCATGAAATGAGTTTTACAAATTGGTTGTCAAATTACTATTTATGTTCTTGTTATTATAAATAGAAAATGATCTAAAAAGAAAAATGGAATTAGACTCAGTGTTGTTATTCGAAGGGCCAAGTAGACCCACCAGCAGGGAGAAGGTTTAAAGTTTTCTGTGAAAAATGAAAGTAAATGTTGTTTAATAAAATCAATAATTGAATCAACATATTATTTACCCAATTTATAAAATTATTAAAATTTAACGAGATTCGTGATTCGAATGGACGGAGGATGATTGAAGGAAATGGCAGAATCTTCTAGATGATGGAAGAAGAATCATATTTTTATCGACGAAATTGAGGCGTTGCGTGATTGCTGGTTATTTTACGTGGCATAAATGGAATCTGAAGCAGTGGTTATAAATTTCACAGGGACGCAATTATGGTCAAATCATTAAAATATTGTATATTGAGGCATTTCCAGACGACATTCCGAAGTTATAACGTGATCTAAACGGTGAATCTCTCATTCGAATGGTTTCTGAAGACATACGTAAGTGAAGCGTGGAAGGTGATCAACATTGACATTCTTTCTT
Organism: Apium graveolens; assembly: GCF_009905375.1. Lineage (NCBI taxonomy): Eukaryota > Viridiplantae > Streptophyta > Magnoliopsida > Apiales > Apiaceae > Apium > Apium graveolens. Next base: position 238,777,295 of record NC_133653.1, read on the forward strand.
CTAATATGATAGTATATGTTTTTCTTGATTCTTGAATACGTATGAGCTTCTTCCGTTGATAAATTATATGAGGCGAAAATGAAAGAAAAATTCCTGTATTCCTTCTGCATTATTTCTCTTCTCAAATCCTTGATTCCTGATTGAGACAACAGTGTTGTGATATGACGCTTTGTCGAAATAATGAAGAGTCGGGTGGGACGCCACCTAATCATGTGTTGTATGCCATATAGTATAAAAGACTGGCCATCTTGAGTACGAATATTGTTGTCTCATTCTTCACTCATTTTTCTTCCTTCAACTTTCTGATTTACAAATTCTTCCAATCGGTTGTTGTATTGTTATTCCTTATTCCGTTTTTCAATCAAAATCATGTTCACAAACTCTCCTCTTGCATCGAGTCTGTTCTCTGACGATTACAAAAGAAATAGAATAGTCCCGTGTGACTGGTAGAATTATGTGTCGAAGGAGAATATGATTGCAAGCCGATAAATGAGGGACATTTGCGAGCAAAGAAGAATGGATACACCGACAACGCAGTCGTGGCAAAGACATCAAATCTGACAGTTGTTCGTGTTATGAGGATCTCGTCAGTAGGGTAGGTTACGTTAATGTGATGCACTTCAAATCAGAGAATTTTGATGTGAAATGAATGGTTAGCGAACCGTAACAAATAAATTAGTTACAAAATAAGGAAGTAAAGTTGTGTGCGTTAGACAGAGTAAACGAGTATCGGGACGACGATCAAAGATCAAGGAAATTCTGAACGATGCATCAGACAGGCGATTAAGACATGAAGCATCCCTTCATCGCGGGAAGATATTTATCGTGAAGATTCAAGATATGAGAAATTTTCATTGCAACTAAATTTCGGACATCTTCTTCAAGGAATTGTGAAGTTCCCTAACTTGAGTAAATAAGTTATGGTGATTTTAATACCCATAACCGGACCCATGACAAAAATTCGATAGGGGAATGACTATTCGACTGCGAAATCTTTTAAGAAATAATGATCCGGCAATTGAGTTTCCACCAGATGAGGGTGATAATCAAGACCCTACCTGGTTATTAAAAGATAAATAGACTCATAAGTGAAATTGAGTGTGGTTCGTTGAAGGATGTGACATAGTTTTTAAAAGTAACCGTACACAATTAATAATGACAAGAAATAAGCTAAAATACTTGCGAAATAAAATTTTGAGAAAAACAAGATAAATTTTAAGTTCACCAATAATATTTTATAATATTTTGAAAGAATTAAGAAATGTATGATTATATTAATCATTGTTGGTGTAAGACCCAATTCCAATTAAAAAGACGCTGATCAAAATGATAAAAATGTGAATTGCGGAAAATTGATGATTTTGGTTGATGGAAGTGGGTGGATATGATTATGAGTGATTTGGTTGATTGATGGTGTCGGCTTGAATTCGATGGGTAGTCAATGGGGTAGGGGAAGTGCTGCCCAAATTTTCAGAAATTACCCTACGTTCAAGAATAAAGAATTATATTGTCATTTTCATCAGTACTCCAAATGATTGCGATCTCGATACTTGAGAAAGAATATTATGATCAAATCGACTATATGTAATTGGTCTTTGATTTTATTTAGCTAGTATTTACTTGGTTTAATTGGTCAATTAAAAGAGTTAATTGATCCACTTTACCAACTAATGATCAGATAAATGAAGATCAATTCCAATTAGATGGAGTCAAGCTCTAACATGATTTTCAGATCCGGAATCAAAGCAATTAGAAATTTGGAGGAAGTAATGACATTAACAAAAAATGGAAATTGAGTAAGAATAGCGTAATGTTACTGCAAACAGGTGCGAGGTTTTATCTAGAAGAGTATGCCCTTTTCAATAAATAAGAGGAACAGAAAGTTATTGGTATAGGCGAATGAGAAGAATATTTCTAAGAACTGAAGGTGTAAGACAAAACGAAGAGACGTTATCATTCATAATGACGTTTGAATGTTGAAGGTACACTTCTTTTGAATGGCGATTGAATGAAAGTTGCTGTAAAATAACGGAAAGCTCGCAAATCTAAGCATCCGATGTAAGATAGAGACTGACGAAGTCTGCATGTGAACTCAGGAAAAAAGAATGTTGATCAATGGGGGAAAAATCAAATACGCGAACCGTGACGATTGAAGCAAGGCTAAGATTATAGCTATTGATAAATTTTAATAAGTCTGTTAGTAAGAATTTAAATATTATAAATAAAATCCTTCATTCCAGTGTGAACTCCAGAAATGATCTATCCAATAATAAACAGATTAATATTACTAAGGAAAAAAAAGAAGAAATTTGTTATGTTTAAAAGAGATAATGAATAATGAGAATGAAGAACTAATCAAGACAAGAAGTGGAATCAAAAGGATGGTAAAGAAATTTTATAAAATAATCCAGAAAATATGCAAGTTGGGAACGTCGGTTGTGCCAGAACTGTTAGGAGAATGATGTGAAACGTCGATAGTTGGAGATAGGAATTCGTTCCAAAAATACGTGTAAATAGGGATGATTAAATAAAGGTATTGATGGCGAACTGTTAGAGAAGAATGTTGTGTTGGATTTTAATCGTAGCGGGGGCATGGCAAAACACTTTTACACATATAAAATCCAAATAAAAGCATATAAATCATGGTAAAAACATAGGGATCGCATCTAACCTTTAAAATAATTCGGAGACAACGATCAGAGATCCTTAGCAGTTGCTCCTCATGTGTGAAGCACTCCACCGGTATCCACCAAGAAAACGATGTTAAGGAAGAGGAAGGAGGTGGAGAGAATTGAGTTTTCCAAACTTTTTGGGTTTTGGGGTTCTTTGGTTCGAATAAAAATAGGGTCTATAATAGTGTATTTATAGGCAAAATTTTCAGCTGAAATTTTCCCATAAATATTATTATTATTATCCCATTTATTATTCTCATTAATAATTAAAACACCTTTTAATTATTAATCCTTTTTCTAAATACTTTAGATATAATTCTCTCTCTTGATTTAATTTCCAAAAATTAAATCCTTAATTAATAATATTAAGAACTTTTCTTAATTAATTTATAATCAATTAAATCTCATTTAATCAATTATTAAATTTTCCAATTAATTATTTATTTCACAAATAAATAATTATTAGCCATTATTAATTAATTCCTCCACCATTAAATCATTCTCTTTTTATGGTGTGACCCTGTAGGTTCAATATTAAGCCGGTAGTAGAAATAAATAATAATAAAACTATTTTATCATTATTTATATAAATTCTCTAATTTATTAAATATGATTAATTAATTAATCACATTTATTCTACATCGTGAGGGATACTTCTCAGCATATCGCGACTATCCGGATAATATGAATTCACTGCTTAGAATACCAAGAACCTATTCAGTGAATAGTTACCGTACTATAAACTCCTTCTACCCTACAATGTCCCGATTAAATACAAGGCATGGATCTCGTGTCAAGCCTATCTAATTCAATCACTTGCTTACCATTTACTATGCTTAGTTCTATGCAAAGTAGAAACTCCTTTCTAATTTCATTCACTCTGGCCAGAGATTCCTGAACTAGCATAAGTGGATCAGCCTTGAACATTCGCTTCCTTCACTGGAAGGGGTAGATCCTTTATTGATCATACACTATCTTCATGTACAAATTCCTATACCCAGTAGAGCCCTAATAATTGTCCCTGGAGACTAAGAACTAAACCAAAGCATAGTTCAGTGTACACAAGATGAGTATGATGACCTCAAGTCTAAGGATACTTGTACAACTATCACTATGTGAACAACTGATGACACGTGAGTGAACTCCATCAGTTGTTCAGCTGTGCGAGTCATGTTCAGTGAACTTATTCCATAATAAGCACCTACATACTAGCTATAGTGTCACCACACAAATGTCTATGAGAACAGACATCCTTCATAATGAAGCAAGCATAGTATGTACCGATCTCTGCGGATTATTAATTACCAGTTAGTAATCCTACGACCAGGAATTATTTAAGTTTATAGTTATCATCTTTTAGGCCTCACTATTATGATCTCATCATAATCCATAAAAAGCTTTACTCTAAACTATGGTATATCTTATTTAAACACTTAAATAGATAAAGCCCGTTATAAAAAACAAAACAAGTCTTTTATTAATATCAATGAAATCAAAACAGATTACACAGGAAGTTATTCCTAAATCCTAATACATGATTGGACTTAGGACATATTCCTTTCAATCTCCCACTTGTACTAAAGCCAATCACTCTGGTATCTAACACCCATCTTGTCTTTGTGACGATCAAAGTGACTTTCATAAAGTAGCTTTGTGAGTGGGTCTACTATGTTGTTATGTGTGTCAACTCTAATTCAATACAATACAAGAAATGTTACAGCGCTCCCACTAACCCTTTTGTAGACGCATGGTTCATCTGCGTTTTTGATAAAATCAAACTCTTTGATTGTCTCATCAAAACGAATGTTCCATCTTTCGAGAAGCTTGCTTTAAACCACATATGGTTCGCAGCAGCTTACACACTAGGTTTTTATTTCTCTTGGAAAGAAAACCATCTGGCTATTTGCCAGATCTCATAGTCGTAGTAAGCAGCAATCGCAAGCAAAATCCGAACTGATTATAACAGGGCTACAGGTAAAAGGTTTCATCAAAGTCAATCCATTGTCTTTGTTTGAATTCTTTTGCCACAAGCCTGACCTTATAGGTCTCCACCTGTCCATCTGCTATAATCTATCTTTTGTATACCGTATACATAGATTCCATTCCGAATTTCATGGCACTTTGCCATTTCTCTGAGTCAACACTACTCATAGCCTCATTATAGGTTACAGGGTCGTCATCATCAATGATCGACAACTCATTGTCATTCTCAATGACAAGGCCATAATACCTCTCAGGTTGGTGAGACACTCTCCCTGATCTATGAATGGGCTGTTCCACAAAAGGTTGTTCAGTCAGAACAGGTGTTTCCACTTGATCCGTAGTAGTTTGTGCTTCTTGAACTTCATCAAGTTCAAATTTTCCTTCAAGGATAAACTCCTTTTCCAAGAAGGTAGCATGTCTGGAGACAAACACCCGATGATCGGTGTAAAAGTAATACCCTAAAGTCTCTTTAGGATATCCCACAAAACTATATTTTACGGATCGATATTCAAGCTTATCTGGGTCAACTTTCTTGACATAAGCTAGACATCCCCAAATCTTAACGTGTTTAAGGCTCGGTTTCCTTTCTTTCAATATCTCATACGGAGTTTGAGGAATAGATTTGGAAGGCACCTTATTCAGTAAATATGCTGAGGTTTCCAATGCATAACCCCATAGGAATACTGGAAGATTTGCATAGCTCATCATGGACCGAACTATGTCTAACAAAGTTCAATTTCTCCTTTCAGATACCAATCTGGAGGCGTCCACTGGGAGACTATACCATTTACTTTGAGATAATCTAGAAACACTCCATTAAAGTATTCACCACCTCGATCTAATCGAAGAATTATAATACTCTGTTTGGTTTGTTTCTCCACTTCATACTTATACTCTTTGAACTTTTCAAAGGCTTCAGACTTGTGTTTCATCAAACACATATCCGAATCTAGATCTATCATCTATGAAAGTAATGAAGTTTGAAAATCCACCCATGGCTTGCTTAGACATTGGTCCACATACATCTGTGTGTACCATTCCTAGCAAATTTGCAGCCCTCTCTCCATGTCTACTAAATGGAGACTGCAGTGCCACAATGAAGTGAGATTTTCATCATCCCTTTTCTTTTATTAGTTTGTTCAATCTGAAGTAAATTATGTCACATTTATACAGACCATTATTTAAAGTACCAAGTCCATAAAGAATATTATCTCTAAGAATAGAACATTCATTATTCTCAATAATAAATGAAAATCCAGCCAAGTCTAACATGGGAATAATATTCCTCACAATCGAGGGAACAAAATAACAATTATTTAAAACAATAGTCTTGCCCGTAGGCATATGTAAATGAAATGATTCTACATCTTCAGCAGCAACTCTTGCTCCATTTCCCATCAGTAGAATCACCTCCTCTTCCTCTAGAGTCCTACTTCTCCTTGGTCCCTGCAACAAATTGCAGATTTAAGAACCACAGGCGGTATCTAATACCCAAGTAGAAATTTGATTTAATGACATATTCACTTCTATCATGAACATACCTGAATTAGAAGCGGCAGTCTCACTACCCTTCTTCTTCTTCAATTCTGCAAGGTAAACCTTGCAGTTACTCTTCCAGTGCCCCACCTTGTTACAGTGAAAGCAAACAACTTTGCTCTTGGGGTCTTCAGCTTTTGGTGGAACCGGCGTTTTCTCACCTACTTTCTTCTTCTTGGAAGAGTTCCTCTTCTTTTCCTTAGGATTGGAACCTTCACCAATTAGAAGAACATAACTCTTCTTAGGGGGGAAATTCGATTCCGCAGTCTTCAACATGTTGTGGAGTTCAGGCAGGCTGACATCCAACTTATTCATGTGAAAGTTCACAATAAACTGCGAGAACGAACTCGGAAGCGATTGCAAGACCAAGTCTTGGCTCAGCTCCCCATCCATGGCAAAACCAAGTTGTCCAAGATGTTCAATCAAATTGATCATCTTAAGTACATGGTCATTCACAGATGATCCCTCAGACATCCTATAACCGAACAGCTCCTTCGATATCTCATATCGAGCTGTCCTCCCCGCCACATCATACAACTCTTGTAGATGCATGAGGATAGTGTGAGCATCCATATGCTCATGTTGCTTCTGTAGCTCAATGTTCATGGAAGCTAGCATGATGCATTGAGCAACATTTGCATCATCTATCCACCTACGATACACAACATGTTCATCATTATGTGCATCACTAGCAGGTTCAGTAGTCTTAGGTGAGTCAATCACGTATTCCAGCTTCTCAATCCTGAGAACAATTCTCAAGTTTCGAAGCCAGTCAGCATAATTAGGACCAGTCAATTTATGAGCATCCAGTATGCTCCTGAGTGATAGTGCAGAAGACATAACGTACAAAGTAAATCTGTAAATGATAAACACATAACAACACTTAGCAAATATTCAATTTCATTTTAAAACACTATATGAATCGGGTCTTTATTAATAAGTGGCTCCCACTAGTTTACCTAATTTATTCAACCCCCTACGTGAAAAATTAAGCATTCATAATGCTAGTGGGAATAGGGATCCTACATTCCATTACACAACCCCGGCTATAGCACGAACCGCCATGTAATGTTCAATAGGCAGACAACTCTTGTCAATTACATCTTATGTTATTCCCTAATCAAACTTTAGCCTCTTGAATAATTGAGTCTCGGCTGTGGCACGACAAACTCAATATTCTAAGTCAAGTCTAACCCAACATTCCGTACAATTGAATCAGTCCCCAAAGGCCCATGTCTGTAGCACGTACCGACCTTTAGATTCTTATTCAATGTACACATCTCTATGTAATAGACAAGTATTTATTATTTCAAAATCAAAGCCCTCGGCTGTAGCACGAACCGACAATGATTCAAAAATAAGAACTACTTTCTATCATGTTGGAAGGCTATGACCGACACAAGCCCGTTGTATCACTGGCCAATTACTACTTGATATTATTTAATTTTAGAGGGATTATATTACGTTACAATCATAATCATATTATAAAGAAATTCTTCCTTTCAAATTAAATATTTCAAATCAATAATCAATAATCAAATGATTCCCAGATCGGGTGGAGCATTGTCAAGAGGCGTCACTTAATAACCCTTTCTTACAGATAGAAATATGTTGTTGACAGAATCATCCTTTCTCTCATATCGAAAATTCATATTCAATTACGTGTTTCACAAACACAAGAATCTCATGATTGTATTCATAATATTGTTATTAAGGTTATGAAACAATTTCACTATACTAGGTTGTCTAACAAACGCCTTATGTTCATTTAAGTTCACCTAAATCTATCATCGCATGATAAACTAAGCATATATAACATATATAAACATGAATAAACATCAAGGTAGACATGTTATATCATCTAGCACATTAGTCTAAGCATTATACATCTCTATGTATCACATGAAGCATTTAAAAGCAATTAAAAACAGTTAAAAACAATTTTAAAACACTTTCGGAAATATAAACAGTTCAAAACTTTTATATAAACTAAAATTGATCACTCCATTAGATCCGTCTCGGAAAAACGAATCCAACGGTATATTGCACGCCCAAAACGGAGTTACGAAACTCCCAGAAAATCAATTTTAATGTAAACAGTCGGGCTGTAACGCATTACAGGAACGCGTTACAAGCCCTGTAACGCATTCCGGTGATTCGTTACAACCCTTTTAACCAATTAAAAGGTGTAACGCATTCCGTGAATGCGCCACAGGTGTGTAACGCATTCCCGAAATGCGTGACACCCCTATTTGTTTTTTGTTTTTCTGCAGCAGCCGTCATGGAATTCTGTGCGTGACAGTTCTGACAGCCGTACCCGTTCTGTGTCTTCTTCTTCCCCGTACAGCAGCAAATAGACAGCCAATAGAAGCACTTATATATATACTTACAATTTATATATATACATATATGATTATTTAATTATGAATTTTAATTACAAGAACTTCAAAAATTCATAATAAAAAATCTATACATCATAAAATTATGAAAAAAATACCCAGACGATCTACAACACTTGTAGAACCCAGATCAACATTCAAAATTATTCTGAGAAACGATTTCTCATCAGACAAAATTAATCCATGATATAACTTGTAAAAATCATAATTAATTCATACAAGCACATAAAATTCTGAAATTTTTACCACAGATCTATATGTATACAACCTATGCTCTGATACCATTGTTGGATTTTAATCGCAGCGGGGGCATGACAAAACACTTTTACACATATAAAATCCAAATAAAAGCATATAAATCGTGGTAAAAACATAGGGATCGAATCTAACATTTAAAATAATTCGGAGACAATGATCAGAGATCCTTAGCAGTTGCTCCTCAAGTGTGAAGCACTCCACCGGTTTCCACCAAGAAAACGATGTTAAGGAGGAGGAAGGAGGTGGAGAGAATTTGGTTTTCCAAACTTTTTGGGTTTTGGGGTTCTTTGGTTCGAATAAAAATAGGGTCTATAATAGTGTATTTATAGGCAAAATTTTCAGCTGAAATTTTCCCATAAATATTATTATTATTATCCCATTTATTATTCTCATTAATAATTAAAACACCTTTTAATTATTAATCCTTTTTCTAAACACTTTAGATATAATTCTCTCTCTTGATTTAATTTCCAAAAATTAAATCCTTAATTAATAATATTAAGAACTTTTCTTAATTAATTTATAATCAATTAAATCTCATTTAATCAATTATTAAATTTGCCAATTAATTATTTATTTCACAAATAAATAATTATTAGCCATTATTAATTAATTCCTCCACCATTAAATCATTCTATTTTTATGGTATGACCCTGTAGGTTCAATATTAAAGTGGTAGTAGAAATAAATAATAATAAAACTATTTTATCATTATTTATATAAATTCTCTAATTTATTAAATACGATTAATTAATTAATCACATTTATTCTACATCGTGAGGGATACTTCTCAGCATATCGCGACTATCCGGATAATATGAATTCACTGCTTAGAATACCAAGAACCTATTCAGTGAATAGTTATCGTACAATAAACTCCTTCTACCCTACAATGTCCCGATTAAATACAAGGCATGGATCTCGTGTCAAGCCTATCTAATTCCATCACTTGCTTACCATTTACTATGCTTAGTTCTATGCAAATTAGAAACTCCTTTCTAATTTCATTCACTCTGGCCAGAGATTCCTGAACTAGCATAAGTGGATCAGCCTTGAACATTCTCTTCCTTCACTGGAAGGGGTAGATCCTTTATTGATCATACACTATCTTCGTGTACAAATTCCTATACCCAGTAGAGCCCTAATAATTGTCCCTGGAGACTAAGAACTAAACCAAATCATAGTTCAGTGTACACAAGATGACTATGATGACCTCAAGTTTAAGGATACTTGTACAACTATCACTATGTGAACAACTGCTGACACGTGAGTGAACTCCATCAGTTGTTCAGCTGTGCGAGTCATGTTCAGTGAACTTATTCCATAATAAGCACCTACATACTAGCTATAGTGTCACCACACAAATGTCTATGAGAACAGACATCCTTCATAATGAAGCAAGCATAGTATGTACCGATCTCTGCGGATTATTAATTACCAGTTAGTAATCCTACGACCAGGAACTATTTAAGTTTAGAGTTATCATCTTTTAGGTCTCACTATTATGATCTCATCGTAATCCATAAAAAGCTTTACTCTAAACTATGGTATATCTTATTTAAACACTTAAATAGATAAAGCCTGTTATAAAAAACAAAACAAGTCTTTTATTAATATCAATGAAATCAAAATAGATTACACAGGAAGTTATTTCTAAATCCTAATACATGATTGGACTTAGGACATATTCCTTTCATGTTGCAATAAATCTCATGTCGGAATTCTTTAAAATTAAAGTGAAGTCCCGGATGTTCGAACGAATGATTTACCAAGGTTACCTCAGGGAATGAGGTACAAATTTTCGTCGGTTACTGCACAGAGTCAAGCCGGTGTCAAAAGCCCTGTATCGTCTAACTTAATAGGGATGAAATAATAAGTGAAGGAAAACTTCAGAAATGTGGAATGAAAGAATAATGAAATAAAGAGTATTTTGCGCTATGCACAAAAGCGGTCATGGAAAAAAAGAATGGAGATATGAGGTTACGCCTCGATTATCAGAAATTGTAAGTTTGAAGATTAAATGAACATAATGTACCAGGAGTATTGGGATAATGTGATTGTATTTATTGATAACATCCTCGCTAATTCAAGGACTAAGAAAGACCAAGTTGAACGCCTGAAGATATGCTTGCGAAGAGTTGAAAAATAGCAACTGCAGTCTCAGCTTCAAAGGTATGAATTCTGGTTATAACAGATTATGAGCTACGGAAGTATCGTTAATTACCAACCAAGCAAGATCCATTTAGAGACAGGTGTTTAGAATAGAAAAGAAAGAGTGAATGTTACTAAGATTGTTGGAAAAATGGATAAAGGAATTGGAAAAGTTAGAAATTGAAGAATAGGCTTTGATCCGTCTTCTGGTTTATGTTGATACTTACTTTGTTGTTAGATATCAAAGGTGGTATTAATACAGATGATTGATGTTGACTTCAGAATGGGACGTTGTGAGCATCAAAGTTCGTATTGATATCTAATTTGATATGACGACAAAATGAGTATTAGTACCAAGAGACCGGGTTTTGAATAAAGTTCTGATTCATTCCATTCCAAATTAATCTTCTTGTAGATAGTAAGAGATTCTCGCTCGATAAATATACTTGATAGTGATTGAAAAGAAATTGAAGTATGCTATCAAGTGGTGAGTAGATGCAATTGCCGAGATTTTCCTTTTTAATAGATGTAGAACATTCCGAAGCATCACACGTCATGAGCTCAGGATATCGGGCGCAGACGAATAGAAAATGCAAGAGACCGATTAAAGATTCTCGAATACGATTGAAAACGATCATGGGTCAGGGTAATCGAAGAGAAAGAGGCCTGAAACGCAAAGTAGAACAGTTAGTGAAAATAGAAATTTCATGAACACGAACTATTAGAATTAGAAAGAAAAGAAAGATTGGTGTAAATTAAGTTAGTCTTTCGAAACAATAAAGTAGTTAGAATGATTGTGAATGAGTTGATTTCGTTGTCACAGGCATAACGAGTTCATAAGACATTCATAGGTATATGACCAGGAAGAGTTATTTAGCTCCATATGTATGAAATGGAGATGTGATTCAGGTTGCATGAGCAACTGATAGGTTTGATGACGGTAAAAGGCCGTTGAGTTGTGATTAAGGTGATGAGAACTGAGAAATTATAAGAAAGATACTTGGAAAACATCATGGTCTGTTCCTTAGCATGATTCTGAGGACATAATCCTTTTAAGGGGGAAAGATGCAACGTCTGGGAAATATTATATAATTATTTTTATCAAAAAATAATTAATATGTGATTTTTATGTGAATTTTGGTGAATTATTTGATGATGAATAATAGTATTTGGATGTTATTTTTGATAAAATTGAGATATTTTAATTTTTAATTATCCAGAATTAAATATAGATAATTTTGGTATTTTTCTGGTAATTTTTGGATTATTATATGACTTTATAAGAATTTATAGAATTGTTAACAATTATTTTACGTAATTGTAAAATTACTTTTTAGAATTAGAAATCGTTCCATTTCAATCGTTTTTGCGTTTTTACAACCCGAAACTCTTCCGAAAACTCCTTCCCAACCTAATCTGATAATTCTGAACACTTTTCGTGTTCTGACTTTTTCGATACGAGGTACAATTTGACCTGTACGAGTCCCGATATGAAATTTCCGATACGCAAATCATTTTATAGATCGATAAAAATTTGTATTCCCAAAAGTCGAGATATTATTACCTCATTTTCGTATAAAGTATTTTATAAGAGTTTCTGTTTTGATAATTATCCAATTCTGATATTAAAATCATATCGTCTTTTAGTTACTTAGCGGCTAAGTAACCTATTTTTTTGATCCGATATGTACATATAATTATAGAATTATTAAACAAATAAAATATGTGATGGTTCCGTCAGCTACGTGTCGCTGTAGGATTAATTGTTTGTGATTTGTTGGATGCGAAGATTTATTTTGTAATTAGTTATCTTATGAACTTAATTCATTTTTAAAGTGATTTTATTGAATATTTATTTTTATAAATGCTAAAAATTATGTCTAAAATTATTTTCGTTGCTTTATAATTTTATTTATTATTTTTAAGAGTTTATAAAATTTATAAATCAATATTTTATTGATTATTTATCTCTAAATGATTTTCTGATTTCATTTAATTGTAAAATCAATATTTAATTCCAAGATGTTTCAAAAATCATGAAAATTTTATTTTATTAACTTTTAAACATTCGAGAATTTTAAAATTATTCCGGAAATTTTCTGGCTTTTATTTACTCTCACGTTTATTCGTTAATTCGTTAAATACGGGTCTGATATAAGTTCCAAAAATGATTCCAAAATAATAAAGGTTTTATTTTGTTAACTTTTGAATATTCCGAGAAGTGGGGTATATAATTTATAATATTTTGACAAAATCTTACGCGTAATTATTTCGTTAAGTTTGGCAAATATGAATCAGAAGCTAATAAAATGGATAGATAATAACGAAAACAAAACAGAATAAAAAGCAAAACACTGTCTGGTTTTCCCTGCTCCTCACACGCCCCCTTTTTCTCCTTCCTATCGGGTATTCTCTCTTTGCCTCTCTCGACTGATTTCTTTACTCTCTCATCTCTAATCTCTCTCCAATCCCTCTCTCTCATCAATCTCTTTCTTTCTCTTCCTCACCCTCGTTGTTTCCCATTTCTGGTAAGTACCGGCCGCCATTGTTTTCTTTTCTTTTTTTTTTCCGGCGAGCACTGCCACCTTATTCCGGTAATTGCCTTGTGGCCGCCTCTCTTTTTATTTTCGTCGCCGCCGCCCCTTGCTTTTCCGGTGAGGGGGTTGTGTGGCGCGTGTCGTATACATCTGTGCATATGTGTGCGATTTTTGTGTGTATTGTTGTGTCTGTTGCGTTGCCTTTGCGGTTATCTGGTTCTGCCTTGTTCTTTCTTTGGCTGCGCTTATACGCGTGGGCCGATGGTGCTGTGATTCTGATTCTTGGCCGACGGTGTTGTGCTGCTCTGTTTTTCCAATTTGATTTGTATATATTGTCAGGACTAATTAATTAATTTTATTAATTTTGCGGGATTATTTGATTAAAATTTCATGAAATAAATAAAAATCGTGCGGGAAAATTATTAATTGTAAATCGGTGGAATTCGTGTGGAAACCCGAACCTAACGGGTACTGACGAATTTTATCACCGTCGGCGATGAGCCTTGGCGAGCCGACGGTGGACGATGATGATTAATTCCGAGTCCTAAATTATAAATAAATAAAATTAGTTGAGAAATTAATTTGGAAACGAAATGAAAAATAAGATACGAATAACAGTAAATAATAATTGAATTCATATCGGTGGTTGGGATTGGTAATTGGATTGTGGATTGGATTGTGTTGTGGTTGTTGTTGTGAATTGACGTCGATTTGATTTCGACGGGTAGGCCGATAAACAAAGGAGACGGTGCCCGATTTTCGGGAAATTAATTTCAAAATTACGGGAACGTAACCTATATTTATCGGAGACGTCGAATAACCATATATAGTTATATAATATGAAGTTAAGTGCGATTGAGACAAAATAATTTACAAATAATCGATTGCCCTATTTTTCAAAATGACGAATATATGTATTTTCCGAAAATAAATACCGAACCGAGTTTCGAAGATGTGAACCATAATTGCTCTGTGTATTTCAATAATACATATAAATATGAGTTCGGTTATGAAATCGTATGGGTAGAATAGGATAGCGATTTGATGTTAAGCTTAAGCGGTTATCTGAATTAGGGTATTTCAACCCTGTAGGTCCTAGACGGAAAACCCGAGTATCGACATCGGGCTATGAACGATCTAGTGATTAAACGTTAAGATCAACGAAGTTCCAATTGAAGGGCCTGAGTGTTAGGATCGTATCCAAAATGGGATAGTAGTTTGACGGTAAAGCCGAACGTTCAAGTCGAACCAAAGTCAACCAGTAATAACGGTTAAAAATTATTGAGGCAAGTATTCCCGAACTTTCTTTTAAATACTGAAAGTATTCCTGATTTTTCTTTTAAATTAGTGCAAATATTTATTCGTTCCTATTCTAAGTTCAGAATAGTTAAATGTTTTACATTTCGCTGTAATTACTCTGATTATGCATGTTCTTTATTCTTGTTCCTATAATTCGATTGCTCTCTTAAGCAAATACCCATTCTTTCGGGTTATTTGCGAACCCTGAATTGGGATGTTTTGAATTCAAAATAATTTGATATCAAAATACTCCACGGGCTGGATAGTGATACTTTGGGGATTAAGTTTTACTTAATCCTAAGGACCGAAACATAACCGGTGCCTTGAGATGGGTCGTAGTGCCTGGGGACGCGACTGGATCTATACAGGTAGGTATAGATCTGCACTGTATCCTGACTGATCAACAGGATATAGATCTGAACTAGTGTCCAGTCTAATTTGTTGTTGATCACCATTAACGGCATTCTCTCTCGAATGGTTTTATGATTCCAAAACTGGACAAAACCCTGATTCAGGAGATGAATCGGGGAATCGCTTGTCATTTTTGAATTTATAGTTAAAGGCTGGTGACAGCCAACGTTTATTCGCTCAACTCACTCAAAATAAATAGAATTGTTTAAAATTATTTTAAGATTTTGTCTGGAAGTCTTTCTTTTGATATTAATGCTTGAAACTCAAATTATATACTTGCTGGACATTTTTGGCTCACTCTTGCTTTGTAAATTCTTATTTCTGCCAGAAACAGATAAGGAGAAAAGTGAATAGCTTTGATAGACAGCAGAATTTAGAGAAATCTCCGCTGCGAGAAGTTGAAGAAATTAGAGGAATATGACAAGAGCCTTAGGACAAAGGTATTCTCATTTGTATTTTAGTTGTTGTAAGTTGTAGAAGATTAGATTCTTGTTTCATACCATAACCTGTAAACGATCCGGATTAAAGGGGTTAATTGAGCATTCTTTTATTTTATGTAAAGATTGTTTCGTGACACCAAATCTTAACCCCGAATTTCGGTTTTTACAAGGCATCTACATTTCCATCCATCTCATCCCCATCCACAATTTTGTGTTGACGTTTCTCCATTTCTTCCCTATAAGTGAGGAGAATTTCCTGGTAATCTTGATTTGTCATGTTGGAGGTGAGTAGTTGTTGAGCAATGTTTGCAAAATCTTTAATTTGATCCACCAACATCTCATCTACTATTTGGGTTGGTGTTTGAGTATCTTGCAACCATTAAGATAAAATGTATGGTCATTGATTAGAAGTTGAGGGTTGGTTTGGAGTGTTTGAAGTTGATGGTGGTGAAGATGAAACTGTACCTTTGAGAAGTGCCACAGTTGGACTCATAGTAGGAACTGTGATTGTGACAGTGTGTTATTCACTTGTAGAGTGAACCTCCATTGGAATTGGAGGGAATTTGACCAGGTTACTGTCATGTACCATGGCCTCAAACCCTTGTCCCTTATGCAAGAGACTGGAACTTGAATGTGCTTGAATACTTGCCTCCCTAATAGCTGGATCATTGGCAATTGAACTCCTAGCTTCAATTGACAGAGCAATTTCAGCTAGAGTTGTGAGGGGAGTTATTTCTACATGAGAAACCTCCAATTGAATTGGAGAGGATTTGAGTAGCTTCCCCTCAATAATGCTACCCTCAAACCTTGCAGTCTGTCAAGACTGTTGTGCACATGAAGGTGCAATTAGAACCTGCACAGGATCTTCAGTAAAAATGGATGAAACCCCTATATTGTTCATGGTATCATCAAGGTCTACCTCAGCATACAGATTTTCACCATGTAAAGATTGTATCTGAGTGGTGAGAACAGTTTTTTGAACTGTGTCATATAATGTTGGCAAGGAATGAGATGAGGATTCAAGCCTCTCATTATAAGAGAAAGAAATTTGGGAAATGAGATGAGTGAGTTCAGGAATGATTTTTGGCAACTCCCCCTAAATGGATGAGGGAGTTTCAAGTGATGTGCTCTCACTGTGTGTGCCATCCAAATGACTTATTTCACCCACTTGAGAATTCTCAAGAGGGGGTGTAGACTCTTGACAAGATGCATTGAGGAGAATGCTTGTTTCAATAGTGACACCTTGTTGAGAATGTGCCACTAGAGTCTGTTGTTGCCCCTTTGTTACAACTGCATCTTTTTGAGAAGATGCAGAGGTGGCCATTTGAGTGGTCAACTCAACGTTCCTTTACTTCTTTAGCTTTCTGAACAAGGGTGACTTAATTTGTATTGGTCCTCACCACTCTTGGTAATAACTACTAAAGGTGTTTTCTTTCTCTTTTTTTACTAACTCCACCCTGTTGCGAGGATGAAGTAGTTGGCTTCCCAGCAGCTAATGGATTTGAAGAAAAGATCTCAGCTATAGAAGGCCCCTGTGTGTTATCCTGTTTAGATCATTCTACAAGTGTAGAGGCCATATTTGTACTATATATTTCACTTGATCTCATAACATCCACAAGGTAAGGGTAAGTTCTAAATTTCTCTAACATAAAGTTAGTGATATTTAGAGCTACCTTTACATGATTCTTTGTAGTTAGTGAACCAAATAGAACTTTGGACACCTGTTTACAAATGCCTATTTGATTTCTATCTATACCATCTAGCATGTGAATGTCAGATACTTTATGATTTAAAGTGGACCTTCTAAATCTAGGGAAGAAGATTTATTTACCTCTACGTACCAAAAGCATTGTCAACCTTGTGCTCAGTTCTTCCAGGATCAATATGCCAACATCGAGGTGCCTGTTGTATGCTATGGAATGCACCAGCTTCTGCACCACACTGGAGATATTGACATAGTCAGTCTTCATGCATGTGAATGCTCTAATAATAGAATTAAAGATGAATGACCATTCTCTCCTCGGAATCTTCTTGTTCAGCCTGGCCATATCGATCTTCTCACTGTAGTTTATGAAAACCATAAACTCATCCAACTCATGTATTGTTGGAGCCTCCACAATGCTGTCTGCAGGAATGCCCAAGGCTTGGTTGACATCATCAGCATTAAACTCCACAACAACACCTTGAATTATGTCATTAACCACCAAGAAGACTGCTTGATTCTCATGAATAATTGTGTTTACAATAGCTGAGTTCCAAAACTCGTTAAGCACATCCAAATACAACACAAGATTTGCAGTTAAAACTCCTGCGATATAGAAATCAGAAAGAAATTTGACAAAGCACTGGAAAGTATCAGGTGCTTGGTTTGCATTCACAAAGGCCAATTAGTTGGTTCCATCATTGGGAATAACAACTCTAATTTTGTTGGGAGCCATTGAAAGTGTTTGAGTTTTAGTGGGTAAGTTTCTAGAGAAAGAAAGAGCTTGAAACGAGTAAGAACGGTGAAGATTTGCAGAAATTAGGTCAATTAATATCTCGAAAGCGTAAAGAGGGGTTATATCGAGATCTCTGGATATTTATAGGATAGAGATGTGACTTGTCGACAAGTGAATGGACGATTGGTATGTGCTTGTAGAGAAGTGACATGACTAAAGAGAACTCATGTTGAGATGTCACCTTATTGACTCTTATCGAGAACTAGATAATGACTTATGGAGATGTTGTATAAATACCCAATTTGTCCTAATTGGACTGAATTATTCCAATTTATATTGAATAAATCAACATGAAATTAGAATGATTTTTATATCAAAATTATTTTACTGAAAATTGAATTAAATAATTCCAGTTCTGAGTTATTGATAAGTCTAAATTTAAACTTGTAGAGAACTCCATATATATATATATATATATATATATATATATCGAGATCTCTATAATGCTTATCGAGAAGTCATAAAAGACACTTATCGAGAACTTTATCAAGAAGTCATAAAATGACTTATAGACAAGTCATTTAGACTTATCGAGAACTCAGTTCTCTATATACTTTTATTCTTGTGCAATTTTGTCTTATATTAATTTCACATATTAAAAATGTGGATTAACATTTAGACAACTTTACTTAGAATTAGAAAAATTCCAAGTTGAATTTGAATTTTGAAAAAAAAATATAGAGAATCCTGAAATATTTATAGATCATATTCCAGTTAATTTCTTAATTAAATCAAATTAATTTTAATTTTTAAAAATTAATCTGCTGCACCTAATTAGCTGAGTTCTTGCCTTTAGGATGAAGAATTTAACATACCAATTTCACTAACAAGTCTAGTGAAAGTTGCTTCGTCCAAAGGTTTAGTGAAAATATCAGCTAATTTTTTTTATGTTGGAACAAAAATAAGCATAATAGTACCATTTACAGCACGTTTTCTAATAAAATGGTACTTTATGTCAATGTGCTTGGTTCTAGAATGATTAACTGGATTAGCAACAATAGATATGGCACTAGTATTGTCACACATGATTGGAATCTTATGTAACACTAGATCATAGTCCATTAATTAATTTTTAATTCAAAGCACTTGAGCACAACAACTTCCAGCAGTTATGTATTCAGCCTCAGCTGTGGAAGTTGAAATATATTGTTATTTCTTATTGTATAAAGATACAAGTCTTTGACCAAGGATTTGATAGCTTCCACTTGTACTATATATGTCTACCCTGAATCCACCAAAATCTGCATCTGTGTATCTAACAACTTCAAAACCAGTTCCCTTAGAATACCATAATCCCAAGTTTGTTGTCCCTTTTAAATATCTGAAAATTCTCTTGACGACCATCGAATATGATTATTTAGAATTTGCTTGAAATCTAGCACACAGACATGTTGCAAACATGATGTCTGGTATACTAGCAGTTAAGTACAACGAAGATCCAATCATTCCTCTTTAACCTGAAATGTCTACACTTTTTCTTTTCTTATCTTCATCCAACTTGGTAGCTGTAGACATATGTCTTGATGCAGATGAGCACTCTACCATTCCAAATTTTTTCAACAGATCTTTGACATACTTGGTTGACTAATAAAGATGACATCACTTATTTGACTAACTTAAAGGTCAAGGAAGTAACTTAGCTCTCCCATCAAGCTCATCTCATATTCACTCTACATGAGTCATGAGAATCTTTGACACAGCTTTTCATTAGTAGAGCCAAAAATGATATCATTCACATAGATTTGAACTAGGATAATGTCATCACCATGCTGCTTGTAGAACAGAGTCTTATCAATTGTCCCTCTAGTGAATCCATGTTTGAGCAGAAATTTCGACTGAGTGTCATACCATGCTCTAGGTGCTTGCTTCAATATATAAAGAGCCTTTAATAGTTTATAAACAAAATTTGGAAATTCTAGATCTTCAAAGCCAGGTTGCTGTTACACATAAACTTCTTCTTCCAATTCATCATTAAGGAATGCACTATTCACATCTATTTGATAAACCTTGAAATTTGAATGTGCAACATATGCAAGAAAGATTCTTATTGCTTCAAGTCTTATAATTGGAGCAAAAGTTTCATCTTAATCAATTCCTTCTTCTTGTGAGTAGCCTTTGGCAACCAGTCTTACTTTGTTTCTTTTTATAATTCCATTTTCATCCATTTTGTTCCTATACACCCATTTAGTTCCAATGATACTTCTGTTCTTTGGTGCAGGAACGAATTCCCAAAATTTATTCCTTTCAAATTGATTTAACTATTCTTGCATAATAGTTATCCAATCAGGATCAAGTAGTGCTTCCTCAGTTTTTTTAGGCTCAATTTAAGACAGAAAGCACATATACAAACATTTATTTACAGTGGCACTCCTAGTCCTCACTCCATCATTTGGATCACCAATTGTAGCATCTCTTGTCTGACTTCTATTCCATTTTCTGGTGTGATCTTGTTGACTAGAGTTGCCAGCATTTTTTTTACTATTGGCATGACTTGCAGAACTATCATCTCATTCTCCCCCTGAGTTTGTGCCACCAAATTCAGGTGTGCTTCTTTCATGAGATGAATTTTCATTTTCACAGTTCACTAGTTCACTTAATTCTGGCTCCAATCTATTATTTGTGTTGATCTCAGCTTTATCTTCAGAATCACTGTCAATGTTTTGATTTTTAAATTTTAGGGCATCAACTTCATTTTTATCAAGGCATTCCAATCCTGGACACTTGTCATCATCAAATGTCATATATGTGCTTTCCATAAATTTTTTTTACTCTAACACATAAACTCTGTAGGAAGTTCTTTCCACTGAATATTCCAGAAAAATAGCTTCAAACACTTTAGAGTCAAATTTTTCAACATATTAAGAGTTGTCTTTGAGAATAAAACATTTGCTTCCAAACACATGCAGATGCTTTATAGTAGGCTTTCTTTTTGACAAAATTGAGTAGTGTGACTTGCCAAGGTTTTTGTTGATTAGATATTTGTTTTGAGTGTAGCATGTAGTGTTGACAGCTTCTTAATAAAAACCTGTTGAAAAATTGGCATCTTACAGCATTGTTCTTAAAGCCTCAACTAGAGTTCTGTTTTTCCTTTCAACCACACCATTTTGCTGAACTATTCTTGCAGCTGAGAACTCTTGAACAATGACCTTGTCTTTACAGAATTCATCTAAAGTTGCATTCCTGAATTCTGTGCCATTATCACTTCTCAATCTTTTAACATAATTTTTATCCTCAGCCTGCTTCTCAACTTTCTTTATGTTTTCAGTGATGATGTGTGGAGTTTCATCCTTTAAATGCATAAATTCTACCAAAGTGTATCTTGAGTAGTCATCCACCATCACGATGTATATTTCTTTCTTGATATAGATAAGATATTAACTGATCAAAATAGATCCATATGAATAAGCTGCAATGGATCACTTATTGAATTTACAGTCTTGCTCTTATGATTTGACCTCTTCATTTTTCCTTTTTGACAAGCCTCACAAACTTCATTTTGAGCAAATTTCAAAGTTAGCATGTCTCTCACTAATTTTTTTTATCAAGGTTTTGATTGCTTTGTAATTCATGTGAGAAAGTTTCTTGTGCCAAAGTTTGCTTTGATCAGTGGATGCCTTGGTGTAGAAGTAAAATATTACATCCTTGTTTGCTGAATATAAATCTGCAATAAACAGGCTTCATTTCCTTGCTCCTTTTAGAGCAACTTCACTAGTTTTCTTGCTAGTGATTGAACAATCTTTTTTTGTCAAATATTACCTTGAAACCTTTGTCTGTAAATTGGATGACACTGAGAAGATTCACTTCAAGACCATCAACTAGTGCTACATCATCAATGACAATATTACCAGAAATTAACTTGCCATATCCCATTATGAATCCTTTGTTGTTGTCTCAAAAAGTCACATATGGGCCAGCCATCTCCTTAAACTGTGATAGTAGGGCTTTATCCCCTGTCATATGCCTGATCCATATGACTTTATTCTTCTTGCCCCGTACACAATAAAGATTAACTGTGTTTAGCTACCCAAGCAGTGCTGGGCACTTTCTTTTTTTTTTTTCACAGAAGTTGTAGTAGTAGAATTTGAACATTCAAAAAGAACAACATTCATAGTTTGATCAACATTATCCTTTTTAATTGCAGATCCAAGATTGACTTCCTTAAGCTCTTCCCTCAATTTATGATAGCTTGTCATGACCTTTATATTGCAAGGAATGCAATCAAACTTATCACATAAGGAATAGGGATCTTCAGCCTGTGCCTCAATGTACTTGCATGCTCCAAGTTTTGGCTCACTAACAGCTTTTTTACAAAGGTGAGTTAGGTGATTTGTTGGGCCACATTTGATGAGGATCAAGGAATGAATATGTTAATTTAGATTTGGTTATGTGTGCTCGTGGTGATGTTCAATTGGAGAGGACGCAAACATGGGTTATGCAGCTTACTTGGACAACAAGGAATAAAGGAGCGATGCATGAAGTTGGACAAGTAGCTGATTATTATATAATTATTAATTAGAATTTTGCTTACAAGTTTTTACCTTTCACTTGAAAGGGTTTTTCTTGTTTTAAGCACTTAGGATTTTATTTTTCTATTTGTATTTGGTTTTTGTCTTTTTTTCTATTCGGGTTTGGTTTTTAAATTTGTTTCATGGAAGGATTCAGATATTGGCTTATTCAAGCTGATGTTGAATTTCTCTTGGAATCTTTTTCGGTTTGGGTTATTATCTAAGCCTATAAATACCCCTCTCATGTAATCTTTTAAGGGAGACAATGGATGATATAAAACTTTTATTTTGAGATAAACTATGAGTAGTTTTTCTTTCTCTAAATTTCAATTACTGGATTATTTTGAAGGTTATATTCGAATTACTTAGTTTCTGGATTGATCTAAGCAATTTGAGATTCAAAGTTCACGTTTCTGGATTGATCGTGTTCTTTTAAAATATCCTTTTCTTCTCTTATCCCTTTTCTTTCTTATTATTTCTGACATTGCTTCCTTGGAGCATCTGCAACATAGGCATAATTGTTGCTCTTGTTTACACCTATTTTTCCATTTTTGTTCTTCTTCTTTTTCCCGGTGTTTTCAATCTTGATCTCCTTTGTTGGTGTCTTAGTTGTTTGACTCACTACATACTTCTTCTCACATTCAGTGATGGGAGTGGATTTTGCATCTTTCTTCTCTTTGTCTTAATCTACAATTTCTTTCTTGGTTTCCAACTCCACTTCACTAAAATTTACTTCACAAACTTTAAACAAAGGTGCATTTACTCTTTTCAGCATCACAGGAACATCTTGCTTCTCAATTTCTTTTCATTTGTCAGCTTCAACTTTCTTGTAAGAGTTCAAGGCCTCATAGTCCAAACCAATAGCTATGTTAGCACATGGTTTGTTTTTCTCATGGTACTGACCAATCAACTGAGATGCATTCTTGAATGATTTGAGCTTCAAATCATTTTTCTCAACACTGCCTCTACTTCTCCAGCACATTTAAGCTTTTTCTTGAGGTACTCATTTTCTTGTTTGACTGTTTCAAGACCAACAAGATGTA
The DNA here is from genome assembly GCF_009905375.1 of Apium graveolens. Lineage (NCBI taxonomy): Eukaryota > Viridiplantae > Streptophyta > Magnoliopsida > Apiales > Apiaceae > Apium > Apium graveolens. The sequence goes on from NC_133653.1 coordinate 238,801,027, forward strand.
GTTCTAGCTCCTGTTTTTCAATCTCAAGCTTCTCAATAATTTTGACAGCCTACTCACTTCCTCAGTAGCTGCCATCATGCTTGTGTGGATATGAAACATCTCTACACTCATTTTCTCAACGGTTTCTTTATATTGAGTGGCATTTAAATCAATTGAAGTTAGAATATGTACCTCTGAATTCGATGCAGATGATTCTCCTTGCTCTAGAGCCATGAGAACATAATTTCCATATTCTTCACAGTCATCCTCATCATCTGTATCATCTCAACTTTTGTCTTCTGCAATAAGCTTTTCCTTGTTGCTTTTTACATTATGTGGCAAAGTGATCAAGTTTATCACAATTATAGCACCTTATATTTGATCTATCTACAGATCCAAACTTGTAGCCACCTTTTTAAGCTGCTTTAAACTGAGTTTTTCCTTCCCAATTGTTGTTATTGGATGGTTGGCCTTTACTCTTCTAGTACTTGGGCTTTTTAACTCTGATGTTTGAAAATTTTCTTGCAAGATAAGCCATTGACTGATCCATTTCATCTAGTTCATCAAGAGTGTAAAACTCATCATCTTCCAGCTCTAAAATGACTTGCTTCTGTGGCTCCTTGATTTTCTGCTCAACAGCTTGAACAATTTGAGTCTGGGATTCGAGTTCATCTTTAGACATTTTGTTGTCATTTGCTACCAAGCCACTTGATCCATCAATAATATGCCCCTGAGTTGCTTTCAATGACTTCCTCTATAACATCTCCAGCTCACTGGTCTTCAAAATATGAAAATATTAATGATAGATACGTTAATGATCTGCCATGATAGATATGAAGATATTATGTATGGGTTGATGATCTACGATAACTGTTGTTATGAATAATTATTGCTAGATATTGAGTGCAGTGAAATATAACACAGAGGGGGAATGATGAATGTGTTTCTTTGGATTTTGATTAACTTTGAAATTTTTTGGCTTAGATTGAACAAAGTAGATATGAATTTGTAGAGATAAATTGTTCGACAATAAGCACACAAAACAAGATATCAAAAAATCACATGATTGTATTAATCAAATTTGTTTTAATACAAATCTGTGTTCTTAGAAATAAGAACTCAACTACAAATCTTGAGAGAATAGAAGATATTTTCTAGATTTGTTTTCTTACCACTTAACTAAGGACCCGTGCATGCTTTATAGACCAACAACACGGGTTTACACAACTTGCACCAAAATGCACTAATACATTTTCTAAAGCTATCCTGTCTTTTTCCATTTTTGGTGTTAGCAAATCTATGGAGAATCTTGTAGGTATGTGACCATCCTTTATCCAGTGAATCTTGGCCCTTCATCTTGTATTCTTCAAGATGCTTTTGTAGTCTTTCCAATTCAGTGAATGAATTGTTTGTTAAATGATAATCTTGAATCTTGAACTTGTCTGTATTCTGAATTTTGAGATAGTTTGTCTAGATCTCTTTTATTCTGTAGAGATGTCACATATTGTTAGGTCCAAAAGGTACATACAGAAGGGGTGAATATATGTTTTTCATTTTTATCAAATTAATGCAGCGGAATATCAAAACTAAAATTAAATAAACACACAAAGAGATTCTGGGTAAATATTCTTCTTATTCAAAAGTATAAATACCCGGAGGGTTTGCTTACAACTCCAAATACAAAGATTCGAAGCTATAAATATAAAAAGAACCAAAGAAATAAGCTATGAATATAAGGGTTCTTCTTATCACTCTAAAAATCTAAAGCTCTTATCAAAAGGTATTAAATACAATCAAAGAAGCTTTAAATAACGAGTGTTACAAGTTTGTAAGGCTTTAAATGGTGTGAATCAAATTGGACATGACCTCTCCTTGTGAAATCAAGCTTTCAATAAATGCTGAGATAAAACTTCAAGAGTTTTGCACTTTTGTAGAACAGGAGAGATACAAATTCTATCTATTGTTATTGATTATATAGGGTGATAGGCAGGATTAAGAAGAAGACTACGTGGCTGCACTAGGACCAAGTAATTAAATCAATACAGCTTACAAAGTGTTGTTACGGGCATCCCTGAGCTTCATAATTCTTTTACTTGCGACTAGGATAATAAGAATAACATTTGTACTTAGTTAATTTGCCAAATCTTTTTACTTGCGACTAGCTCATGCCTAGAGAGATTTTACTTAGCTTTTTGGAGTTGAACAATTTAACTGGCGACCATAGGGACAGCTACACTTGCATATTTAATTTGAGTACATTTACTTGCGACTGGAATTGCCGTATAGGAAGTTACTGGTGACTTAATACCTCCCCTGTATTCACTTACTTGCGATTTCAAATTAACAAAGGAGGGAAGTCTTGCCTTAGATTAATTTCGTTACTTGCAACTTGCATTTCAGTGTACAAAGACTAGCACTCCTTTCATGTTTATTTACTTGCGAATAGAAATTGTTACCCTGGGGTTTTGAAGACACGCGCCTGCTTTTCATTCTTTACCTGCGAATTATGCAAGCCGCAGGGAAGTGTACTCCACGCACGGTCTGTTCAACGCAACAAGACAACAGGAGAAGGTTTTCAATCCACGCGGGCCAAAACACAAACACTCAAGGCTTTTATTTCTCTTAAATTGTAAAATGAATTCGATTTCCTTTGTTTAATAAATAAACAAACACTCTCGCATGCATGCAAGTCTGGCTGGTTCAGGATAGAAAACAAATGAATTAGATTCCATTTATTTATTTAATTAAAAATTAGCCATTAATTTATTTTTCCAAAATCAAATGTTGATGTTAAATTAAATAAATAAATGAATTGGATTTCATTTATTCATTTAATAAAATATCAAATATTAATTTATTTATTTAAAATCAATTGTTGATGTAAAATTAAATAAATAAATGAATTGATTTCCATTTATTCATGTAATAAAAAATTAGCCACTGATTAAAATAAATCCTGTAAATTCTCGGACTGTAGTTCATTGTATCTTCAAGCTTTCTAATCTCAGGGTCTTTGCACTTTAAAAAATTTGCAGTCCTCTCGAGTACAAAAACCACTTAACAGTATTTCTAAAAATAATACTATATTTCCTTTCATGGACCACTGACTTCTAGTACAAGGGTTTGGTTCACAGATGACTAGTTTCGCTCTCAGGCCTTTGTATTATAACCGTACAAACCACTGTTAATTATTCTACCAAATATAACCAACTTCACTAGGAATCCTTGACGTCTTCACACTGATTTCGATAACTGCTTCGAATGACTCAAACCTTATTCCTCCGATGCCTGAACATATTAATAAACTTTATACGGATCACTGTTGACGTCTTCTTCACTGTAGCTACCAAAACCTTTGTGTATATGCCCAATAAGCAATTTGTACTGATTCTAGTGGAATATAGATTATTTCAAAGTCCTTGTTCTATGTTGAGTTATCAAAACCAGTATTGTTGAGTTATACATACAGCTTCAATCTTGCTCAACAATCTCCCCATATTTGACTGTTACACCTGATAGTCAAATAATAATGGAGAAGCAACAGTTTGGAGGATAACTCAACTAACCATAACCAAAAATCTTCAATCAGCTTTCAACTTTAAATCCTGGACTTGAAAATAATACTATCTTATATCTACCGCATCTTTTATACACATTCATATTCAACAGAGAATAAATTCTTTTATCCCTTATGTAAAGTTGCAGATAGATACGTCTTTCAAATACTTTCTTCAATAATCTTCAGATCTTCCCATAAAGCACATAAAAAATATTTTGGAACTCAAAAAATCGGAACCCAATAATCTCTCCCCCTAAATGAAGAATCCTCTCCTTAGTACAATAAATTTAGAAACTCCCCTTCTTAGTTTTAGAAAAACTACTGAATCTTGATGATCTTTAAAATATTTTATATAATCTCTCCCCTTAGTTGAGTAATCCTTCAAAGTGTATGAGAGTGGAATCTTAGGATTAAATAACCAAGTGCAGAGATTATATGTTTGGTAACCATTTCCTCACAATGCAAGTGTGTGATTTCTGTTTAGTGATCTCACATTGTGTTTCACTCCACTCTACACTGAAGTGTTTGTCACTTAGTCTCACAGTGTGTCACTCACTCAAAGCTCCAAACATCCAAGTTTGCCGCAAAAAAATCTTTTTCATAGAAATGTTGCCTTCCATTTTCATGGATGGAAACTCTGAGTCAAGAGATTCAGAAATGTTCCTTCTGAGAGGGGAATTTAAGAATATGTTGTGAACTTGATGATAAGTTAAACAAAATACTTAGTAGATATTATTTTTTGTATTTTTAGTGTCACACCCCCCAACTTAACAATACATAATATATAATTATTACAATATTTAAAAGAATATAAATACAACTTAATCCAAGATCTTACAGTTTAGGGTTTGGAACAGCCCAACACTACTGACTATTACAACTGGTTTTAATATCGGGTCCTCACACAAAACTATCTCTTATTCTACCTGAGCTCGGACATACGCATCGGCATCACAAGTCTTACGTGCTGTCTGCTTGAATCTAACCATAGCTGTTAGCTGTAATATCAGGGTTAAAGCAAGTAGTGAGCTAAATGCTCAACAAGTGCTAAACAATACGATACAAAACATAAATCGTGATATATATTAAAGAATGACAATGTGAAGATATAACTAATAATAACAAGAGATGAACTTTTGGGTGATGGCATCATTTGCTTGTATCAAAACATTTTCAAAATCATATCTTAATCGAACACCATTTTATGACGCTACGGATTACAGCTGGTGATCAGCCGCAAAGTAATCCCGATCCTCGCTGGGTTCTAAAACATTAATGGGATCCCTAGGCAACTTTTAAGCCTACAATATCAGTGTGGAAAGGACTTGCATCTCAGTCCAGATCCACTATTTGAAGAAAACATTTATCCCCCTTTGGGACTGAAAATCCAAATTTTAATCATTTCAAAAACTGATGCCGATTGATAGTAAATTTCTGAAACAATGAACATCTTTATCAAGGGATTATAGATCAACTTTTTTAAATACTGGAAATATGATCACTAAATCTCAGGGACATGATTCACTAGACTTTACTCTATCAGGGTACTTGAACAATTTTTATTTTCAAGGATTTTGACAAGGAGATTTAGTAGGGTTATTGGATAATATGAAAGAGTATTGCCAAACTAGGCTTTAAGCAATAGTTTCAAATAAGGTATGGATATTAAAATATCAATAAGACAAGCATTACTGGTTCCAGGTATGATATAGGTGTTAAAATACAAGGAAAGTGATCATCAACTCAAGGTATATCAGGATGTCAAGCTTTAGGGTAATGATAGGGTTATCAAATAATCGTGAACGACTTTAAAGAATAACTGGCTTTTAGGTAACAAGATAAAGTTTCTATCGAGGTTCTTACAAGAGTTGAATCAAAGCATCAGGATGCAATATCAAGATTTCTCAGGAATCAATAGCATGTTAATCAAAAGGATCAATCAAGTATTACAAAAAATCTCTATTTTATCATGGCATCACAATTACTTTGGTATACTGGCATGGTATGACTTTTGATCTACTGGAAATAAGTACTTGAGGGTTCATGGTATTTTTATATAATACGAAGATAGATTTGAGAATCACTTGGTCCAGGTATAACAAGATAAATCAGGATACTCGCATCATATATATAAGAACTAGTTATCACACATTCGCAGTGTAAACTAAAAAGTAGGTTGAATCACTTGCCTTGAGAAGGCTGGACTGGACTGGACTGGAAAGTAGGAGCAACAGGAATCTTTACTCAATCTTTATGGAAAGTTTACCCTCATCTCGAGATCCTACACAATTAATAATAACCTCATTATAATATATTCTCACCAACGCAACCTATTTACAACCCGAAATTAAACATAAATGGCACTTAGGCCTATATGCACGCAATTTATAATCACCTTATAAACATAATAGTACACATAGCCACATATACTCACATTCCATATTTTTAATACCAAACAATATCATACACACACCATATTGCAACACTAGGCTTGGATGATCTCATTCCATAACTTAAGTCATTTGATCGCTAAACTAGACAAAGTCTCCAAATTTTGGCCTCCTAACTCGATGTGCCTTTACTAAACTATCCAAAACCTATTGACCCTCACTTGGGCCTTTCACTCTACTGGCTTTATGCTATCTTGCAACTATAGTGGTCAACGTAGGCCTCACTCATAAATGCTCTAAAACTATGTGATAAGTGAAGGTGCTTACTAAGGTAAATTTCAGAATGACATCTATGGTTTCTTGAGTGCATTAGACACTCTTACACTACAAGTTTACCTTCAAAACTTCTACACTAGACTCTTCTGATCATAAGGCAACTCCCAAACTTGATGTGTCTCAAGGGCCTAGTTGGGCCTCCCTAGGCCTAAGCTTAAAGTCCATGGTTCCCCTGATTTTCTAGGCAGAAAAGGTCCTGACTTGAACTAACTTGTGACACATTATTCTAACTCAAATCCTATGAACTAAGGCTGGAAAAACTCCTCTGACACTCCCTCTAACTAAGGCCCAATAGGGCCTAATGAGGGCCTACCTATGACATGGTCAAAACTTCCTATTTCTAAGTTGCAACAAAACTGTCCCTGCTGGACAGATTTTGTGATTCCACTCGTGCACCTAACCAAACGTCTTACAAACCTCCAACAAACACCTAAAACCTATTATATACTCCTAGTTCTAGCTTCTGGTGGCTTGGGCCTCAAAGTGCATAACAAATGCTCATTCAAAACTTTCCCATAAACTAGTGCATCAAATCTGGAAAAATGCAAACACTAACTAATCCCTTTCCACCTTGACTCCCACTTATTAACCAAACATCCAACCTTTACCAAAGCACTAGTGCATTAACATCCTAAAATAGTGCCTCAACAGGAGTGGAGATCATCCATGCCCTAGAACACCAACATGCAAATAAAAATATAACATGCAACTAATGGAAAACACTTAACAAGATTTCGGCTAAAACATAGAGTTTAAATTCTTGTAAATTCGACTTGTACCTATTACTCAGCCTTAATAATCATGAAATATATTTTCTCTGAACTATTATTAAGAAATATATCATATAAACAATCTATTTCAAGCATAAATAATTCGAATTTATAGATTTTTAAACATGAAAACATGATTTCGAGAAGAGTAGCATACACAACATGGTTGATCATCATATTAACATCTTAAAACTAGCATGCATGGCTAAACATGATTATATAGTGAAATTTCAGTAGCATGCAAAGGTTTTCAAAGCATAGTTTCTCCATAAAACACTTAGTTAAAACATATATAAAATGTATCTCATAGAGAGCTCTTGAATTCACAAGAATCAAGAGTCTCTCTTTGGAGATCACACAAAAGCTACACATGCAACCATGAAACTTCATCTCCCAAATCACAAAACTCTTGGGAAGTATATAAAATAAATGTATGTGGAAGAATTACACTAGGGAAGATGATAAATGGGATGGAAAAATGGAAGGGAGTGGTGGAGGGGGTTCTCGGCCGAGAGCAAGGAGAGGGAGGGGAGGAGAGAAAAAGAGAGGTGAGTTGGAGTGTGGAGTGTGGAGTGAGTGAAATGATTTCTCACATTTTGTTTTTGATTTTATGCCTTTGATTGACTAAAAGAAATGAGTGAAAATGAGAATGTACAAGAATACCCTCTAGCTAAAGTTAGGCCGTTTTGCATGCAAGGTTAATGTGGTAATTTGGTTAACAACAAGTGAGTTAGTGGGGTTGGAAAAGTCTCCTTTGCCCTTTAATAGAATGGAAGAGTGATTTGCATGCAAGGATTTCCATGTAATTTTCTAATTATAACAAATAAATTTTTAGAGATTTATTTTTATAAAATAAAATACAAGTTCAAAAATTATAGAATTCATACCATAAAATAACTTGGATTTTTAGAAAATTTATAGGATCACTTTTGAAATTTGTGAATGAAATAACTTTTAAAAGAATTTTTTTCCAAGGTTTAGAATATTCCTTATAAATAAAAAAATAAGGGAAATAAATAAACTTTTGCTTTGAAAAATCATATTCTACATAAAGCAATTTATAATGCAGAAATTTTCATTCACACAACGTACAATCATTAAGTATATTTACATTTGGCTCTAATATTATACAAAGCTCAAAAATAATATTACACAAAATGCCGGTCGTAACATCCTCTCCCCCTTAAGGGATTCTGTCCCCAGAATCTAAGAGAACAGATGAGGATACCAGGAACGCATATCAGACTCTAACAACCAAGTTGATTCTTCGACCTTAGGGTTCCTCCAAAGTACTTTCACTAACTTTACCGACTTATTCCTAAGACTCTTTACTTGCCAATCGAGTAATTTGACAGGTTGCTCCACAAATGACAGGTCTGCCTGAATTTCTACAGGTTCATATTCTATCACATGGTTGGCATCAGGATTGTACTTCTTAAGCAATGACACATGGAACACATTATGCACATACTGATACTGAGGTGGTAAGGCTAACTCGTGGGCCACCTTCCCCACTTGACTCAAAATTTCAAAAGGACCTATATATCTAGGTGCTAACTTTCCTTTCTTGCCAAATCTAGACAACCCTTTCCTTGGTGACACCTTCAGCAAAAAGGCTTCGCCTACTTGGAATCTAACATCCTTACGCGCTGGATCTGCATACTTTCTCTGTCTATCTTGAGCAGCAAGCAACCTTTTTTGAATTAACTTTACTGTCTCATACAACTGTTGTACCAATTCTGAGCCTAGAATCTTTCCTTCTCCTACTTCATCCCAACTTGTCGGTGATCTATATTTCCGTCCGTACAAAGCTTCGTATGGTGGCATGCCAATACTGGAGTGATAGCTGTTATTATAGGAGAATTCTACTAATGGCAAGTGGTCATCCCAACTTCCTGCAAAATCGATTGCACAATTGCGCAACATGTCTTCAATTGTTTGAATTATCCTTTCGCTCTGACCATCAATCTGCGGGTGATACGCCGTACTCATGTTCAACTTCGTGCCAAGACTCTCTTGAAATTGCTTCCAAAATCTCGAGTAAAATCGGGGATCTCTGTATGAAACTATCGATATGGGTATTCCATGTCTTAGTACGATTTCATGCACATACAGATGAACCAATTTGTCCAATGACGACTTCTCATTAATTGGAAGGAAATGCGCCAACTTCGTAAGGCGATCAACTATAACCCATATAGCGTCATGTCCGGATTTCGTTCGCGGTAGTCCCACTATAAAGTCCATAGAAATATTTTCCCATTTCCATTCTGGAATCTTTAGGGGCTGAATTAATCCGCTTGGTCGTTGATGTTCTGCCTTCACTTTTTGATAAGTATAACACTTTGCAACCCATTCTGCCACCTATCGCTTCATATTTGGCCACCAAAAGTTCTACTTCAAGTCCCGATACATCTTGGTGCTTCCCGGATGGATTAAAAATCTTGAATTGTGGGCTTCTTGAAAAATCTCATTCTTCAATTCAGGTACATGAGGAATCTAAATTCTTGAGGAAAACCTTAGTATACCTTGCTCATCCTTTTGAGTACCAATCTCTTCTCCAGTTAGCTGATTCTTCTCTTTCTCCATTACTTCTTCCTGACATTTCCTTATCTTTTCCACTAGTGTTGGCTAAAAAGTAGCATGACAAACTTCATCAACAATTCCACAATCACAAAGTTCCAATCCAAATCTCTTAATCTCTTCAGACAATTCTTTTGGTGTTGCTATCATATTCAATCTTTCCTTCCTACTCAAAGCATCGGCTACAATATTCGCCTTTCCAGGATGATAATTTATCGAGCAATCATAGTCCTTAATCAGTTCCAACCATCTCCTTTGCCTCATATTGAGTTCCTTCTGAGTGAAAATGTACTTTAAACTCTTGTGATCCGTGTATGTCACACCCCCAACTTAAATAGCAAAATAAATATAGCTATTACACCATTTTAATGAGTATTACACAACCAAAATCCAAGATCTTACAGTTTAGGGTTTGGAACAGCCCAACACTACCAACTATTACATCTGATTACAAATATCGAGTCCTCACACAACTATTATTACTTATTCTACCTGAGCTCGAACATAAGCATCAGCATCACAGGTCTTACGGGCAGTCTGCTTGAATCTAACCATGGCTGCTAGCTGTAATATCAGGGTAAAGCAAGAAGTGAGCCAAAAGCTCAACAAGTGCTAACAATACAACGCATAGCATAATCGAGATATACCTTTAGGAATGACAATGGAATGACATAATCAATGATAATCGAGAGATAAAACTTATGTGAGTTGGCATCATTTTGCTTGCATCAAAACGAATTTTAAAACCATTCTTAATCAAAATCATTTTATGACGCTACGGATTACAGCCGGTGATCAGCCGCGAAGTAATCCCGAACCTCACTGGGTTCTAAAACATTATTGGGAATCCCTAGGCAACTTTTAAGCCTAATATAAGTGTGGAAAGGACTCGCGTCTCAGTCCAGATCCACCATTCAAGAAAACGTTTGTCCCCCTTTGGGACTGAAAAATCCACCTTTTATTCATTTTAAAAACTGATGCCGATTTATGACAAAATCTCTTTTGACTGAAATCATTTTTATCAGGGGATTATAGATCAACTTGAAACACTGGAAATATGACACTAAATCTCAGGGCCATGATCCACTAGGCTTTACTATATTAGGTAATAGAGAGATTTCCATAAACAAGAATTTGACAAGGAAATTAAGCAAGGCTATTGGATATTATGAAAGAGTAATGCCAAACTAGGCTTAAGGCAATGGTTGTAGACAAGGTATAGGTACTAGAACATCAAGATAAAGTTTCTATCGAGGTTATTTCAAGAGTTGAATTCAAGCATCAGGGTGCAATATCAAGATTTCTCAGGGATCAATAGCATGATAATCAAAAGGATCAATAAGGTAATATAACAAATCTCTATTTTATCATGGCATTAAACTATCATGAAAGACTTTTGAACTACTTGCAATACGTACTCGAGGGTTCATGGCATCTCTATGTAACTCAAAGATAAACAAAAGATACGCTTGATTTAAATATATCAAAATGACTCAGGATAATTGCATCGATATATATATATGAACTGTTTACAGTAAATACGAAGGTCAAGTTGAATCACTTGCCTTGAGATAGACTGGTCTGGTCTGACTGGTAGGAGCAACAACTGGAGCTTCACTCGACTTTTATGGCAAGTTTTCCCTCGTCTCGAGATCCTACATAAATAATAATAATCCTCATTATAATATATTCTTACCATCTTAACCTATTTACAACCCGAAATTAAACATGGATGGCACTTAGGCCTATACGCACTTAATTCATATCCACCATTATATTTTCAAATATACACACGTAGCCACATAATCACATATCGTATATTAATACCAAATAACATCATATACACCATAATGCCACACTAGGCTTGGATGATCTCGACTCACCACTTAAGCTACTTGGTCGCTAACTAAATGAAGTCTTCAAATTTGGGCTTCCTAACTCAATGTGCCTTTCCTAAATTATCCAAAACCTATTGACCCTCACTTGTGCCTTTTGCTCTACTGACCTTATACTATCTTACAACTATGGTGGTCGACCTAATACTCACTTCTAAGTGTCCTAAAACTATGTGATAAGTGAAAGTGCTCACTGGTGCAAATTTCAGAATGGTAACTAAGGTTTCTTGAGTGCATTAGACACTCTTAAACTACAAGTTTTTCTTCAAAATTTTTACACAAGACTCTCCTGACCTAAGGGCATCTCACAAGCTTGATGTGGCTCAAAGGCCTGGCTTGGGCCTTCTTGGGCCTAAGCTAAAAGTCCAAGGTACCCCTGTTTTTCTGGGCAGAAAATGCCCTGACTTGAATTAACTTGTGACACATGGTTCTAGCTCATATCCTATGAACTATGGTTGGAAAAACTTCTCTGACATACCCTCTAACTAAGGCCCAATTGGGCCTAATGAGGGCCTACCCATGACATGGCCAAATCTCCCTATTTCTAAGTTGCAACAAAACTGTCCCCTGCTGGACAGATTTTGTTATTCTATTTGTGCACCTAACCAAATGACATGCAAACCTCCAACCAACTCCTAAAACCTATTATATACTCCCCATACTAACTTCTGGTGGCTTGGGCCTCAAAGTGCACATCAATGACATGGTCAAAACTCACTCTAAACCTCAGGGTACTAAACTGATTTTTCTGCAGAAACTATAACTCTCATTTTCCAAGGTTTTGACTTGACAAACCCAATTATCAATAACTAAATACTTAAACCAAGACTTATACTTGGTATTCTACTGAACTAACTCCCTTTTTCTCAAAATACTCTTGGTGAGATCATCCTTACCTAAGGTGCAACTATGGCAAAACAAAAGAGACTACTCTTTACAAATCACAAACCTTTATGCTTTTGAAACAACAAGATATATATATTTTTATAAAAGATAACCACGAATTATTACCATGCAACAAGAAGCATAACTCAATATTAATACATTATTCCTACTGTAATTAAGGCTCACTAACAACATGAATCTAAATGATCAAACTTCCAAAAATCAAAAGTGATTTGCATGCATGCATGCTTTCGGATCTTTCAAGCCAAATCAACATGATTTCCAAATAAATTTTAATCATAATTTAACATGCAAGCCTAACATGGATTACAACTAAATGATCAACTAGCATGCAAAAGGATTTTATCAAGATTTTACTACAAAATTCATGTTATCATCACAAAATACACAAAAATGTTAACAAGGCAACAAAACACCATCCATTCGGCTCCTATCAAGTCATGGCCGAATGGATTAGGGTAAAAACAGCATTCGCATAAGTGTAACACTCTTATGTCTAGCCATTCTTGACCCTATGATACTATAACTCATGGTGAAAGCCTTAGATTCACAAGAATCAAGGAGGTTCACTTCGAGTTTAACAAAAACATCACCATGCAAGGTCAAAACATAGGTTTTTCACTCTAAACTTTTGAAATATATAAGAATAACATATAGGGAGTAAAATTACTTGAATATAAGATGATTGTTTGGGTGGAAGAATGAAGAAATGAAGGGGATGGAGGGCCTCGGCTATGGGATGGCCGAGAGGGAGGGTTGAGCCGAGAGGGAGGGTTGAGCCGAGAGGGAGGGTGGAGAAATGGGGAGGGTGGAGTGAAAATGGAGTGATCATCACTTTAGTTTTGTTTTTATGTCTTTGACTTGGCTAAATGTGAGTGGATTTAGGAAATGACAAGAGTAACCCTCTAGCTAAAGTTAGGCAAATTTGCATGCAAGGTCAAGGAGGTAATTTGGCTAGCAAAAGGTGAGTTAGTGGGGTTGAGAATGTCTTCTTTGCCCTTTGGTTAAATAGAAGAGAGTTTGCATGCAAGGTTATTCATGTAATTTAATAATTATGACAACTAAAATTTATAATGATTTATTTTTATAAAATAAAATACAAGTTCAAAAATTATAAAATTTCTACCATAAATTAACTTGTATTTTTAGAGACTTTATAAAATCATTTTCACAATTTGTGTACAAAATGTCTTTTAAAAGAAAATTTTTCCAAAGCTTAGAATATTCCTTATAAATCAAAAATAAAGAAATTAAATAAATTCTTGCTTTGAAAAAAAATCATATACTACCCAAAGCAAATTTATAATACAGAAATTTTCACTCACACAATCGTACAAGCATTGAATATATTTTTATTTAACTTAATATTATTCACAAATAATATTACATAAAATGCCGGTCGTAACATCCTCTCCCCCTTAAGGGATTCTGTCCCCAGAATCTAAGAGAACAGATGAGGATACCGGGAACGCATATCAGACTCTAACTCCCAAGTCGACTCTTCGACCTTAGGGTTCCTCCAAAGTACTTTCACTAACTTTACTGATTTATTTCTAAGACTCTTTACTTGCCAGTCGAGTACTTTAACCGGTTGCTCCACAAATGACAGGTCTGCCTGAATTTCTACAGGTTCATATTCTATCACATGGCTAGCGTCAGGATTGTACTTCTTAAGCAACGACACATGGAATACATTATGCACATGCCGATACTGAGGTGGTAAGGCCAACTCGTAGGCCACCTTTCCTACTTGACTCAAAACCTCAAAAGGACCTATGTATCTAGGTGCTAACTTTCCTTTCTTGCCAAATCTTATCAACCCTTTCCTAGGTGACACTTTTAGCAACACAGCTTCGCCAATTTGGAATTGAACATCCTTACGCGCTGGATCCGCATACTTCCTCTGTCTATCTTGAGCAGCAAGCAACCTTTTCTGAATTAACTTGACTGAGTCATGCAACTGTTGTACCAATTCTGAGCCGAGAATTCTTCCTTCTCCTACTTCATCCCAACTTGTTGGTGATCTACATTTTCGCCCGTACAAAGCTTCATATGGTGGCATGCCGATACTGGAATGATAGCTGTTGTTATATGAAAATTCAATCAATGGCAGGTGGTCGTCCCAACTTCCAGCAAAATCGATTGCACAACTGCGCAACATGTCTTCAATTGTTTGAATTGTTCTTTCACTCTGGCCATCAGTCTGCGGGTGATACGCCGTGCTCATATTTAACTTCGTGCCAAGACATTCCTGGAATTGCTTCCAGAATCTTAAGTTAAATCGGGGATCTCTGTCTGAAACTATTGATACAGGTACTCCATGCCTTAATACGATTTCGTGCACATACAGATGAACCAACTTGTCCAGTGACGACTTCTCATTTATTGGAAGGAAATGCGCCGACTTCGTAAGACGATCAATTATAACCCATATTGCGTCATGTCCGGATTTTGTTCGCGGTAGTCCTACTATAAAGTCCATAGCGATATTTTCCCATTTCCATTCTGGAATCTTCAGGGGCTGAATTAATCCGCTTGGTCGTTGATGTTCTGCCTTTACTTTCTGACAGGTATAGCACTTCGCAACCCATTCTGCCACGTCTCTTTTCATATTTGGCCACCAAAAGTTCTTCTTTAAGTCTTGATACATCTTGGTGCTTCCCGGGTGGATTGAAAATTTCGAATGGTGGGCTTCATGGAGGATCTCATTCTTTAATTCAGATACATGGGGAATCCATATTCTGGATGAAAACCTTAGTATTCCTTGCTCATCCCTTTTAGTATTAATCTCTTCTCCAGATAACTGATTTTTCTCTTTTTCCATTACTTCCTCTTGACACTTCTTTATCTTTTCCAGTAGTGTTGGCTGAAAGGTCATTGCATGACAAACTTCTTTGACTTTCCCATAAGCACAAAGTTCCAATTCAAATTTTCCGATTTCTTCAGATAACTCTTTTGATGTTATCATTATATTCAATCTTTCCTTCCGACTCAGCGCATCGGCCACTACGTTCGCCTTTCCAGGATGGTAATTTATCGAACAGTCATAGTCCTTGATCAATTCCAGCCATCTCCTCTGCCTCATATTGAGCTCTTTCTGAGTAAAAATGTACTTTAAACTCTTGTGATCCGTGTAGATTTCACACTTTTCTCCATAGAGATAGTGTCTCCAAATCTTGAGTGCGAACACTATGGCGGCTAGTTCCAAGTCATGCGTCGGATACTTTAACTCGTGCGGCTTCAACTGTCTTGACGCATATGCTATTACCTTACTGTGTTGCATCAACACACAACCCAAACCCTTATGTGAAGCGTCGCTGAATATTACAAAATTCCCTTGATCATCTGGAAGTACCAACACCGGAGCTGTTACCAAATTCTGTTTTAACTCTTGAAAGCTATTTTCACATTCTGCACTCCATTCAAACTTTTGATTCTTTCTGGTTAACTTAGTCAATGGCGTGGCGATCTTCGAGAAATCCTTGACGAATCTTCTATAGTATCCGGCCAATCCTAGAAAACTTCGCACTTCCGTAGGAGTCTTTGGCCTCTCCCAACTCATAACTGCCTCAATCTTCGCCGGATCCACTTTAATTCCATCATTTCCAATAACATGCCCCAAAAATTGAACTTCCTTTAACCAAAACTCACATTTGGTAAACTTGGCATACAACTTCTCTTGTCGGAGTATCTCCAATGCTATCCAGAGGTGCTGCTTATGTTCTTCTTCCGTCTTAGAATAAATAAGGATGTCATCGATAAATACCACGACAAATTTATCCAAATACTTCTTAAATACTCGATTCATCAGATCCATAAATGCGGCCGGAGCGTTGGTCAATCCAAACGGCATTACTAGGAATTCATAATGCCCATATCTGGTCCTAAATGCGGTCTTGAGAATATCTTCTTCCTTGATCTTTAATTGATGGTATCCCGATCTCAAGTCAATCTTCGAAAAACATTTTGCTCCCTTTAACTGATCAAAAAGGTCATCTATCCTTGGTAGCGGGTAGCGGTTCTTGATCGTTACTTTATTCAACTCCCGGTAATCTATGCATAGACGCATACTCCCATCTTTCTTCTTCACAAAGAGAACAGGTGCTCCCCATGGCGACGTACTTGGTCGTATCACTCCCTTATCCAATAATTCTTGTAGCTGGCTCGCCAACTCTTTCATTTCTGCTGGTGCCATCCTATACGGAACCTTTGAAACTGGTTCCGTGCCTGGAGCAAGGTTGATCTCGAACTCAATTTGTCGATCTGGTGGTAATCCTGGTAGTTCGTCGGGAAACACATCGGGGAACTCATTAACTACAGGAATATCTTCCATGCTGGGGCTGCCTCTCTCTGAATCCACTACATATGCTAGGAACGACTCACAACCTTTTCTAAGTAACTTCTTAGCCTGAATAATTGTAAGAAATAGTCGCTCTTGCCTCTGTCCCTTAAATACTACCTTCTCTCCACTCTTCGTCTTTAAATACACTCTCTTGGTCTTACAATTTATCTGAGCGCTATTCTCTCCTAACCAATCCATTCCTAAAATTATATCAAACTCTCCCAGCTTGAAGAGTATCAAGTCGGCTGAGAACTTATATCCCGAAATATCAATCTCACATTTTGGACAAAATTGATTCACAGGAATCTTCTCTTGGTTCGCAATTACCACATTTACTACCTCACTCATAACCGTTTTATCACATTGGAGCTTATTAACAAAGGATTCTGATATGAAAGATCTTGTTGCTCCCGAATCAATCAATACTTTAGCTTTGACATTATTGAGTAAAAGTGTACCTGCTATCACCTCAGAATTCTGAACAGCATCCTTCATCTTTAGATCAAATGTCCTTGCTGTTGCTTGCAGGGTTGGTGTGGGTGGTGGAGGTAACGCCAATACCTCAACTGGCACGCTTGCACTGGTACTTGCCACGTTCATCAGAGCTCTGTCTGGTCCTGTTGCCTTACACTCCCTAGCCATGTGTCCAGTCTTCCCACATTTGTAGCACGTAACTCCTGGCTTCGGCATCTTGCACTCATTTGCCAAATGTCCCTTCTGATTGCACCTATAACAGGTCATACTCAGCTTATTGCATACTCCGGGGTGCCTTCTTCCACAGTGCTTGCATTCTGGCCTCTGGAACCTGTTTTATCCCACTTGCCCTTGGCTTGCCTGATTGTTCCCTTTTGATTCTTGCCTTTTGCCCAAATTTCCTTTCCTTTGAAAATTTCCGCCCTTCTGGAAACCAATCCTCTTTACATTCCGATCTTGCGAACTTCCAGCTTCAGACTTTTCTCCATAAAATGGAACCTTCCTCTTCTTGTTATCCCTCTCTTTCCTTGACTGCATCCCATTATTCTCAATCAAAGCAGCTTTCTGTACTACTCCCGCATAAGTTTCAAGCTCAAACATAGCCACCCTATCTCTGATCCAAGGCTCCAATCCTTGCTGAAATTTCTTTGCTTTTTCTTCCTCAGTGCTAGTATACTTTGTCACAAACCTTGACAACTCAGTGAACTTCTTCTCATATTCTAGTACAGTCATGTTCCCTTGCTTTAACTCAAGAAATTTTAGCTCCATCTGATTCTGCATGTACTTAGGGTAATACTTGTCCAGAAATAACTTCTTAAATCTCTCCCAAGAAACCTGCTGAGTGACTTTCATAGCTTTTACTGATTCCCACCAATAGATGACTTCTCCTTTCAAGAAGTAAGTGGCATACGGCGTCTTCTGATCGTCTCCTATCTGTACCAACTCAAAAGCCCTTTCCATCTCCTTGATCCATGTGTTTGCTATCACTGGATCAGTGGTATCATGAAATACAGGTGGATTCACATTCTGAAAAGCCTTGAAAGTGACAATTTGTCTTGGTGGTACTGGTGGTTCAGGTGGTTGATATGGCTCACGGTTATCTTGGTTTTCAATTCGTTGTTGAAGAGTTAGTTGTTGTTGAGCTATAGCATTGGTTTGCTGTTGCAAGGTTTCCAGTAGTCGAAGAATATTTGGGTCTGTGGTGAAGGTGGTTGTTGGGTTCTTCTTTTTGGGAGGCATGATCCTGAAATAAGAGTTGTGTTATAACAAATATGAATGATAAAATGATTCGAGGGTATCGCATGGCATTCTCATTTACATATGGGGTCAAGTTTCCAAATTAAGCAGATATGATGATAAAAACATAAAATAACAGTTGAGAGCAAATAGAACGATAGCACATAATTATTGAAATTTTAAAGGTCACAGTACATAGGATTGGGACATAGTCTGATTCTAGGAATAACAGGCTTATTTAAAGGAAAGACGGAAACAACTGGGGATTCCATAGAGTCTGATAGTACAACAACATGAAAGGTAAATGGAAAGAACTAAGGCTCCACTCCATCTGAACGGGGCTTGGTAGTCTTTTCCTCTCGAAGCGTCTTCGCAATGCTCTGGAGCTCATCCGCCACCATCTGAATGACATACTGGCTGGTGCGGTCCCGGTGCGCTGGCATCTCCTCAAGCTTAGTGTTGACGTACCGAACCAAGGTCTCAAGTCTCGCAATCATCTGCTCCTTGGGCTTCCCTTCGTAGTTTCGGCTGTCCGGATACACGTTCTTCAGTCGGTCTATCAGTCGGTCGTACTTGCCCTGAAGCATGTCGAACTCGCGCCTCAACTCAGCATACACGGAGAAAGCAATAGTGTCGTCCGACCCAGAGGATGACGAGGAATGCGCCCTTTGCTGACAACCAATAAGAGGAGTATTAATAATAATTTACTTAACCTACTCTCTCGCATAATATCTATAACCTACACACAAATCCTATAACCTATTTGGGCTGTCCAGGGACTCTAAACCGTAGCTCCGATACCAAAACCTGTCACACCCCCAACTTAAATAGCAAAATAAATATAGCTATTACACCATTTTAATGAGTATTACACAACCAAAATCCAAGATCTTACAGTTTAGGGTTTGGAACAGCCCAACACTACCAACTATTACATCTGATTACAAATATCGAGTCCTCACACAACTATTATTACTTATTCTACCTGAGCTCGAACATAAGCATCAGCATCACAGGTCTTACGGGCAGTCTGCTTGAATCTAACCATGGCTGCTAGCTGTAATATCGGGGTAAAGCAAGAAGTGAGCCAAAAGCTCAACAAGTGCTAACAATACAACGCATAGCATAATCGAGATATACCTTTAGGAATGACAATGTAATGACATAATCAATGATAATCGAGAGATAAAACTTATGTGAGTTGGCATCATTTTGCTTGCATCAAAACGAATTTTAAAACCATTCTTAATCAAAATCATTTTATGACGCTACGGATTACAGCCGGTGATCAGCCGCGAAGTAATCCCGAACCTCGCTGGGTTCTAAAACATTATTGGGAATCCCTAGGCAACTTTTAAGCCTAATATAAGTGTGGAAAGGACTCGCGTCTCAGTCCAGATCCACCATTCAAGAAAACGTTTGTCCCCCTTTGGGACTGAAAAATCCACCTTTTATTCATTTTAAAAACTGATGCCGATTTATGACAAAATCTCTTTTGACTGAAATCATTTTTATCAGGGGATTATAGATCAACTTGAAACACTGGAAATATGACACTAAATCTCAGGGCCATGATCCACTAGGCTTTACTATATTAGGTAATAGAGAGATTTCCATAAACAAGAATTTGACAAGGAAATTAAGCAAGGCTATTGGATATTATGAAAGAGTAATGCCAAACTAGGCTTAAGGCAATGGTTGTAGACAAGGTATAGGTACTAGAACATCAAGATAAAGTTTCTATCGAGGTTATTTCAAGAGTTGAATTCAAGCATCAGGGTGCAATATCAAGATTTCTCAGGGATCAATAGCATGATAATCAAAAGGATCAATAAGGTAATATAACAAATCTCTATTTTATCATGGCATTAAACTATCATGAAAGACTTTTGAACTACTTGCAATACGTACTCGAGGGTTCATGGCATCTCTATGTAACTCAAAGATAAACAAAAGATACGCTTGATTTAAATATATCAAAATGACTCAGGATAATTGCATCGATATATATATATGAACTGTTTACAGTAAATACGAAGGTCAAGTTGAATCACTTGCCTTGAGATAGACTGGTCTGGTCTGACTGGTAGGAGCAACAACTGGAGCTTCACTCGACTTTTATGGCAAGTTTTCCCTCGTCTCGAGATCCTACATAAATAATAATAATCCTCATTATAATATATTCTTACCATCTTAACCTATTTACAACCCGAAATTAAACATGGATGGCACTTAGGCCTATACGCACTTAATTCATATCCACCATTATATTTTCAAATGTACACACGTAGCCACATAATCACATATCGTATATTAATACCAAATAACATCATATACACCATAATGCCACACTAGGCTTGGATGATCTCGACTCACCACTTAAGCTACTTGGTCGCTAACTAAACGAAGTCTTCAAATTTGGGCTTCCTAACTCAATGTGCCTTTCCTAAATTATCCAAAACCTATTGACCCTCACTTGTGCCTTTTGCTCTACTGACCTTATACTATCTTACAACTATGGTGGTCGACCTAATACTCACTTCTAAGTGTCCTAAAACTATGTGATAAGTGAAAGTGCTCACTGGTGCAAATTTCAGAATGGTAACTAAGGTTTCTTGAGTGCATTAGACACTCTTAAACTACAAGTTTTTCTTCAAAATTTTTACACAAGACTCTCCTGACCTAAGGGCATCTCACAAGGTTGATGTGGCTCAAAGGCCTGGCTTGGGCCTTCTTGGGCCTAAGCTAAAAGTCCAAGGTACCCCTGTTTTTCTGGGCAGAAAATGCCCTGACTTGAATTAACTTGTGACACATGGTTCTAGCTCATATCCTATGAACTATGGTTGGAAAAACTTCTCTGACATACCCTCTAACTAAGGCCCAATTGGGCCTAATGAGGGCCTACCCATGACATGGCCAAATCTCCCTATTTCTAAGTTGCAACAAAACTGTCCCCTGCTGGACAGATTTTGTTATTCTATTTGTGCACCTAACCAAATGACATGCAAACCTCCAACCAACTCCTAAAACCTATTATATACTCCCCATACTAACTTCTGGTGGCTTGGGCCTCAAAGTGCACATCAATGACATGGTCAAAACTCACTCTAAACCTCAGGGTACTAAACTGATTTTTCTGCAGAAACTATAACTCTCATTTTCCAAGGTTTTGACTTGACAAACCCAATTATCAATAACTAAATACTTAAACCAAGACTTATACTTGGTATTCTACTGAACTAACTCCCTTTTTCTCAAAATACACTTGGTGAGATCATCCTTACCTAAGGTGCAACTATGGCAAAACAAAAGAGACTACTCTTTACAAATCACAAACCTTTATGCTTTTGAAACAACAAGATATATATATTTTTATAAAAGATAACCACGAATTATTACCATGCAACAAGAAGCATAACTCAATATTAATACATTATTCCTACTGTAATTAAGGCTCACTAACAACATGAATCTAAATGATCAAACTTCCAAAAATCAAAAGTGATTTGCATGCATGCATGCTTTCGGATCTTTCAAGCCAAATCAACATGATTTCCAAATAAATTTTAATCATAATTTAACATGCAAGCCTAACATGGATTACAACTAAATGATCAACTAGCATGCAAAAGGATTTTATCAAGATTTTACTACAAAATTCATGTTATCATCACAAAATACACAAAAATGTTAACAAGGCAACAAAACACCATCCATTCGGCTCCTATCAAGTCATGGCCGAATGGATTAGGGTAAAAACAGCATTCGCATAAGTGTAACACTCTTATGTCTAGCCATTCTTGACCCTATGATACTATAACTCATGGTGAAAGCCTTAGATTCACAAGAATCAAGGAGGTTCACTTCGAGTTTAACAAAAACATCACCATGCAAGGTCAAAACATAGGTTTTTCACTCTAAACTTTTGAAATATATAAGAATAACATATAGGGAGTAAAATTACTTGAATATAAGATGATTGTTTGGGTGGAAGAATGAAGAAATGAAGGGGATGGAGGGCCTCGGCTATGGGATGGCCGAGAGGGAGGGTTGAGCCGAGAGGGAGGGTTGAGCCGAGAGGGAGGGTGGAGAAATGGGGAGGGTGGAGTGAAAATGGAGTGATCATCACTTTAGTTTTGTTTTTATGTCTTTGACTTGGCTAAATGTGAGTGGATTTAGGAAATGACAAGAGTAACCCTCTAGCTAAAGTTAGGCAAATTTGCATGCAAGGTCAAGGAGGTAATTTGGCTAGCAAAAGGTGAGTTAGTGGGGTTGAGAATGTCTTCTTTGCCCTTTGGTTAAATAGAAGAGAGTTTGCATGCAAGGTTATTCATGTAATTTAATAATTATGACAACTAAAATTTATAATGATTTATTTTTATAAAATAAAATACAAGTTCAAAAATTATAAAATTTCTACCATAAATTAACTTGTATTTTTAGAGACTTTATAAAATCATTTTCACAATTTGTGTACAAAATGTCTTTTAAAAGAAAATTTTTCCAAAGCTTAGAATATTCCTTATAAATCAAAAATAAAGAAATTAAATAAATTCTTACTTTGAAAAAAAATCATATACTACCCAAAGCAAATTTATAATACAGAAATTTTCACTCACACAATCGTACAAGCATTGAATATATTTTTATTTAACTTAATATTATTCACAAATAATATTACATAAAATGCCGGTCGTAACAGTGTAGATTTCACACTTTTCCCCGTAGAGTTAATGTCTCCAAATCTTAAGTGCGAACACTATGGCGGCTAGTTCCAATTCATGCGTCGGGTACTTCAATTCATGTTGTTTTAACTGTCTTGACGCATACGCAATCACCTTATTGTGTTGCATTAGCACACATCCCAATCCTTTATGTGAAGCATCGCTGAAAATCACAAAGTTTCCTTGGTCGTCTGGTAGTACTAACACCGGAGCTGTTATCAATCTCTGTTTCAACTCTTGAAAGCTATCCTCACATTCTGCATTCCATTCGAACTTCTGATTCTTCCTGGTTAACTTAGTCAATGGCGTGGAGATTTTCAAAAAATCCTTGACAAATCTTCTATAATACCCCGCCAATCCTAGAAAACTTCGCACTTCTGTAGGTGTCTTTGGCCTCTCCCAAATCATAATCGCCTCAATCTTTGCCGGATCTACTTTAACTCCTTCATCTCCAATGACGTGCCCCAAAAATTGAACTTCCTTTAACCAAAACTCACATTTAGAAAACTTGGCATACAACTTCTCTTGTCGGAGTATCTCCAATGCTATCCACAGATGTTGCTTATGTTCTTTCTCCGACTTTGAATAAATAAGGATGTCATCAATGAATACCACTACGAACTTGTCCAAATACTTTTTAAATACCCGATTCATCAGATCTATAAATGCTGTCGGGGCGTTAGTCAATCCAAAAGGCATTACTAAGAATTCATAATGTCCGTATCTTGTCCTAAATGCTGTCTTTGGGATATCTTCTTCTTTGATCTTTAATTGATGGTATCCTGATCTTAAGTCAATCGTTGAAAAGCACTTTGCTCCTTTCAGCTGATCAAATAGGTCATATATTCTTGGTAGCGGGTATCGGTTCTTAATCGTCACCTTATTCAACTCCCGATAATCTATACATAACCGCATACTTCCATCTTTCTTCTTTACGAACAAGACAGGTGCTCCCCATGGTGACGTACTTGGCCGTATCACTCCTTTGTCC
The DNA here is from genome assembly GCF_009905375.1 of Apium graveolens. Classification (NCBI taxonomy): domain Eukaryota; kingdom Viridiplantae; phylum Streptophyta; class Magnoliopsida; order Apiales; family Apiaceae; genus Apium; species Apium graveolens. The sequence continues at coordinate 238,825,212 of NC_133653.1, forward strand.
AACAATTCCTATAGCTGGCTCGCCAACTCTTTTAATTCTGCTGGTGCCATCCTATATGGGGCCTTCGAAACTACTTCTGTGCCCGGAGCAAGGTTGATCTCGAACTCGATTTGTCGATCTGGCGGTAAGCCTGGTAGTTCGTCTGGAAACTCATCTGGAAATTTGTTAACTACATGAATACCTTATATGCTGGGGTTGCCCTTTTCTGAATCCACTACATAAGCTAGGAACGACTCACAACCTTTTCTAAGTAACTTCTTAGCCTGAACGATTATAAGAAATAGTTGCTCTTGCCTCTGTCCCTTAAATACTACTTTCTCTCCACTCTTCGTCTTTAAATACACTTTCTTGGACTTACAATTAATATGGGCGTTATTCTTCCCTAACCAATCCATACCTAAAATTATATCAAACTCTCCCAACTTGAAGAGTATCAAGTCGGCTGAAAACTTATACCCCGAAATAACAATTTCACACTTCGGACAGAGTTGACTCACATGAATCTTCTCTTGGTTCGCAATTACCACATTTACTACCTAGTTTATAATCATTTTATCACATTGAAGTTTATCAACAAAAGTTTTTTGTATGAAAGATCTCGTTGCTCCCGAATCAATCAATATTTTAGCTTCGACATTATTTAGTAAAAGTGTACCTGCTATCACCTCAGAGTTCTGAACAACGTCCTTCATTTTCAAATCGAATATCCTTGCTGTTGCTTGCGGAGTTGTTGTAGGTGGTGGAGGTAATGCCAATACCTCAGCTGGCACGTTTGCACTGGTACTTGCCATATTCATCAGAGCTTTAACTGGTACGATTGTCTTGCACTCCCTAGCTATGTGTCCAGTCTTTCCACACTTGTAACATGTAACTCCTGGCTTCGGCATGTTACACTCGTTTGCCAAATGTCCCTTCTGGTTGCACCTATAGCATGTCATGCTCAGCTTATTACACACTTCGGGGTGCCTTCTTCCACAATGCTTGCATTCCGGTCTCTGAAATCTGTTTTCTCTAACTTGTCCTTGGCTTGCCTGGTTGTTCCCCTTTGATTCTTGTCTTTTGCTCAAATTTCCCTTCTTCTGAAAATTTCCTCCCTTATGGAATCCAATCCTCTTTACATTCTGATCTTGTGAATTTCCGGATTCAGACTTTTCTCCATAAAATGGAACCTTTCTCTTCTTGTTATCCCTTTCCTTTCTTGACTGCATCCCATTATTCTCAATCAGAGCAACTTTCTGTACTACGCCTGCATAAGTATCAAGCTCAAACATAGCCACTCTATCTCTGATCCAAGGCTCTAATCCTTGTGGAAATCTCTTTGCTTTTTCCTCCTCACTGCTGGTATACTTTGTCACAAACCTTGACAATTCTGTGAACTTCTTCTCATACTCCAGTACAGACATATTCCCTTGCTTCAATTCAAGAATTTTAAGCTCCATCTGATTCTGCATGTACTCAGGGTAATACTTTTCCAGAAATAACTTCTTAAATCTTTCCCAAGAAACTTGCTGATTTGCTTCCATAGCTTTTACTGATTCCCACCAATAGATGACTTCGCCCTTCAAGAAGTAAGTAGCATATGGTATCTTCTAATCGTCCCCTAACTGTACCAACTCAAAAGCCCTTTTTATTTCCTTAATCCATGTGTTATCTATTATTGGATCAGTGGTATCATGAAATGCGTGTGGGTTCACATTCTGAAAAGCCTTGAAAGTAATAACTTGTCGAGGTGGTACTGGTGGATCAGGTGGTTGGTGTGGTTCACGGTTATCTTGGTTTTCAAATCGTTGTTGAACAGTTAGTTGTTGTTGAGCTATAGCATTTGTTTGCTGTTGTAAGGTTTCCAGTAATCGAAGAATATTTGGATCTGTGGTAGATGTGGTTGTTGGGTTCTTCTTTTTGGGTGGCATGATCCGGAAATAAGAGTTACGTCAAAACATGTATGAATAATGAAATAATTCGAGGGTGTCGCATAATATTCTTATTTACATATGAGGTCAAGTTTCAAATTAATCAAATATGGTGATGCATATAAAGGCGTAAGATAACAGTTCATATGGAATGATAGTGCATAATAATTGAAATTTAAAGGTCACAATACATCAAGATTAGGATAAAGTTTGATTCTAGGAATAACATGTTTATTTAAAGGAAACAACTGGGAATTCTACAAAGTCCGATAATACAACAACATGAAAGGTAGATAATGGAAAGAATTAAGGCTCCACTATATCGGAACAGGGCTTGGTAGTCTTCTCCTCTCGAAGCATCTTCACAATGCTCTGGAGCTCATCCGCCACCATCTGGATGATATACTGACTGGTACGGTCTCGGTGTGATAGCATTTCCTCAAGCTTAGTGTTGACGTACTGAACCAAAGTCTCAAGTCTCGCAGTCATCTGCTCCTTAGGCTTCCCTTCATAGTTTCGGCTGTCCGGATATACGTTCTTCAATCGGTCTATCAGTCGGTCGTACTTGCCCTGAAGCATGTCAAACTCGCGCCTCAACTCAGCATACACGGAGAAAGCAATAGTGTCGTCCGACCCAGAGGATGACGAGGAGTGCGCCCTTTGCTGACAAACCATACATAAATATATAAGAGGAGTATTAATAATAAATTTACTTAACCTACTCTCTCGCATATTATCTATAACCTATACATATATCCTATAACCTATTTGGGTTGTCTAGGGACTCTAAATAGCTCTGATACCAAAACCTGTCACACCCCCCAACTTAACAATACATAATATATAAATATTACAATATTTAAAAGAAAGTAAATACAACTGAATCCAAGATCTTACAGTTTAGGGTTTGGAACAGCCCAACACTACTAACTATTACAACTAGTTTTAATATCGGGTCCTCACACAAAACTATCTCTTATTCTACCTGAGCTCGGACATACGCATCGATATCACAAGTCTTACGTGCTGTCTTCTTGAATCTAACCATAGCTGTTAGCTGTAATATCAGGGTTAAAGCAAGTAGTGAGCCAAATGCTCAACAAGTGCTAAACAATACGATACAAAACATAAATCGAGATATATATTAAAGAATGATAATGTGAAGATATAACTAATAATAAAAAGAGATGAACTTTTGGGTGATGGCATCATTTGCTTGTTTCAAAACATTTTCAAAATCATATCTTAATCGAAAACCATTTTATGATGCTACGGATTACAACCAATGATCAGCCGCGAAGTAATCCCGAACCTCGCTGGGTTCTAAAATATTAATGGGATCCCTAGGCAACTTTTAAGCCTACAATATCAGTGTGGAAAGGACTTGCGTCTCAGTCCAGATCCACTATTTAAAGAAAACATTTACCCCCCTTTGGGACTGAAAATCCAAATTTTAATCATTTCAAAAACTGATGCCGATTGATAGTAAATTTCTTAAACAGTGAAGATCTTTATCAAGGGATTATAGATCAACTTTTAAACACCGGAAATATGATCACAAAATCTCAGGGCCATGATTCATTAGACTTTACTCTATCAGGGTACTTGAACAGTTTCTATTTTCAAGGATTTTGACAAGGAGATTCAGTAGGGTTATTGTGACGCCCTCCAAACCCGGGTCAGAAGTTTGGGGTCCACAACACATACTCAATATATAAACCTGTATATAAATTATTATTTATAATGACCCTACTTTACATAATCACGGATCGCAACAGGTTAAAGTATGAAAACAAGCCACAACCTTAACTTTTATTACATCACACCAAATCCCAACTAATTTAATTTACAACTGATATGAAATTATTCTTACAACCTTACAATCTCACTACTGCAATAAGCTCCTGCTAGCTCGATCAACCATAATCTGGAATCCTAGCTCGAACATTGAACTGTGAAACCTCGCTATCAACTGTATCCTTTGTAACTGTAGCATACATAAAAAGATTTGCAAGAGTGAGCTAACTAACTCAGCAAGTCATATCATTATTCACTGAGGTTAAACAATAATAAACAAGATGATTCAAAGGAATCAAGTTTCTTGTTAAACAACCAATAGAATTGGATATTTATTTTAAGTTTTTAAAACTTGTTAAAATTTTTGAAAATTTTGAAAATCACACCTCCGGTTGTCCTTACTGTATGAGTTGGTTGTTGTCCTTCTTATGACCAGATACCAAGTTAAAGAAACAATCACTCAAGGATCCGTTCAATTCCATTTATCTCCTTTCCTTCATTGGGGTCTATTATTCTCCGTAATTAAATGAAAACTTCCGCTATCATTGCACGTTATCTTATTCGTAACTTCACATTAAGGCTCCCATACTGGTAGTATCCCCGTTAACCCCTTTGTAATCATTAAGTAGAACAGACTATCCAATAGTCAACAAGTCAGCTAATGTTGCATCATCTTGTTAGAATATATATCATATCATTACAACACCATTTCCTAATTTCGAGAAATCTTCAGGTCCCTAATCTCCTCTAACTCTCTCTCTTTAACACTTATCTACTCCATTCCACAAACTAGTCATGAGTGGCCTAATTACCAATAGCTTCTTGTAATCTGATAACAGCCATCCTCCAGAACACTTGAATCTTCTTTCTAAACTCCTTTCTCACCTTGATTTGTATTTCAATACTCACCATTTACTGCAGCTATCGTGTCCCTTCTCGCAATTGCTGTTATTTCATTAGAAAGGTTTTTAAACTAAGGATATAGAATATAGTATATAGTAAACAGAAAAGATATATTCATGGTTAAATGTTCAAAAGAACAAGAATAAGCAAATGAAGGTTCTTGAATAGGTAGTCTTGTATCGAGAAATGATAGAATAGCGCTGAATAACTTGGAGAGGCGCAACCGTCTTAACAGAAAGTAATACCGCTAATACTGATGGAAGAACAAGGCGCAAATCGAATCTGGGAGAAGATGACAATCCTTAAATGGAAGGCTCCAAACGATCATTTGATGCAGGGAAATCAGGATCTGCCATTGTCGTTGCCTGGATATCACGTCGCTAGTTGAGAGTCCCGAATCGCAACACGACCCGTGCCGGAGACCTACTATACATTCACACTCAAACTCACGATAACCTATCTTTCTATTTCCTATTCCTAATCCTAACCCTCTACCCAATCCTGACAATCTAGGCTTGTTTCAGTGACTTATAACCTGTAGCTCTGATACCAACCTGTGATGCCCTCCAAACCCGGGTCAGAAGTTTGGGGTCCACAACACATAATCAATATATAAACCTGTATATAAATTATTATTTGCAATGACCCTACTTTACATAATCACAGATCGCAACAGGTTAAAGTATGAAAACAAGCCACAACCTTAACTTTTATTACATCGCACCAAATCCCAACTAATTTAATTTACAACTGATATGAAATTATTCTTACAACCTTACTATCTCACTACTGCAATAAGCTCATGCTCGCTCGATCAACCATAATCTAGAATCCTAGCTCGAACATTGAACTGTGAAACCTCGCTATCAACTGTATCCTTTGTAACTGTAGCATACATAAAAAGATTTGCAAGAGTGAGCTAACTAGCTCAGCAAGTCATATCATTATTCACTGAGGTTAAACAATAATAAACAAGATGATTCAAAGGAATCAAGTTTCTTGTTAAACAACCAATAGAATTGGATATTTATTTTAAGTTTTTAAAACCAAGGTTAGGCTGCTGATCAGTCACGCACTAACCCCGAGCAAAGTACACAGCATTGCTCTAACTACTGGATCCAAGGCACACATTGGCCTAACTTGACCATTGATATGGTCTGACCACGAATCTGGTCTACACAAAGAAAACTATCCAATTCTAAAGCAGTTCAATATGATAAACAATAGAATTTAATAAAACCTGATCATAATCAATAACAATAAAACTTTTGTATAAAAGCATGGTAAAAATTCATGGTTACTGAAAGGGTATGTCAAAGTACATGAAAGAAGTGGCCTCCAGCCTGCAGGATAATCGGGTATTAGATGAATAATGTTTTTATAGGGTTTTAATACTTTGATATCACAAGGTATGGTTAAGTATAAAAGTTTCTGCATGTTTAAAACAATTTTGTTCCAGTGTTTGGTATGTGATGGTTATATATTTGTGGAGTAGTATCGTATATGTGTGGTTTAATATTTGGTAAATCAACCAGAAACGGTTCACAAAGAATAAGGCTTACAACTCAAGATCAAATGATGAGGCTCAGGTTTAAGGCTGAAGGATTCAAAGTATTTCCAATATAAAACAGAGCTATTTTGAGTATTAACAATATGTCACAAGAGAATTTAGAAATATTTGCAATATATCTCGAGAAAGGTTTAGAAGTACTTGCCTTATCATAATCGATTTCACTTCACTTGTACTTATCTACTGACTCCATTCAACAATCACTCATCTGCTTTTCTTAAGCCTCGCTTCTATTCTCTGATTACTTGCTGTATTTTCTACATGACAATTCTATTTTCTGATCACCTGCTTCCTTTTCTTACGCCTTGCTTATTCTGATAGGCATTATAAATATCTATCAATATTTAACTCATACGATTCTATTCGACATATACTTCTATCTACCCTTCGTTTCACCCAAATCCGATTAACGGATTAAAAGTTATGCTATAAACAAGTAATCACCGAATATATAGACCGACAGTCAACCAACAAGTCACATATAACACATAGCACGTCATATAATCAATGATATATCACTTATAAAGAAGTCTCAGGTCATAAACAGGCTTTCAGGTAATAAAAATGATTTTTAAAACATTTTTCGGATTTAAAACGGGTCGTTGGATCAATTTCATAGTAATAAACAGGGTTCGATTGGCCACATCTGGCTTCGAAACAATTTTATAATAATTTTCGAGCCTTAGAAATAATTTACAATAATATTTTAAAGCTCTAAACTATTTTTCGGAATTTTTAAATCATTTTTAAATAATTAAATCTAATTAAATAATTAATTAAAATCAAATAATAATTAATTAAATCAATTAATCAATTAATTTTCTAATTAATTGACTAATTAATCAATTAAAAATTAACTGAAATTAATTAAATAATTAATTCAGATTTATTTTTGAATTAAAAATAATTTTTTTGGAATTAAAATAATGATTTTTGAAATTAAAATAATCATTTTTGGATTTTTCTGAAATTAAAAACAATTTTGAAAATAATTTATAAAAAGAAATCTAAATTTTAAAAGAAATTAAAACAGGAATCCAGAATTTGTAAAATTCTGGAAACTTCAGGTACTAACTTGCAAAAACGCCAAAAATAACTTTGATTTAGGGATATTCTGGATCAAAACCGGGTTTTTAATAAAAAGAAACGGGTCAGGAACCGGGTCGCCGGGTCGGGATGAACCGCCGGACGAACCCAGAATCCGGCGACCCTTTCCGGATTCCGGTGACCTCAATCGGGGTCGAAAACAACCTCGTTTGATCTATTTTTCAATGCAAAATCAGTCTAAGTATTTCCAGAAGCCTAACCATTCAACAATCTGTCCACAACAATCATTTAATCAATTTTTTGGTCAAAACACGAAGAACTCCGGCGATAACTTCAAACAACAACTCCGTTCAATCTAGAAATCGTCTGATAACATGCTATATACGATTAGATTGCAAATTTTAAGGGGAACAAAACCCACCCCTTTAGAACTTCTGATAATCCCTAAATAAGAAACCCCCAATTTTAATCAAGAACATTCAAACAAATATAAACCCTAATTATACAATTCGAGAATCAAACCCTAATTTGAACATGTTATTGAACTCCAAATTCGAAGTATAATATACCAAAATGATCAGGAAAACAAGCTCTACAACATACAATCATCAAATCATTCAAACAACCATCCGTACAAAAATTCATAGTTTAAATACCAAGAAATTCGAATATAAATAATTAAATAGAAAATCACCTGATGTTTCTGGGTTGAAATTGATGGAAGATTTGGATTCTAGATTTCAGTAGCTTCGTTTTGAGTATATGTACGCCAAAATCGGATATCGATAACGCCTCCGAATTTGTGTTTGATTATGAAGAACATAATATAATTATAGTATTTTCTCTGTAAAAACTCTGTAAATACTGTTTGTAAATGATTTCCGGTATAAAATAAAATATGGTAGAGGCTATTTATAATTACGGAAAATTAGTATCTCGTTGGATCATTCCGGATATAAAACGGTACGTTTATTTGTAAAAACTGATCCAAACGGTATCGGTTTTCGGGATAATTATCCAAATCAGTACAATTTGTACTGCGGTCTTGGTCTCAGTGCCTGGTTACACGTATTACGAAGTGATAATTGTGATAGTTTAATAAAAAGCTCCCGTTTATCAAAAATACGGGTTTTATTGATTTACCGAAATGAATATTGTATCAAAAATGTTGCGCCGGGTCCCGCGCAGGACAAACCGTACGCCAGATTGAAAAAGTCAAAACACGGAAAATGCTCGGAATATTGCAATTAGGTTAGGAAGGAGTTCTCGGAAGAGTTTCGGGTTCTAAAAACGTAAAAATGGATAACGGTGGTTGGTTCCCGTTTTTATAAAATAGATTTTAAATACCCGGAAAAAGATTTTATAAAATCCATATGATTCTTATAAATTCATAAATCAACATAAAAATAATTAGGAAGATATGACAATTATCTGTATATTATTTTGGACATATAAAAAATTAAAATACTCAATTAATAATATTTTTAAAGATCCAACACATTTAACACTAAACAAATAATTCACAGAATAGATACTCAACACATATAATAATTATTTAATAGCAAAATAATTACACGATATATCCCGGATATTACATCCTTCCCCCCTTAAAAGGATTTTGTCCTCAGAATCTCCTAAGAAAATAAATGAGGGTACCTTTCTTTCATATATATATATATATTTTAACTCCCAGGTTGACTCTTCAACCTTTGGGTTTTCCACAATACTCTTACTAACATCATTACTTTATTCCTCAATACTTTCTCTCTTTCCTCTAGAATCTCTATTGAACTTTTTACATATGACAAATCTTCCTGGAGCTTTATTGGCTCCTACTCTATTACATGCTTGGAGTCTGGATTATACCTCTTAAGCATCAAGTATGTGAAAAACATTGTGAATTTGCTCCATGTGCGGAGGTAACGACAACTCGTAAACTACTTTACCAACGTGCTTTAAAATGTCAAAAGGTCCGTCATATCTTGGGCTCGATTTTCCTTTCTTTCCAAACCTCGTTAATCCCTTCCACGGTGATACTTTTAGTAATATCAAATTCCCTTCTTCAAATTCCATATCTTTCCTTGATTAATCTGCATATTTCCTTTGACTATCTTGTGCTGCTATCAATCTTTTCTAGATAACTTTAATAGCTTCCTTTGTCTGCTACACTAATTTAGGTCCAAGTATTTTGCGTTCTCTTACTTCATCCCAATACACTGGAGATCCGTATTTACGTCCCTAAAGGACTTCATGGAGTGGCATCCCAACATTGGCGTGATAATTGTTGCTGTAAGCAAATTCTACCAGAGGTAAATGCTCGTCCCAAGTTCTTCTAACATCAATAGTACATACGTGCAACATGTCCTCGATTATCTGGATCATTCTTTCACTCTGGCCGTCCGTCTGCGGTTGGTACGGCCGGTTGGTAAGCCGTACTTATATTCAGTCTCGTTCCCAAACATCCTTGAAAACTCTCCCATAATCTTGAATTAAATCTTGGATCTTGACTGGATACGATGGACACAGGAACTCCATGACGAACTACGATTTCCTTTGAGTACTGATTTGTTCGGTGAAAATCTCCTATTTATAGACAGAAAATAAGCTGACTTGGCAAATCTATCCATTATAATCCAAATGGTATCATGATTAAATTTTGTGATTGGTAATCCCAACTATGAAATTCATGGTGATATGCTCTCACTTCCACTCTAGAACCTCTAATAACTGTAGCAATCCACTTGATCTCTGATGCTCTACTTTAACTCTGTTGACATATATAGCATCTGCTAATTCATTCCGCAATTTCCTGCTTCATATCTAACCACCTATAATTTCCTTTAAATCTCTATACATTTTGGTACTCCCTGAATGGATTGAATACCTCGAATTATGAACTGCCTGTAAAATTTCATCCTTTAATTCCGTCATTGGTGGAATCCAAATTTTAGAAGAAAGCCTAAGAATACCTTGATCATCCTTTTCGCGTGCACAATTTTTCACCTACTAAATGATTTATATCCTGATCCATTATCTCTTCCTGACACTTCTTTATCTTTTCTAACAATTCTGATTGAAAAGTTATACTTATACATTCTTACTCCTTTTTAGATCATGAACTCTGACCTCCAATTCCAACTGCTAGAATTCCATAGATAATTCTGCTGGTATTGTCTCTATGTTCATTCTCCCTCCTTATTACCCATCTCTTGCCATTACATTTGCTTTTCCTCGGGAGTTCATACTTCAAACTCTTATGGTCCGTATATATCTTCATCTTTTTCTATACTTATAATATTTCCCAATCTTTCAAAACAAATATTATGGTTGCTTTTAATTCCCATTTGTGAGTAGGGTACTTCTGCTCATAAGGTTTCGGTGGTCTGGATGCATATGCAATAACGGTATTACTTTGCATCAACACACATCCTATTCCCTTACGAGAAGTATCACTATAAACTATCAAATTTCCCTGATTCTTTTAAAGTGATAAAATAGGTGTTGTAATCATTCTTTCATTTAACTCCACAAAATTTTCTTCATCCTTCTCCATTTCATTTATCTTTCTTGCTTTTCCTGGTTAACCTCATCCAAAATATTGCAACTTTCAAGAATCTTGCACAATCTCTGATAATAACTGGTCCACGATAAAACTTCTTACTTTTGTTGGTACCTCTAGTTTTTCTTCATTCATACTATCTTTAAACTCTTCTGCTGAATCCTCTTTCTATCTCCTCCTTACTGACTGTCTATACTAAGAATTATACTTCCTGCCATTAAAGTTTTCGCCTGGTAAACTTTTTATACCACTTCTTCCTTATTTGACTCCTCAGCTATCATTGTATAGGTTGCATGGTTCTTCTTAAGTAACACAAGTACGTCTTATCCAGATTCCTCCTTCAAAATTCTACTTGCCAAATTTAAATATCACTGGTATATCAGTTCATCCAACTAACATTTCTAGAATTTTGTAACAACAGTACTGAGTTCTGAAAATTATCTTTGATATGTCCATAAGTTAAATTTTCACTTGGTAATATACCCAGTCTTAAATCAATCTTATAGAAATACCTTACTTCGCTCATTTAATTACACAAATCATTGGTTCGAGGTAACAGATATCTGCTCTTGAGAGTAAATTTGTTGAGCTTTCGCTAACACATAATCTCACCCTTCCATCCTTTTTATTAACACATCGTGCCGGTGCATTTTAGGGGGTATGCTAGGTCTAGTTGCTTTTTCTTCTAATCATCTCATGCGTTTGCTCTGGTAACTTCTTCATTTTATATGGTGCCATTCTGTACGGGGCTTTGAACACTGGCTTTATTTCAAGTGCTAAATCAATCATAAACACATTTTCTTTATTTAAAGGAAATATTGGTAACTCATCTGGAAATATATCTTGGGACTGTAAAATCTTCAAGTTCGGTTTGCCCCGGACTCTTAGTTATAATCATCATAGCACTTATATTTTGGTCACTGTAACCTTAAATCATTCTTAACAAATTCTTTACTTTCCTTTGTCCTTTAAACTTCTTCATGTTTTCATTTGGCGTCTTCAGAACTATCTTCCATCACGACGGTCTACCTGGGCATCACACTTGAATAGTTAATCCACTCTTGAAAATAATGTCAAATCCTCTTATCTCAAATGATATCAATTCTTCGCAGCTTATTGCTAGAAATATCGGTTCCGCCATTGGTACTTACTTATTCAATAACTACACGTTCTTTACTTGTTAGTCCTTTAGTCATCAAATTATTGATTCGACAGGATAATTCATCTTATCAGTAAAACCTTGAGAAATATATGATCAAATTGCTCCCACATATTTCAATACTTTAACGCATAAGGTATCTGCGATAATCTTCCGCATTATCATATTCATTTTTTTTTAAATAAAATATTTCTCAGGAAAATCACAAATTCTCGTTCTCGGAGATGTATTCCTTATTAAAGTAGATTCCCTTGACTCGTAATGTATTCATGGCTAGGGCCAGTGATTTGTAATTCTCACTATATGCCCTTGTTTCCTTTCCATGTATGAGAGGTAGATGAGACTTTGCCCGCTGGGTGTATAATATATTGACTTTTATTTGAAAAGCTCTCGCAAGAACAACGATACAACGAAACAACTAGAAGAATTCAAAATCTTAGCGTTGAAAAGAAAGAAGAAATAATGATTAGAATAGGAATGAGACAACCACATTGGTACTTAAGATGGCCAGTCTTTCATACCGTATGACATACAACACATGATTAGGTGGCGTCCCACCCGACTCTTCGTCATTCCGATAAAGCGTCTCATCATAACACTGTTTGTCCCAATCAGAAAGCAAAATCCGAGGGGAACAATTAAATTTGAAAGGAATGCAAAATCCTCCATTTTGATATCACCAGAAAGAATTTGTTAAGAAAGGAGTTCATACACTTTTAGGAACTTAAAAGGAATATATGCTAAAATGTTGAAGACGAGAATGATACCATTGGTCACTATCCACATTGCACTTGTATTCATTTTTCGAGCTTGCTCGATCATTTCCCAATTGTATCACATAACAACTTTAGAAGTATGCTAAGATTGCCTTCGCAACTAAGCATGATGGTAGATTCATACTTGTTAAGTCTCGCGTCTGTAACGTCGCACCTACACGTATAATACTTTAACAATTCAATCATAATTGCATTCTTATCAGATAACTTTGAGTTTCCACTTTTTAATTTGGAATAACCATGAATCATTCAACATAGCGATCATTTTATTAATAATATTCTTCCTTTAGAAAAGTCTGAAAATTTTCTCAATCTTCTTCGATCATACTCAGGCTTCCGTTTAATTAATGAATTCTTCGAATTAACAATACTGAATCTGAAACAACATCCTTCCAGATAATCCGGGTCCTTTAACTAACAAGAAACTCAAGTAGTAACTTGACAACCAAGGTTTAAAACTTATTTTATTCAAAAAGGCCTTTGGAAATTTTGTGAGGAAAATCTTTTTCGAAAACTTGTTAAAAATTTTGAAAATTTTGAAAATCACACCTCCGGTTGTCCTTACTGTATGAGTTGGTTGTTGTCCTTCTTATGACCAGATACCAAGTTAAGAAACAATCACTCAAGGGTCCGTTCACTTCCATTTATCTCCTTTCCTTCATTGGGGTCTATTATTCTCCGTAATTAAATGAAAACTTCCGCTATCATTGCACGTTATCTTATTCGTAACTTCACATTAAGGCTCCCATACTGGTAGTATCCCCGTTAACCTCTTTGTAATCATTAAGTAGAATAGACTATCCAATAGTCAACAAGTCAGCTAATGTCGCATCATCTTGTTAGAATATATATCATATCATTACAACACCATTTCCTAATTTCGAGAAATCTTCAGGTCCCTAATCTCCTCTAACTCTCTCTCTTTAACACTTATCTACTCCATTCCACAAACTAGTCATGAGTGGCCTAATTACCAATAGCTTCTTGTAATCTGATAACAGCCATCCTCCAGAACACTTGAATCTTCTTTCTAAACTCCTTTCTCACCTTGATTTGTATTTCAATACTCACCATTTACTGCAGCTATCGTGTCCCTTCTCGCAAATGCTGTTATTTCATTAGAAAGGTTTTTAAACTAAGGATATAGAATATAGTATATAGTAAACAGAAAAGATATATTCATGGTTGAATGTTCAAAAGAACAAGAATAAGCAAATTAAGGTTCTTGAATAGGTAGTCTCGTATCGAGAAATGATAGAATAACGCTGAATAACTTGGAGAGGCGCAACCGTCATAATAGAAAGTAATAACGCTAATACTGATGGAAGAACAAGGGGCAAATCGAATCTGGGAGAAGATGACAATCCTTAAACGGAAGGCTCCAAACGATCAGTTGATGCAGGGAAATCAGGATCTGCCATTGTCGTTGCCTGGATATCACGTCGCTAGTAGAGAGTCCCGAATCGCAACACGACCCGTGCCGGAGACCTACTATACATTCGCACTCAACTCACGATAACCTATCTTTCTATTTCCTATTCCTAATCCTAACCCTCTACCCAATTCTGACAATCTAGGCTTGTTTCAGTGACTTATAACTGTAGCTCTGATACCAACCTGTGACGCCCTCCAAACCCGGGTCAGAAGTTTGGGGTCCACAACACATACTCAATATATAAACCTGTATATAAATTATTATTTGCAATGACCTACTTTACATAATCACGGATCGCAACTGGTTAAAGTATGAAAACAAGCACAACCTTAACTTTTATTACATCGCACCAAATCCCAACTAATTTAATTTACAACTGATATGAAATTATTCTTACAACCTTTACTATCTCACTACTGCAATAAGCTCCTGCTAGCTCGATCAACCATAATCTGGAATCCTAGCTCGAACATGAACTGTGAAACCTCGCTATCAACTGTATCCTTTGTAACTGTAGCATACATAAAAAGATTGCAAGAGTGAGCTAACTAGCTCAGCAAGTCATATCATTATTCACTGAGGTTTTAAACAATAATAAACAAGATGATTCAAAGGAATCAAGTTTCTTGTTAAACAACCAATAGAATTGGATATTTATTTTAAGTTTTTAAAACAAGGTTAGGCTGCTGATCAGTCACGCACTAACCCCAGAGCAAAGTACACAACATTGCTCTAATGACTGGATCCAGGCACACATTGGCCTAACTTGACCCTTGATATGGTCTGACCACGAATCTGGTCTACACAAAGAAAATATCCAATTCTAAAGCAGTTCAATATGATAACAACAAATTCAATAAAACCTGATCATCAATAACAATAAAACTTTTGTATAAAAGCATGGTAAAAATTCATGGTTACTGAAAGGGTATGTCAAAGTACATGAAAGAAGTGGCCAGCCTGCAGGATAATCGGGTATTAGATGAATAAGTTTTTAAGGGTTTTAATACTTTGATGTCACAAGGTATGGTTAAGTATAAAAGTTTCTGCGTTTAAAATAATTTTGTTCCAGTGTTTGGTATGTGATGGTTATATATTTGTGGAGTAGTATCGTATATGTGTGTTTAATATTTGGTAAATAACCAGAACGGTTCACAAAGAATAAGGTACAGCTCAAGATCAATGATGAGGCTCAGGTTCAAGGCTGAAGGATTCAAAGTATTTCCAATAAAAACAAGAACTATTTTGAGTATTAACAATATATCAAGAGAATTTAGAAAATTTGTAATATATCTCGAGAAAGGTTTAGAAGTACTGCTTATCATAATCGATTTCACTTCACTTGTACTTATCTATGACTCCATTCAACAATCACTCATCTGCTTTTCTTATGCCTCGCTTCATTCTCTGATTACTTGCTGTATTTTATAATGCAATTTATTTCTGATCCACTGCTCCTTTTTAAGCCTTGCTTATTCTGATAGGCATTATAAATATCTATCAATATTAACTCATACGATTATATCGACATATACTTCTATCTACCCTTCGTTTCACCCAAATCCGATTAACGGATGAAAGTATGCTATATAACAAGTAATCACCGAATTATAGAGAAGTCAACCAACAAGTCACATATAACATAGCACGTCATATAATCTGATATATCACTATAAAGAAGTTCAGGTCATAAAAGCGTCAGGTAAATAAAAAGATTTTTAAATATTTTTCGGAATTAAAACGGGTCGTTGGATCAATTCAGAGTAATAAACAGGGTTCGATTGGACACATCTGGCTTCGAAAACAATTTTATATAATTTTCGAGCCTTAGAAATAATTTCAATAATATTTTAAAGCTCGAACTATTTTTCAGAATTTTTAAATCATTTTTAAATAATTAAATCTAATTAAATAATTAATTAAAATCAATTAATAATAATTAAATCAATATCAATCAATTAATTTCGAATTTGACTAATAATCAATTAAAATTAACTGAAATAATTAAATAATTATTTCAGATTTATTTGAATAAAAATAATTTTTTTGGAAATTAAAATAATGATTTTGAAATTAAAAATAATTTTAGATTTTTGAAAATAAAAACCATTTGAAAATAATATTAAAAAGAAATCTAAATTTTAAAAGAAATTAAAACAGGAATCCAGAATTTGTAAAATTCTGGAAACTTCAGGTACTAACTTGCAAA